>NC_045970.1:34680193-34980193 GCF_010909765.2 Amblyraja radiata | reverse complement strand
TCGACCTCCAGGGACACAACACACACACACACACACACACACACGAGGTGAATGTCTCCCCTTCTCTCAAACAGCAGAGGGGTGAGATTGCAACTCTCACGAACTGCACATCAACGTGTTCTGACGCGCTCGCTGATTATTAATAAGAAGGCGGCTATCCCTGATCGGGAGAACCCGGCTCTAACGAGGGCAGAGTGATACTGAGCTGCCGAGGATCTTGCATACTCCCAAGTCGCCGTAGCGTGTGTGTGTGTGTGTGTGTGTGTGAGAGAGAGAGAGAGTGTGTGTTTTCTCTTTTGCAAGCTTTGTGACCAGGATGCTTACAACACGACATCGACGCGTTGATAAATGATTGCAGCTTGTCGGAACACAACACAGTGTTGGATTTAACCATCAGCCCTCAATCACCTCCCCCGCTTCCCCTTCTCCCGTCTCATCCACCCCCCTTGAACGCGAACCGCTGGAAGTACTTTTATATACAACAATATAGTAAACAGGAGGAAAAACAGCCCACCCCTCCCCACCGGAGTAACACAACTTCCAAGGAGTTGGATCACATAGAGAGAGAGAGAGAGAGAGAGAGAGAGGGAGAGGTTGAAGTTGGCGGCTGAGTGCCTGAAAGATGGTCGCACTGGTCGCCCGGGGTCCGCTGTGGATATACTCCTGGATACTTCTCGCCGCCCTCGCCTCCGCCGACTTGACTTGGACCCCTGCTCCAGCGAGGCGACAGGGACTGGCGTATGTGCGCCTTGGGGCGGAAGGTTCGGCGGGCCGATGGCGCCGCGGGGTTTTGGACGAGTTCCCAGCGCAGGGGGTCCCTGCCTCGGGTGAGGACGGCGACCCCCGCCAGGAGGCGGTGAAAGTGACCAACTCGCGGCCGGAGGAGATGCAACTGACCAGCACCACCTTCGCGTTAACCGGGGACTCGGCACACAACCAAGCCATGGTGCATTGGTCTGGGCAGAACAGTAGTGTAAGCAGTGTGATTTTATATTAAAGTCATGTCAATTGTTGAATTTGTATTTGCCATAATAGAGACACGTTATCATTGACATTACCCTTTAGCCGTCGCAGCCCTCTTTGGCTATTTTATCCAAGTTTTATTCTCATGTGGGATCGCTTTTAATTTCGAACCCCCTTTCAGCTCTTGGGCGGTCTGGTTGTTCAGAAATGTGTGACTTCCATTTAAACGTTGGGTAGGGTGGTCGTGAAATAATTGGAATGAGGCAGGGGATTGGGAAATGGTTTCGCTTCCTTCACAACCGTCCGAGAATAGTTGTTAGAGACTTGATGTAACTTAAATCGTCAATCGCGGCTCAAAATCCCCAATGACGATACATTAGGCGAAGCAACGGTTTGAATGTGTGATCGCCATTCCAACAATATTCGTATTAAGCTCCAAGTATGAAATATATATATATATATATGTGTGCGTGTGTGTGTGTGTGTGTGTGTGTGTGTGTGTGTAGAGAGAGACAGAGAGAGATAGTTTTATAAATAAATATATAAAACACGCACTCGCTTTCTCTGAATTTATATTATATATAATATATATACTATATATATATATATATATATATATAAATTCTATTTATATATTGAGGAAGCGAGCGTGTGTGTGTTTATAGTGATTTAAATATATGTATCAATACATAAACTCGCTCTATATATAACATATAGAGAGAAAAGAGGACGTGTTTATATAGTTATTTAAATACACATGCATATATATATAACATATATAAACACACACACACACACACACGCGTGCACACACACACACACACACACACACATATATATATATATATATATATATATATATATATATAGAGAGAGAGAGAGAGAGAGAGTATATACAGTTATATATATAAAATCATACTTGGAGTTTAAAACATATTGAGTTTATATATTCTTGGGTTTAAACGTGTTGAATCTTTCGTAAAAGAGTCCCCCACCTCTCTCCTGAAATCAGTCCCCACGTCTGTCTTTCCTGTATATCTAGGCATGGTTTAACGATACGTAAAGCGAGGGCCGTGTGTTGATTCTAGAATGTATGTTTTTGTAAATTGAAGTAGACATTGCATGGACAGAGGGGAAACAGCAAGTGTCCAATGTAACAGCAAGTGTAACCACGCGCTCCGGCAACACTACTGGTGACCCTCCGTGTCATTAGGTGCCCCTAACCCCAAGCGTGGAGTTTGGCCGCTGCGTAAAAGGAATTGGGCGAATTAAGTTAATATCAGTCAATTTCCTTCGTACAAGGCAAGGCGGGTAGAGGTTTGCCCGGCGGGTATGACTACGTTTACGAGTTGACTCTACATCTCCATTTACCGATCTGCCCCTCCCGAAGGACGTGTGGGTTTAATAGGAATGCGAATAATTGTACATTTAAGGTGTGCGTTTTCTCCCAAGTTCCTGTTGAACTCATGTGGGCTCAAACGCTTCTCATTAAACCCACTTCGAAAACATTAGCAGGACCAACGCGTGTTATTTTCTAGGTTGTTTTATGGCCAATGTTGCTACCTGTCTTCAGAATTTACTCTGAGCCCCCGCGGCGAATCACAACCTTTGTGTTTAACGTTAACTCCAGTTTGGAATATTCCACGGGCAACTGCTTTCCAGCCCTGTCCCGCCAAGCCATCCATCGACTTTCAAAAGTGAAGCTTTTAAAAGTGCATTTAGAAGGGCTTGTTGTACCCGATCGCTGAATGTAATGTCCTTATGGGTGGTTTCGGTTCTCAAGGGGGATGGCGACCCTCAGAATACAGAGCGGCGATCTAAACACCCCGCCCGCCACAGCTCCCAGTTTGCAAGTAGCGTGCAGCAAAACCGAAAATACAGCAAAGGAAATGTGTGTGTGTGTGTGTCTGGAGATGGGTCCCGACCCTAAATGTCACCGATCCTTTTTTCTTCTCCGGATATGCTGCCTGACCCGCTGATTTACTCCAGCACTTTGTGTCTATCTTCCGTATTAACCAGCATCTGCAGTTCCTCTGTACACACACACGGGCGTGAAGCCGGCTAATGCGCCTGCAGGATCAAACGCGCACTCTGCCGCTGTCCCCAATTCTGCTCACTGAGTCTGTAATTTAAGACCGGGAACTTAAATTACATGCACCCCTACCTTCCCGCAACCCCCCCCCCCCCCCCCTCCTTCCTCCCTTTCGTAGATATGGTTTCAGGTAATAATCTGAAACTCTCCGTACGTGGTTCCCATTATATCTGTGCTCATGAAAACACTCAGAGCAAAGATACTCAGGGTTCCCGGAATAGTCGCTGATCTCAAATAAACCGCACGTCACCGGCGTATCAATAACTTGGCATCGATCCATAACCGATAGCTGTCTGCCTATTCTGTGAGCGGCTCTGGCCAGTCGCCACTGCCGCTGTTAATGTATTTTTAATTAAGGGAGAGAGGTGCGATCAAAGATCCTCTATAAGATCTTTGGGTGCGATGTTGAGTCTGTGCAGCCGAGGGTTTGTTGGAGCGATTGTCACTCTCGCCTGCGAGTGATGAGCTAGGACGGGGGTTCGGGGTTTGGCGTGAAGGGACAGGCGGTCTTCTTTTAAAATTGTCGCCGAGCCAGCAAAATGCAACACTGAGACACGAGAGACTGCAGATGCTGCAATCTGGAGCGACAACAAACAGGCGGCTGGAGGTAACTCAGCGGGTCGAGCAGCATCTGTGGAGCGAAAGGACATGCTCGACGTTTCGAGTCGGGACCCTAAATTAGGACAGGATCGCGACATTTAGAACATAGCACGGCGCTGCACACGAATAGACCCTAAGGGCCACAATGTCTGTGCCCATGAGCCAAGACCCCCTCTCATCTGCCTGCACATAACCCATATACCTCCATTCCACCCCATATCCATGTACCAATCCAAAAGTACCTTTAGAAGGGAGATTAGGAGGAATTTCTTTAGTCAGAGTGTTGTGAATCTGTGGAATTCAGTGCCATAGACGGCTGTGGAGGCCAAGTCAGTGGATATTTTTAAAGCAGGGATTGGTAAATTCTTGATTGGTAAGGGTGTTAAGGGTTATGGGGAGAAGGCAGGAGAATGGGGTTGAGATGGGAAGATACATCAGCCGCGATTGAATGGCGGAGTAGACTCCAGGGGCTGAATGGCCTAATTCAGCTCCTGTGAATTTATGAGCTTATGAAAAGTCTCTTAAATGCCACCAATCTATTGGCCTCAACCAGCAAACCTGGCGGCACGTTATAGAGACTCACCAGCCTCTGTATTAAGAAGTTGCCCCGCACATCTCCTTTAAACTTTGTCCCTCACACTTTAAAGCTATGCCTTCAAGTATTTTATTTACTATATCACTGATAATTTTTTTTAAATCTCGCTTTGACTGAGCTACATACCACCCCGATATATCAAGGCAGCATCAAAGCACTGGGTGAACTTGGCGAGTCAAGCAGCATCTATGAAAGGAATGGGTCTTGGGTTCCATTCTTGGGTCTATCCGAATCGTCGCCTGCCCATTCCCTCCACCGATGCTGCCCGACTCGCCGAGTTCACCCAGTGCTTTGTGTAGGAAGGAACTGCAGATGCTGGTTTATACCGAAGATAAACGCAAAATGCTGAAGTAACCCAGCGGGAAGAAGGGTCTGGACCCGAAATGTCACCGTTCCTCTCCAGAGATGCTGCCTGTCCCGCTGAGTTACTCCAGCATTTTATGTCTAAACCGCTGTACTTTGGGTTTTTTTGCTCAAGTTTCCAGCATCTGCAGCCTCTCATGATAGATCAATAATTCATTTCCAATTGCTGGTGAAAATTTTGGCCCTCATCGTCCCTTTTCATCGATAATATGACCACACTACAATTCTCCGTTGTTTGAAGTCTTCAGACAACCCCCTCTCCCTTTAAAGGAAAGGAGCAATGAACTGTAAATGTTAGAGTTTAGTAAAATACAAAGTGCTGGAGGAACAGTGGGTCTGACAGCATCTGTGGAGGGAATGGATAGGCGGTGGGTCGAGTCGGGATCATTCTTCCTCTTCTTCTTGCGTATGGCGTGCACAGCCTAAAGTTGTAGGACAACTTGTGCTATTTGATCTTATTTGATTGTGCACGCCAGGTTGATTGCATTCATTGAAAAAGGGCGGACCACGTGTAGGTTGCAATCTCCCATACTTCAGGGACCGTCAGTCTGAAGAAGGGTCCCGACCAGAAACGTCGCCTGTCCATTTCCCGAGAAGTTGCCTATCCATTTATTCCACAGGTACTGCCTGACCCGCCGAGTTCCTCCAGCATTTTGTGTTTACCGTCTCATACAGTCCTAGAATCATATGGCGTGGAAACAGGCCCTTTGGCCCAATGTACTCATGCGACCAACATGCCCCACCTGCCTGCTTTTGGCCCATATCCCTCTATCTACCATATCCCTCTAAACCTATCCTATCTATGGACCTGTCCATATAACAAAATAACAAAAAAATTAATGGGCGGAATAGGTAGAGTGAATTGATTTTGTTTTTTCGCACAGATAGATGGACATTATTTGCTTAATTGCTTTTGGGACTTTTTCACTTTTTGGCCTACAAGTATAGCAGTTCTAATTTAAGATGTTGTACCGCTGGATTAGAGGTGTGCAATTTAAAAGTGCCGAGTGGGTATGAATGGGTCGCAGGATGTAGGTTTAGCTAAAAGCTCTCATTATATTCCTCCTTGTCCAATAACCTCCCTATTGGAGTGGCACAAAGTGCTGGAGTAACTCAGCGGGTCAGTTAGCATCTCTGGAGAAATGTTCGGCTACGTTTTGGGTCGGGATCCTTCTTCAGATTGATTGCATGGGGGGGGGGGGGGGTGGGGGGGGGGACGTCAAATAAAAACCAGGGGTGGGGGGAGGGGACAAATCATGGCCGGCAACAGATGACCTCATGCGTAGGGGTTCCCCGATAGGCAGATTGTTGGACATAAGCAGGTTTGAGCCTAAGATAAATAGGTAGTTGCCAACTGGTAAGCTTAGTGAAGTATTTTTGGTGGAAGGAGTGGGTGGGTGAGAAACCAGTGAAAGGTCAGCCAGGGTTAGGGGAAGAGAGTGGGGGATTGATGAAGACGGAGTAAGGGGAGGGGGGGGGGGGGGGGGGGGTGGAGAGAAAGGGGAGGGGAAGGTAAGGGAGGTGTTTGTAGAAGTTACTTAAAATTACAGAATTCAATATTCATACCGTTGGGTTGAAAGCTGGACATGAATTTCAAATTTCTCCGGATCATATCCAGCCCTAATCTCTCTCCTCGGTCTTTATACCTTCCCACAGCCCTTTCACCCCATTAAAAGTTGCCACGATTACCCTCGGCATTAAATACTCCATCATTGATGGCTATGCATTTATTTGCCAAGACCAGAAAGTCCTGGAATTTTCTTTAAAAACTTTCCAACCTCTATCTCTCTGTTCCTCCTCAAAGATTCTTAAAACCCACTCCATCCAGAAGAAAAAAATCATCTACTCTAAATATTTCCTTTAGGCTGGTCTATATTTTGTTTGATAACAACATCTGACTGAGGGAGGTCAGATAGTGACTGAGTGAGATCGGACTAGCAGTTTAATGTTCTGGGGTACAAGTGCTGTAGGTAGGACAGAGATGGAGGAAAGAGAGAAGGGGGTGGGGGTAGTCAGGGATGTTGCAGTTGTATAAGATGTTAGTGAGGACACACTTGATGTATTGTCTTCAGTTTGAATCCCTGTGTTATAGGAAAGATATAATTGAGCAGGTAATAGTGCAGTGAAGATTAATGAGGATGTGGTCAAGATTTGAGGGGGAGGTTAGATAGGGTAGGACTTTATTCCTTGAAGTGAAGCAAAATGAGTGGTGATGTTATAGAGGGGAATCAATAGCTTTTTTCCAAGGGTAGGGGAATCAAGAACTAGAGGGCATCAGCTTAAGGTGAGAAGGGAAAGATTTAATAGGAATCTGAAGGGCATCATTTTCACACAGAGGTAGGTACATTCGAGAGGAACTGGAGAATCAGATAAAATAACAATATTTAAAAGAGTTATAGAGTAATAGAGCGTGGAAACAGGCCCAGTGGCCCAATATGCCCACACCACCCAACATGTCCCATTACACTAGTCCCACATGGCTGCGTTTGGCCCATATCCCTCTAACCATATTTTGTCTATGTACCTGTCCAAATGCCTCTTAAACGCTGCGATAGTGCCTGCCTCAACTACCTCCTCTGGCAGCTCGTTCCATAAACCCACACATTTGTGTAAAAAAGTGACCCCTCAGGTTCCTATTAAATCTTTATCCCCCCTCACGTCAAAAGCATGTCCTCTGGTTTTCGATTCCCCTACTCTGGGCAAGAGACTCTGTGCGTTTACCCGATCTATTCCTCTCACGATTTTGTACACTTCTATAAGATCACCCCTCATCCTACTGCACTTCAAAGGAATAGAGTCCTAGCCTGCTCAACCTCTCCCTATAGCTCAGGCCCTCGAGTCCTGGCAACATCCTTGTAAATTTTGGTAAATAGATGGTAGGGATGTGTCAAACTCAAGCAAACGGGACTAGCTCAGATGGGCATTTTAGCTAGCAGAGCAAATCGGGCTGAAGGGCCTGCTTCTGCTCTGTCTGACTCTGACTCTAGTCTGTTCTGTTCCAAAGCACTTTATAAATGGAAGTTGTAGCCAAAGTATTGATGCATGTTCCCCTTGATTTCCTGAAGGACTGGGTCCTTTGGCGTGTTATCTTCAATGGCTCATTGAAAATTTATTTCAGAGAAGCCTTGGGAAATTATAGCTGCCACTAAAAACATTCATTGTGGCATTCCTTAATTTCCTGAAATTTCTCTGGCTAAAACACCCTTCATTATCATAGCTCCGTCATCTATTAAAATCAATAAGAGTATGCCTGCCAACAATGGTTGGAAGAGAGTTCATTGTGTGATCTACTGCCCTCCAGCATATTCTGTCTTGTTAATAACCCTTCTCCCTTTTGCTCTCCTCCCCCACACCCATTTAATCCCTGATATATTCATAACATAACTGAATAAAATGAGGAAGTCACAATTACTTTCTCTGCGATTATGACTTATCATTTCTTTCTCCTGAAATGACGGTCCAAGTGATTAATCTTCCAATTCTTGGAGGCTGTGGAGAAATCTTAGAGATGTTGGCAGCCTCAGCAACAAGGCAGAGCTTGCCAGACTAGAGCTATTGACGTCTCATGGGTTCAGAATGGTGCCAGTGAGCTGAATATCTGGGACCTGCAACCTCTGGGTGCTCCGGTTTCTTCCCAATTCCAAAGACGTGTGGGTTTGTAGGTCAATTTGCTGCTGTAAATTGCCCCTAGTGGGACAATGTATAACTAGAGTGATGGGGTGATCGATGGTCGGCATGGACTTGACAAAATTCTGCCAGTTTCTATGCTGAAACTTTCACTGAACCTATCAATATGATACAGCTCACATCTGCAGGGCCTGGAAGGCATCTCTCTGTCTCATACAGTCCTAGAATCGTATGGTGAAGAAACAGGCCCTTCGGCTCAACTTTCTCATGCAGACCAACATGTCCCATCTACACTCATCCTACCTGCCTGCGTTTGGCCCATACCTGTCTAAACCTGTCCTATCCATGTGCCTGTCCATATGTTTCTTAAACATAGTGTTAGTAGCTGCCTCAACTACCTCCTCGGGCATCTTGTTCCATTTACACCAACCACCCTTTGTGTAAAAGCGTTGCCCTCCAGGTTCCTATTAAATTTCCCCCACCCCTCCCCTCACTTTAAACCTATGTCCTATGGTTCTTGATTCCCCTACCCTGGGTAAAAGACTGTGCATTTACCCTATCTCATCCTCTTATGATCTTATACACCTCTGTGCACCTCATACTCTCGTGATCTTATACATATCCTTCTGAGAGAAGGGGCAGGACAAAGCCTGGTGAGTGATATGTAGATACATACATGTGAGGGGGGGTTTAATAGGCAGATGGTAGGGCCAAGGCCAAAGTTGAAATGAGAAAGGCGAGATAAGGAGATGAGAGCAGCTAATCTGTGAAGCTAGAGAAAGGAATATAGGTGGATGGGGAGGGGGAAGGGATAAATGGGTATGTCCAGTGGGGTACAATAAGAGAAGGTGTTGGGGGGGTGGTCTTGGAGGGGAGGATGCTCCTCAAACTGGTCCACCAAGGAAAGACACAAAATAGTGGAGTAACTTAGCATGTCAGGCAGATCTGTTCCCATTCCCACACTGACCTTTCTGTCCTGCGCAGCTTACAACCCAGCAGTATGAATATGAATTTCTCTAAACTCAAATAACCCTCTCTCTCTCTCCATCCCTCCCCCACCCTTGTTGTCGTACTAATTTCACTGCCATCCTTCTGAGTGTTGTTGTTTGTATCACTCGTTATTTACCTTCCCCACAGCCAACAATGGACCATTGTGGGCTCCACCTTTCCTTGATCATCGCTACATTTTCATATCTTTCATTCATTTGTTCTATGTATCTTCTATACCTTTAGTCTCCCTCTCCCCTGACTTGCAGTCTCAAGAAAGGTCTCGACCCGGAACGTCACCTATTCCTTTTCTGATGCAGCTGGACCCGCGGAGTTACTCCAGCATTTTGTGGCTAGTACCCTACAGAATATGGAACGGTGACATTTCAGCTTGGGACCTTTCTTCAGACTGGAGTTGATTATGGTACGTTTGCATAAAAATGGTTCCTAATCAAATATTTTCTGCATGCGAACACAAGTTCTCAATCTCTCCTCATGCAAAAACCAATGTGTGCATTAACCTTAATGCGTGACTGCAGTTAATGCATTCCTACAGAACTGCCCTGCTGTCGTGTTTACCTTCTGACAATTGGTGAGACTGGCGTGTATTTAAGTCCATCGCATCTTGTAGTATTTCTGCACTACTTCCAAATCACATTTTATGTTATAGCTATCCATGAAGAAAGACATTGTTTGCTTCCTTAAACTGCGGTACAAATACTCACTCTAAGCTCCATATAAATCAGATAATCACACAAAGTAAAGCTTGATATTTAGTAAAAGGTGCCTGTATGCATCCGTTGCAGTGATAAATGAGACCTGTTTTGTCTCGAGTTAAGCACAAAGATCATGGGTTTAGCTATAATTCTAATCTCTGGTGTGTTAAAAATTCCATAATAAATGCCTATCTCATCCATTTAATGCTAAGACATGCCATACATTTTGAATGCAAGCAATGATGTTGTGTCATTGAAACAGCAGTTGAAACATCAGTGGAGGAATTTGTCAGGAGACAAGTGTAGATAAATGCAATTCACTTAATTGCTATATTGTCAATTGTAGTCAAGCATGAACATCCTTTTGCTGTGCTCTCCGCTGTTGCAAACTGCTCACTACAGGGAATAAGAAGCACTTTGTCAAAGGTGGGCTGTTAATACAGTTGAAGCAGCCATGATTGGGATGGAGACCTGATAGAAGTGTAAAAAGATGCGTCGTGGTGGCGCAGCGGTAGAGTTGCTGCCTTATGCCCCTGTCCCACTTAGGCGACTTTTTAGGCGACTCCAGGCGACTATGCTGTTGCCACATGGTCACCGGGGTGTCGCCTGTATGGTCGTGAGTAGTCTCCTCAGTCGTCCAAAGAATCGTGGCGTTTTTCTGGTCTCAGCTGGATTTTGAAATGTTCAAAACTTTTCGGCGACAGTCGTCGGTGACAGTTGGCTAGACGCCAATGAGCGTAGCTTGACTTCTCCTGATGTAGGTGCTGTCGTAGGTTGTCGCCAGGATGATGTAGGTTGTCGCCGGTGCTGACTTCGGTGAATTCCATTGGTGACCACCTACCTCAACCTAGGTCAACCGGCGACAGGTACCGGCGACTGAATTGTCTTCAGTTGTCTTCAGTTGTCGCCGACAGGGTCCTACCTTGTCGTAGCTTGTTATGGGTGGACGTAGGTTGGCGTAGGTGTAGTCGTAGGTGGACGCCCTAATGGGTCGCCGGTTGCCGGTAGCATGCTGTTACTTGATGTCGACAAGGTGGAGGTTGTTGTAGACATTGTCGTAGGGGGGTCCAGTCGCCGTTTATTCGGCGACCTGCTACGACTATGACAGTCACCAGCAGTCGCTGAAAAAATCGCCTAAGTGGGACAGGCCCATTACAGCACCAGAGACCCTGGTTCAATCCTAACTACGGAGTCCTACAGAGAGTGATAAAGTGTGGAAACAGGCCCTTCGGCCCAACTTGCCCACACCGGTCAACATATCCCAGTTATACTAGTCCCACCTGCCTGTGCTTGGTCCATATCCCTCCAAACCTGTCCTATCCATGTACCTGTCTAACTGTTTCTTAAATGTTCGGATAGTCCCAGCCTCAAGCTTGTTCCATACACCCACCACACTTTATGTGAAAAAGATATCCCTCAGATTCCTATTAAATTGTTTCCCCTTCACCTTGAACCTGTAATCCTCTGGTCCTTGATTCACCTACTCTGGGCGAGAGTTTGTACTTCATCCTGTGACCGCATGGGTTTTCTCCGGGTGATCTGGTTTCTAAAGACGAACAGGTTAGTAGGCTAATTGGCTTTGTTAAAAATTGTAATATTGTCCTCGTTTGTATGATCACTGGTGCATAGGGTGCACTGTGGCACAGCTGGTAGAGCTGCGGCCTCATGGCACCAAAGACTCGGTGCAGACTTGATGGGCCGAAAGGGCCTGTTTCTGTGCCGCATCTCCAAAGTAAACTAAACTACTAATTACTCTGCTTTGGCTGAAATTTCACCATTTTATTTTCCTTGGAATAGGAAACATTATCTTACCCTGTTAAAAAATGACATTCATTTTCCCTTGCTTCTGAATTGCTTATTTGCTCCAACCATCACCACAATCTCTAATAGGAATAGAATGCACTCTCCTTTGCCTCCCTTTGATCGTCGAGCAATACAGTGCCAGAATGGCCCTTCGGCACAACTCATTCATTCCGACCATCGAAATTCTTCATTGATTCCTGAATCCTGTGTTATTTCAGACCGTGCATCTTTTTTTTCCGAACATTTACCTTTAGTACTAATTATCTGTCGCCCCCTATTCACAGTATTTTTCATTCCTTTTGTGATTCGTGTGCTTATTTTATAGAACAGATTAACTGATTGATTGAATTGATGAAAGATAAAGTGCCCTTCAGCCCACCTAGTCCAGTCTGATCATCACCCGTTCACTCAAATTCTATTAGCCCACTTTTGCATCCACTCCTTACACACCAGGGGCAATTTACAGAGGCTAATTTACCTGCAAAGCTGCATGTCTTTGGGATGCGGGAGGAAACCGGAGCACCCGGAGGTAACCCATGTGTTCACAGGGAGAATGTGTAAACTCCGAACAGACAGCACCCGAGGTCAGGATCGAACCTAAGTTTTTGGCACCATGAGGCAACAGCTCTATCACCTGTGCCATGTCGCCCGATGCACCACTGTGTCTGCTTTAATTTACAGTAAGTGTTTTGGAATAGGTAAATGCACTGCTTGGTGCTATGTGGGCCATACTGTTCTTCATTGGATGTAGTAACAAATAAAATTATGCTAGCTTGTGATTCTTCCTGTAGTAAAATAACTAAAACAGCAGGCATCTGAGCCCAAAGAGTAATGATGTCCATTATGGAGTCCCAGGGGCGCTGAGGACTGAGGTAGACCCCAATGGGGGGGGGGACAGAGAAGGGATGAATACATTTTGTAACTTTGTCGGCACCTATGGTATGTGGCGACTATGTTGTGTACTTTGTATACGGAAACAAAGATTTTCACTGTACGTAGGTACAAGTGGGGTGGCACGGCAGCACTGAGGTAGAGTTGCTGCCTTACAGGTTCAATCCTGACTAGGGGTGCAGTCTGTACAGAGTTTGTACGTTCTCCCCGTGACCTCGTCAGTTTTCTCCGGGTGCTCCGGTCTCCACTCACATTCCAAAAACGTACAGGTTTATAGGTTAATTGGCTTCGGTAAAAGTTGTAAATTGTCGCTAGTCTGTAGGATGGCGCTAGTATGGGGTGATTGCGGACTCAGTGGCCCAAAGGGCCCGTTTTCTGCATGGTATCTCTAACCTAAACTAAACTAAAAGTGACAATAAAGTATCATCATCATCATTACAGGTGAATAGAGGAAATTATTAATCCCGCTGAGTTACTCCAGTATTTTGTATTTATATTTGGCAGCTCTGTGTCATTCGGAGGTTGAGGCTGAGATGACTCTGTGTGATCCTGTGGAGTCTGAATGAGATTCCTGGTCTATCTGGCCAAGCAAATGTACACTGCTGGCTTGAACAAGCTTGAGTGCTTGGCCTTCCTGGATCAAGAGTGTGAACCAAATGGTTTGTATTTTGTTAGGGGAAACATGTTGGCTGGTGTCAGAGACTCTGTGCTTCCAGCAGCTTGGGCTGTGGCCAAAGGAAACACTGTTGTTTGCTTATTAATGTTCCAGCATCAATGGGTCTGATGCTGATTCCAACATTGCAGTATAAATGGAAACAAGTACCACTGTTCCTTTTTGAAATCCTCGGAAGGCGGCACAGTGGCGCAGTGGTAGAGTTGCTGCCTTACAGCACAAGAAACCCGGGCTCGATCCTGACCACGGGTGCTGAAGGCATGGTGTTTGTGCGTTCTCTCCGTGACTGCGTGGGTTTTCTCCAGGTGCTCCAGTTTCCCCCCACACTCCAAAGACATACAGGTTTGTAGTTTATTTGGCTTTGGTAAAAATTGTAAATTGTCCTTAGTCTGTTGTGCAGGGTTAATGTACGAGGTGATCGCTGGTCAGCGTGGGCTTGGTGGGCCGGAGGGTCTGTTTCCAGTTTATTTCTTGACTCTGGGCAAAGCCACTGGCATTCCATAAACAATTAGCATGCATGCCCTTTACATGAGAGATGTAATGCTATTGAAGAAGGGAATTCAAGAAAATATCACAGTTGTCACAATGGGATGGGTGATTTGACTTTGGCAAGTTCCCTGTTGCTGTACTAATGATCACAAGATTCCCAATGGGCTTGGCATGAGATGTACGTTGAGTCACGTTTTAGTGAATTTCTTGCAAAGAGATTTGATAGAGGTGCCATGATGGATTGGATGTAAATGTAGTGAAGCTGTTCCCGTCAGCAAATGGTTCAAGGATAGACAAAGGCGGATTTTAACATGAAGGGTATAAGAATCAAGAAGGACATGGGGCATGGTCTGCACAGTGGTGATGATCTCTATAAGGATTGTAAAAACAAAAGTCATGACGTTTGAGAGACCATTTGTTTCGCATTTGAGGAAAATAATTTAGTGGACCAGGAGAAATGTTTGTGATGGAGGATGGGCCTGAACAGAGATTTGGCTCGGAGTTGATGGACTGGATGTCCTCTCTCTGTGCTGTAACAATCCATGTACTCATTGGCTCATAAACGTGATGGATAATGGTTTTTGGAAACTGGAACATTTTGCAGTTTCAATTTAAATATATATTTTATAAAGCCTTTTCACAGGGAGCACAAATGTTGCTGCATTTTGGTTAATGCAGTGGGGTTTGGAGAGATGCCGCGTGGAAACAGGCCCTTTGGCCCACCGAGTCCACGCCGACCATCGATCACCCATTCACACTAGTTCTATGTTGTCCCACTTTCTCATCCACTCCCTACATCATTGGGGCAATTAACCTAGAAACCTGCACGTCTTTGGAGTGTAAGAGGAAACCGGAGCACTCGGGGGAAACCCACACGGTCACAGGGAGAAAGTGCAAACTCTCCACACAGAAGCACCTGAGGTCTGGCTTTAACCTAGGGCTCTAGCACTGTGAGGCAGTAACTCGACTAGCTGCACCACTGTGCCATCCCTGCCTCTGATGTTTCTTGATCCCTTGCGTGCCTGCACACAGTTGCAAGACTGAGACTCTGCACAGTTTAAGAACGCAAATAGGTTTGTCTCTAAAATTATCCCCCATTGCCTCTGCCATTTATAGTGTTAACTGCTGGTAATTGTGCTTCGACTCTTGTTTATTACTGTTGCTAAGTTGAATTATGCAGCTATCAATGCTCAACAGTATAAAAATACGTGTTGTCTACAGTCCATTAATCTAAGGATGAAATGAAGGGAACAAGTATTTTTTCTCTTATTGCACCTTTTATGACCACTGCATCTGTTTTATGAATTGTTTTTTTAACTATAACCGTGATTGTAACATTGAAAATACTGCAGCCTATTTTTACAAAGTTGGCAGTCATGACTTGAATGTGACCACTGCCCTGGCAACCTGGTAACATGTAGATTGTATTGAACAGGTCAAGAATGATATTTCTCCTTTGGTTTAGTTTGGAGATATAGCATGTAAGCAGGTCCTTCGGTCCATCAAGTCCGCGCCGACCAGCGATCACCCATATACACCATCCTACACACTAGGAACAATTTACAGAAGCCAATTAACCTATAAACCTAAATGTCTTTGGAATGTGGGAAGAAGCCAGAGCACCTGGGAAAAAACCTCACGGTCACGGGGAAAATGTACAAGCTCCGTACAGACAGCACACACAGTCAGGATCAAACCCGGGTCTCTGGAGCAGTGAGGCAGCAACTCTACCGCTGCACCACCATGCCATCCTGTTGCCAGAAAAGGACTCATTTTAAAATCTCATTACAACTAGTTTGACAGTACAGTGAACCCTTGTTTTAACAGACCACAGGGAGGGGAATGATGTCCGTTATTGCTGATCGTCCGCTATCACCAAGTGTAATATGTGGCATTTCATGTGTAGAGGCCCAACAATAAAATTTAGGCTGAGCCATAAACTGCACTGACTGAGGTACGTTTTCTGAGCTGAAACATTGAACCAAAGAAGGCTATGGAGGCCAAGTCAATAGACATTTTTAAGGTGGAGATTGATAGATTTTTGATTAGTAAGGGTGCCAGGGGTTATGGGGAGGAGAATGGGATTGGGAGAGAAAGATAGATCAGCCATGATTGAATGGCGGAGCATCTCTAGAGCAAAGGAATGGGAGGCGTTTTTGGTCAAGACCCTTCTTCAGACTGAGAGTCAGGGGAGAGGAAATCTAGAGGTAGAAATATATATTTTCCGAATGTCCAGAGTAACGGTGATGGAACAGGGGTCTAGAAAATGGGAGTAATTGAAGAGGCGATGGGCATGTGAGGTGTCTTGGACATATAACCATATAACCATATAACAATTACAGCACGGAAACAGGCCATCTCGGCCCTTCAAGTCCGTGCCGAACACTTATTTTCCCCTAGTCCCATCTACCTGCACTGAGACCATAACCTTCCATTCCTTTCCCGTCCATATACCTATCCAATTTATGTTTAAATGATAAAATCGAACCTGCCTCCACCACTTCCACTGGAAGCTCATTCCACACAGCTACCACTCTCTGAGTAAAGAAGTTCCCCCTCATGTTACCCCTAAACTTCTGTCCCTCAATTCTCAAGTCATGTCCTCTTGTTTGAATCTTCCCTACTCTCAATGGGAAAAGCTTATCCACGTCATCTATGTCTATCCCTCTCATCATAGTTTGTGAGATATTAGTCCAGGGGGTGATAGGATGGAATCGAGGTACATCAAAATGATTTCAGTGAGGCAGGAGCAGGCAGAAACAATGGGTCTGCCTGGGCAGTTCAATTTATGGATATTAGATAAGGTTGAAGCCCTCGTTATAAAGGGATCTGTAATAATTAGGGGTTACTTACTGCACAGCATACCCACCTTTATGCGCTGGGCCCATTAACGTGGAATAACTTGCATCTCTGGAATGGGACTTTAGTCTGCAACCTTCTGATTCAGATGAGAGGGTTACTGCTGAGTCACAGTGACACTCAGAAGAACTAGAGCTGATAAAAAAGCACTTGTGATTAGTTTATTTTTATGTTAATTTTCTTCACGTCACTCAGGTAGTACAGATCAATCATCTGAGTCATCGGTATTTCTAAATCGAGCTACAAACTATCATGACCTCTCACAATGGCACGGCAAGGAGATCGCACCTCCCACTCCTTGGGTTAAAGTAGTTGGTTGAGGCAAAGGTTGTGCTGTCATGTGTGGATGAGAAGAATTTTTTTGCTTAGCTAGTTAAGGCTTTGCAGTTTACCAGAGTAGAAGTTAGATTTAAGTTTCAAGAAGGGTCCCGACTCATAGCGTCACTTTTTCTCCTGATATGCTATCTGATCCGCTGTGTTACCCCAGCACTTTGTGTCCATCTTCGGTATAAACCAGTATCTGCAGTTCCTTCCTACACATCGATCTTAAATTTAATTTAATTTAGTTTAGTTTATTATTGTCATGTGTAACGAGGTACAGTGAAAAGCACTTTTGTTGTGTGCTATCCGATCAGGCTATACATGATTCCAACCAAGCTGCCACAGTGTACGGATACAGCATAAAGGGGATAACGTTTAGTGCAAGTAAAGCCCGATTAAAGATAGTTCAAATGAGGTGGATGTGAGGGCAGGACCGTGCTCGACAAGTTGATGATAGCATGGTTTAGTTGCCTGAGAAGAGCTGAGAATAAACTGTCCCTGAATCTCAAGGTATGCATTTTCTCACTTCTACACCTCTTGCCTGATGGGAAAGGGTAGAAGAGGGAGTGACCGGGGTGAGATTTGTCCTTGATGATGCTGGTGGCCTTACGGAGTCATCGTGAAGTGTAGATGGAGTCAATGGAAAGGAGGTTGGTTTGTGTGATGGTCTGGGCTGTGTCCACAATTCTCCAAATGTTCCTGTGGTCTTGGTTGGAGCTGTTCCTAAACCATGCTGTGATGCATCCCGATTCCATTCCCTTCACATTCTCTTCAACTCTCTCCCCTATTCCCACCCAAAATGCTACCATTCACCGACACACTAGTTGTTATTTACAGTAGTTACAGAGAAACATAGAAAATAGGTGCAGGAGTAGGCCATTCGGCCCTTCGAGCCAGCACCGCCATTCATTGTGATCATGGCTGATTGTCCCCAATCAATAACCCATGCCTGCCTTCCCCCCATATCCCTTGATTCCACTTCCCCGAGAGCTCTATCTAACTCTCTCGTAAATCCATCCAGTGATTTGGCCTCCACTGCCTTCTGTGGCAGGGAATTCCACAAATTCACAACTCTCTGGGTGAAAAAGTTTTTTCTCACCCCTGTTAATTAATGTGCCATGTCCTCTGGTTTCCTCCCACATTCCAAAGACCAATGGGTTTGTAGGTTAATTGGCTTCTGTAAATTGCCCCTTGTGTGTGGAGAATGTATGAGAGAGTGGAATAACATAGAAGCAGTGTGAATGGGTGATTGATGGTCAGTGTGGGCAGAAGGGTCTGTTTCCAAGCTGTATCTTTCAATCCAATTCAATTCAACTCAACTCAACACAATTCCTAAATATGAAATAAATAGAATGAATTGGTAAACTCAGGTGATCATGTCCTTAAACAGCATAGATAACATTCTGACCCAAAACGTTCACGTTCTCCAGGGATGCTTCCTGACCCACTGAGTTACTCCAGTATTTTGTGTCTTTCTTTGGCAAACTAGCATCTGCTGTTTCGTGTTATTGCTGTTAATCAACATAAGTATCTTGTGATACCATGATCCATCACAAACAACAACACTAAGGAATTATATGCATGCTGGCACAATTTTGTCGACAAAGAAAAACGCACTGGGTGAAACCATTACTTGACTGCGGCCACCCTGATTTCCATCTCATGCCACTTTGTCAGTGTTCAGAGTTAGTTAAAATGGCAGCAAAGTTTCTTTTTTATCTCTTTGTGCTCTTGCATAAATATCATCATCTTTCCCCGAAGATTTATTTACGCCTTTTTTCTTCTGTCTGCTGATAACATCTCATTTATGTCTCAGCCATTATTTGTGGCTAGGTTATTATTACTTGGGGAGAGCATTCAGTTTGTGTCTTTGGGAATATTTGGATGAAACAATCAGCTCAAACATCTTTTGTTTTTCTACGCTGGCTGCAAGCTTGTGAATGATGGCTTGATGAGAAATAGCTTTCCCCCCACCATTAATCACATTGGCTCTTTAACAATGACTGATGGATTATTTGGAAAATTAACTAAAAATGAAAGGCATAACTCAACTGAATACAGTTCCATACATACAGTATGGGAGCCATATGCGTTTTTACTAAATTGATTTGTTGATTGTATTTTGGTTTTTTTATTCCTAAATTTTTAACTCCCTTTTGATGGAATTAAAGCTATTATGTGACATTTCAGAAAATTACCATCTTATATAAAGTAGCTGACATAAATGCAAAAGATAAAACTATATATAACTATACTAAGTGGGACCCGTTGGGTCCCAGCATCACACGGGAGGGCTGGTCCCCCAATGCAATATTCCACCTCTCCACCAATTCCAATATTGGTGGCCAGTTGGGAGGGGAGGGGGGGGGGGGGGGAAGAGGGGGGGGGGGGTGGGGGGGGGGATTTCTGGAGTGCTAGTATGGGTGTGTGGGCTGAAGGGACTGGTTTCCAGAGGGCTAGTATGGACATTGTGGGCCGAATGGATTATTGGGCTGGTGGTTCAGTCACTCAAGCCTGTTGTGCTGGCAGCTCACTCACTCACGGCTGGTGGGCTGACAGTTGACTCATGGCTATTCCTTGAAATTCCATTTCAAGCAGGGTGCAAGGTCACTAAATTCAAGTGCAGTTTCTTACCATTTCAAGCAGGGTGCAAGGCCACTAAAGACAGCAAGTCATGACCTCTCCCTCCTCCATCTTGCAGAGACTGAGCTACGCCCACACTTCTGGGTTTTATAGTCCCTCCCCCCTCCCACCAGAAGGGGCATGGCCTTCATGGCGTGATTGGAGAGAGAATTTCAAATTTTTTAAAAACACTAATAACTCTTTTATTTTTCATCGATGTGAAAAATCCTCAGCACCTGATGAGCGAAAGCGGAATCTGAGTAAGATGGCCAA
The DNA here is from genome assembly GCF_010909765.2 of Amblyraja radiata. Classification (NCBI taxonomy): domain Eukaryota; kingdom Metazoa; phylum Chordata; class Chondrichthyes; order Rajiformes; family Rajidae; genus Amblyraja; species Amblyraja radiata. The sequence continues at coordinate 34,960,319 of NC_045970.1, read as the reverse complement.
AAATCACAGCTGTACGTGGTAACGTTTTTTCTAAAATCAATATAAAGCGCAAACAGGAAGTGGTCAAGATTAGACTTTTAATTATATAGAAGGCAAGGTAACTTTAATTAGGCAAGGCAACTTTAATTAGACAAGGAAACTTTAATTAGGCAACACAGCTTTAGCATTTCCAAACCAAAGGCAACACAGCTTTAGCAGTTCCAAACTATATTTTCAAATCACATTAAGGGCACTGACAGGCCAGTAAAATCACGCACAGTTTAGTACACATGCGCTCAGTGTTATTCACAGCTCAGAACGAGAGACAAGATCCTCTCGGTCCTTCATCTTGCAGAAACTGATTGAGGCACTCAACACTTCCAGGTTTTATAGTATCTCCGGAAGGGGCGTGGCCTTCAGGAGAGAGAATCTCAACATTTTTTAAACACTAATAACTCTTTTATCTTTCATCGATGGGAGAAATCCTCTTGTCCTGCGCAGCGGAAGGGGACTGAGTAAGATGGCCAAAAATCACATCTGTAAGTGGCAGCATTGTTTCTAAAATCAATATACAGTACAACAGGAAGTGGTCAAGATCAGACTTTAATAATATAGATTATGAGAGGCATAGATAGGGTGGACAGTCAGAACCTTTTTCACGGGATGGAAATGTCAAAGGCTATAAGACATAGCTTTAAGTTTAGAGGAGAAAAGTTTAAAGGAGATGTGCAGGGCAAGTTATTTACACAGAGCAGTGATCGCTTGGAATGCTCTGCCTGGGATGGTGGGGGAAGCAGATATGATAGTGGCATTTAAGGGGCTGGCTGATAGGTACGTGGTTATCTCGGGAATTGAGGGAGATGGATTCCATGCAGGCAGAGGAGATTAGTTTAACTTGGTATCATGTTCATCAGAAACATTTATGTTCATGTCATAGGGGCAGAAGTAGTCCATTCGACCCATCGAGTCTACTTGGCCATTCAATCTGGGCAGATCTATCTTTTCCTCTCAACCCCATTCTCCAGCCTTCTCCCCGTAACCTCTGACTCCCTTATTAATCAAGAATCTGTTGATCTCCTCCATATACCCAATGACTTGGCCTCCACAGCCAGGAAGAGTTCTATCTTTAAATTCATCAATGGCACAAGTGTTGGACAAATAATGGATACTGACGAGTCAGCGTATGGGAGGGAGAGAGAACATCTGATTGAATAGTGCCAGAACAACAACCTTGCTCTCAATATCAGCAAGACTGAGGAGCTAATTGGTGACATAAGATTGGGAATGCCAAGGATCCACAAAACTGTCTTCATTGATGGATTGGCAATGGGTTACGAATGATACGTAGAAGGCATTTTAGAAACATAGAAACATAGAAACATAGAAAATGGGTGCAGGAGTAGGCCATTCGGCCCTTCTAGCCTGCACCGCCATTCAATATGATCATGGCTGATCATCCAACTCAGTATCCCATCCCTGCCTTCTCTCCATACCCCCTGATCCCTTTAGCCACAAGGGCCACATCTAACTCCCTCTTAAATATAGCCAATGAACTGGCCTCAACTACCTTCTGTGGCAGAGAATTCCACAGATTCACCACTCTCTGTGTAAACATTTTATCGATATGCATCACACCATGGTTTGGGAACCAGTTCATCCAAGACCGTAAGAAATTGCAGAGAATTATGGACACAGCCCTGACCATCACTCAAACCACCTCCCTTCCATTGACTCCATTTACACCTCACGCTGCCTTGGCAAGGCCACCAGCATGATCAATGATGAGTCGCACTCTGATCACTCTCTCTTCTCCCTTCTTCCATGGGACAAAAGGAATAGAAGTGTGAAAACGCACACCTACAGATTCAGGGACAGTTTCTTCCCAGCTGTTATCAGGCAACTGAACCATTCTACCAACAATGAGAGAGCAGTCCTGAACATTCATTGATTTCATTGGAGACTCTCGGACTATCTTTGATCAGTCATTACTGGCTTTAACTTGCACTAAATGTTACTCACGTTATTCCCTTTATCATGTATCTGTACACTGTGGATGGCTCGATTGTAATCATGTATAGTCTTTCCGCTGACTGGTTAGCACGTGGCATAAGCTTTTCACTGTACCTCAGTACACGTGATAATAAATTAAACTGAAACTCAAGTCTCAGGAGAGAGGCTCACGATACTTACAGCCTGGAGAGAAACAATAGTTATTTTGGAACATGGAGTATTCCTGGTTTCTTTGTCACAATTTCACTTTACAAGATCTTACTGAGAGCTGAATAGATGCTATACTTGCCCATATAATGACAACTGCTTCACCTCTATGTAACTCATTTCCTGGTGACTATTTTGAGAGCTTTAATGAGGCACTGTTACCAAAGTGGAGACAGCCTCACAGGCCACAGACCCAGGTTCGATCCTGACCTGGGGTGCTGTCTGTGTAGAGTTTGCACCTTCTCCCTGTGATGTGCACAGTCTCTTGCCCAGAGTAGGCGAATTGAGGCCCAGAGGACATCGGTTTAAGGTGAAGGGGAAAATATTTAATAGGAATCTGAGGGGTAACTTTTTCACACAAAAGGTAGTGGGTGTATGGAACAAGCTGCCAAAGGAGGTAGTTGAGGCTGGGACTATCCGAACATTTAAGAAACAGTTAGACAAGTACATGGATAGGACAGGTTTGGAGGGATATGGACAATAGGCAGGCAGGTGGGACTAGTTTAGCTGGGACATGTTGGCCGGTGTGGGCAAGTTGGGCCGAAGGGCCTGTTTCCACGCTGTATCACTCTATGACTCTAGTACTCTATGACTAAGTGGGTTTCCTCTGGTGGTCTGGTTTCTTTCCACATCCCAAAGATGTATGGGTTGGTAGATTAATTAGACTTCTGTAAATTGCCCCAAAGATGTAAGGAGCGGAAGCGTAAGTGGGATAGCATAGAACTAGTGCGAATGGGTGATTGATGGTCTGTGTGGTCTCGATGGACTGATGGGTCCATTTCCATGCTGTATCTCTAACCTAAACTAATCTAAACAGAAGGCTCCAGGTGAAATAATCTGGAGCAGTAAAGAAACTATTGGAGAAATTCAGTGGGTTCGGCAGCATCAGTGGAGGCAGAGGGATGATCAAGATTTTGACCTGCCATCTTCCTCCAGAGATAGACACAAAATGCTGGAGTAACCCGGCGGATCGAGCAGCTAAAACCCTTCTTCAGACTGAATGACCCTCAAGAACAATCAGCACAGGGGAGCACTTCAAGGCTGTGTGCTCAGCCCCCTGCTGTACTCACTCTATACTCATGACCGTGTAGCCAGACATAGTGTGAACTCCATCATCAAGTTTGCCGACGACACCACTGTTGTTGGACGAATCACAGATGGTAATGAGTCAGAGTATAGAAGTGAGATCGACCGATTGACCAAATGGTGCCAGCACAATAACCTGGCTCTCAACACCAGCAAAACCAAGGAACTGATTGTGGACTTTGGGAGGGGTGGGATAGGGACCCACAATCTTATTTATATCAACGGGACGATGGTGGAAAGGGCCAAAAACTTCAAATTCCTGAGAGTGCATATTTCCAAAGATCTTTCCTGGTCCCAGCATACTGATGCAATTATAAAGAAGGCACATCAGCGCCTCTACTTCCTGAGAAAATTACGTAGAGTCGGTATGTCTAGGAGGACTCCCTCGAACTTCTACAGGTGCACAGTAGAGACTGACTGGCGCATTGTGGCCTGGTACGGCAACGTGAACGTCCAGGAGCGGAAAAGAATGCAGAAAGTTGTGATCACTGCCCAGCCCATCACTGGTTCTGACCTCCCCACCTTCAAAGGGATCTGTCGCAGTCACTGCCTCAAAAAGGCTGCCAACATCATCAAAGACCCACACCACCCTGGCCGTACACTCATCTCTCCGTTGCCATCAGGAAGAAGTTACAGGAGGCTGAAATCTGTAATATCAGGTTCAGGAATAGTTACTTCCCCACAGCCATCAGGTTATTAAATACAACATCAAATAAACCCTGAACAGTAAGGCTATTATTACTATTGCACTGTATCTGTTATTTATTGTGTATATATGGTCTATGGTCTTTTATCTCCCGTTATGCACTATGTTTACATATTCTGTTGTGCTGCAACAAGTAAGATTTTCATTGTCCTATCTGGGACACATGACAATAAAACTCTCTTGATTCTTGACTCTTGAAACTGGAAGTGAGTAAAAGCCAGAACTCATCAGGGCCAGCACCAGATGACCTCAGGAAAGGTGGCGTCCATAATAGCTCATTGTTGGCTGGGGAATATGTGTTAACGAGAGGGATACAAGGATACAAATAGTGGGACTGGTAGAACGACATGGATTGGGAGGAGGGAACGCAGGAGTTAATTGAAATTAGAGAAATCAATGTTCATACCACTGGGTTGCAAAGAACGGCCGGACGAGGAAAGGAAAGGGAAGTCGTTTCGCAGGAACTGCTCCAGCACATCGAGCGCGCGGGCCGACCGGACTTTGAACATTGAATAATGGCGCTAATAATGGCGGCGCCTACATGTGGAATATATGCAAAACGAATTTCACTGTGCAGTTGCATATATGACAAATAAAGAACAATTGACTATTGACTATTGTTTCTCCAATTTGCCTGTGGCCTCACTCCAGCAGTTTGTATTTTTGCTCACGGTTCTAAAGTGCATCACTAAATGCAAATGTTGCTTTTGGATGGATGGATCTTGTGTTCACCAGATTAATGTAATATTTATTGATCTTCCTCTGTCTGCTTGCATATCTTGATCAGCACGAGTTGTAAGGCAGCCTTTTTCCAGCATAATGAGTCCTCAAACAAGACCCCTTCCATTAATTGTCCTGAGTTTAACAACCACCTTTTTTTTTTAACAGATATGACACGCCTTTCATGGTGAGCCTGTCAGGCTTGGATATCATTTATGAAATACCATAGTTTGCTACTAATGTTTAATGTTGCATTCTTCCCCACACTCTTAAAGACTATTCAAACCATTTTGATTAGCATATAAATGGACATTACCCAGTCATTACATCCCAACCTGCACTCCATTCCCCCTTTCTATATGTCTAGAATTTGCATTTAGAGACTTGTATTACCATAGATTTGAATTCCATTAATATGAATGGTACCAAGTAAGAATTTAAATAATAAACTCAACATGGAATGTTTTTTAACAGAGCCAAATATATCCTCTGCCTCCTGTTTATCACACAGATACTTACACATAACCCTGGGCGATTATGTGAACATCTGACTTATTTTGATCTGGTGAACCTTCAGTCCAATTATATCCCTCTGAAACATCTCTGTTACAGTAGGCTTACAGGATCTCAAGATCTCTAAACCTTACCTATCCATGTACCTGTCCTAGTGTCTTTTAACTGCGGGGTACTTTACACAGCCAATTACTTGGCCTGGCTGGAGGAAACCAAGGTGGCCACAGAAGAAGCTAGGAAACTCCACACAACAGCGCTGGGGGTTATCATTGACTCTGGAACACTGGAGCAGTACAAAGGCTATGTCATGCCAGCCCAGCTCAGCACTTCCATCTGGTCAGTGTGAGTTATTTTGTATTACCACAAGCATCCACCCTTTTTGATAAATGTTTGGCCTTTCATCATCAGACATTCCAACAGCAGTTTTGAGATTAGATGGAAGATCGACACAAAGTGCTGGAATAACTCAACGGGACAGGCAGCATCTCTGGAGAGAAGTGTAGTGGCAGATTATTATACCGTTCAAAGAATTTTTTCCTCTAGCCACGATGATTGAAGACATGGGTAAGGAGATAGCTTTGTTACACATGTGAGCTCTCCACTAGACATTCAAAACTGTCCAAAGATAAATCTTCAAAACACAGTCTCTTCATTAATAGTTTCTTTATTGTCATAGTAAAAACAGTGAGATATTCACGCAAACTTTTTCTTGTTTAAGTACATTTTGATCATAGTCGTAGTCAAACACGTGCATGGTTAAACTCGTGCATGGTAGAACTCGGGAATGGTCGAAAGATGTGACTTCCCACATGCTTCCTCCGAACTAGACTAAAACTACCCACGTGTCTGCGTGAAACCATCATCCAAGAAGGAACAGCAAACTTCAAAGCCAAGAGATGCGCAGAATTAGAAGAAAAGAGAAGAAAACGGAAAGAGAGGCAGCAACAACCAAAGCCTGATCTGCCATCTGGAATTACCTGTCCTGAATGTCGAAGAACTTTCAAAGCCAGGATTGGACTCATAAGCCACCTGAGAGTCCATAAAAACAACAGAACATAAAAACAACAGAATGTAGACCATCATCCTCGACCTCGAGGGATAGCCACAACAATGACCATCCCGTTAAGTCAAGAACCAAGAATCTAGTATCAAATGATTAACATATTAAGTATCCTTACCTTTGTTCTCTGTTACGTGCGGAACCAAGAAGTCATGACTTTTGTATAATGTAAGAGTAAAGTATAGATTCTGTATTTAACACATCAATCTACCTCACCTTTGTACTTCCTCAGTTGTCATCTGTTTTGGTGTATAAATGTCTTGCTGTGCCGACTTAACTTTGGAGTTGTGATCACAGCCTTTGGTTGAGACACTTCTCCCCTTGTGCAAGTAAATCTCACTGCTGATGGTTAATTATAAGAGTCGTTGAGTCTTATCAAAGGGTTGACTTTGACAGTAAGTGTGTCAGGGGCTATGGGCTGGAGAATGGGGTTGAGAGGGAAAAATCGATCAGCCATAACTGAATGGTGGAGTCCGAATGGTATACTTCTGCTCCTATGACTTATGAACTTATGAACTTGTTAATTTTAGTGTGTGTCAGAGAGTATTAAACAAAGAATCGGTAAGAAATAAGCTGTGGAATCCTGATCGCCTGCTGTACAAGGTTGGATAGAGACTAACAATTATAATATATTTCCTTCCATAAGCTAGGGTACTGTTCGATTCACCTCTACCCCATTGAAGACATTGGACTTTGTCTATGGTCTTGATGTGCTACGATGCACAGTAATGCCTCTGTCCCACTTAGGAAACCTGAACGGAAACCTCTGGAGACTTTGTGCCCCACCCAAGGTTTCCGTGCGGTTCCCGGAGGTTTTTGTCGGTCTCCCTACCTGCTTCTACTACCTGCAACCTCCGGCAACCAACTGCAACCTCCGGGAACCGCACGGAAACCTTGGGTGGGGCGCAAAGTCTCCAGATGTTTCCGTCAGGTTTCCAAAGTGGGACAGGGGCATAATGCTGAGAACTAGGTTAATCGGCCTCTCCTCAGTGTATAGGGAGTGGTTGCGAGAGTGGGATAACATAGAGACTAATGTGAATGGGTCACTGTGGACCTGGCGCGACAAAGGGAACTGTTTATTTGCTGTATCTTTAAACTGAACCCTTAAAGATAATTCTCCTTCTCTGTTGAGTACGGGGAGTTTGGCGAGAGTTTTGAGCTAGCGTTTGTTAATTCAGATAATGCATTTGAACATGTTCTCACTGGTAATTTTTATCACTCCATGCATTTTCTTCTCACTCCCACAGAGCACATCGTTTGTCCAATGATAGATGCCTGAAGGCAAAAGCCTTTGGGTATCATCAGACATTTATTCGTCTTGGCCTTGAAATTTCTTTCTGGGTCTCGAGTCTAATTTAATGCTCTTCATCCTCCCTGCTCCTCGCTTGCTCTTGGTTTTTACTCAGAACTATTAACCTCAAGAATTGGTCATGTGTGGTAGCATAGGTGGACATCAATCGAACTGCATGAGCCGGTGTGAAAGGCTTTAATGTAGATTTGTTGCTGATGGTAGCAGAGTTTTGCACTCAGATACAGGGTTTCCGCATTAATCGAGTAGAGATCAATGGTTTCATGATGCTTTTATTATCACAAGTGCAAACGCACAGTGAAATTCTTTTCTTACGAACAGTCCAGTACAGCATTGCCACACCTAAGCACATCCTCACCTTGCAAGTGTACAGAAATTGTCCATTGAGCCCACATGCAAGAGGCGCCATGTGTTGGCTCCATTTTCAAAGTCCAGTCCGAGCTCTAGTTCTTATGAGCGGTGCCCGATCCAGGCGAGCCCCATGCTTCTGCGGGCCTTCAGCCTTCGCCTCCCTTGGACGCGACGTCCCTCTCCTCGCCCGTTGCGAGGAGCAAAACACTTCCCGGTCACACCTCCAGTCTCCAAACATACTCCCAATTGTCCGGCATGCTAGAGGACTTTGTTTTTCCGGTTAATTGGATGTTTAGTTTCAGAGACGCAGTGTGGAAAGGCCCTTCGGCCACCGAGTCTGCGATGACCATCGATCACCCATACACTGGTCCTATCCTACACACTGGGGACAATTTACAGAAGCCAATTAACCTACAAACCTTTACAATCTTTACAATCTGGAAGGAAATTGTAGCACACACATTCACAGGGAGAACCTGCAAACTTCATAAAGACAGCACCCATAGTCAGGATCGAACCTGGGTCTCTGGTGCTGTAAGGAAGCAACTCTACTGCTGCATCACTGTGTCGCCCCATGTTATTGGATGTTATTATTCTTAATAACTCAACACACTCTTAATTCATGTCAGGTTATAAAGAATTATAACAAATCTTCCTGTGAACCAGGTATGTTTAAAGGAGACTCAAAAAGCTGGAGTAACTCAGCGGTTCAAGTTCAAGTTCAAGTGAGTTTATTGCCATGTGTCCCTGTATAGGACAATGAAATTCTTGCTTTGCTTAAGCACACAGAAAATAGTAGGCATTTACTACAAAACAGATAAATGTGTCCATATACCATGATATAAATATATACACACATGAATAAATAAACTGGTAGTGCAAATAACAGAAAGTGGTTGCTAATAATCAGAGTTTTGTCCGAGCCAGGTTTAATAGCCTGATGGCTGAGGGGAAGTAGCTGTTCCTGAACCTGGTTGTTGCAGTCTTCAGGCTCCTGTACCTTCTACCTGAAGGTAGCAGGGAGATGAGTGTGTGGCCAGGATGGTGTGGGTCTTTGATGATACTGCCAGCCTATTTGAGGCAGCGACTGCGATAAATCCCCTCGATGGAAGGAAGGTCAGAGCCGATGATGGACTGGGCAGTGTTTACTACTTTTTGTAGTCTTTTCCTCTCCAGGGCGCTCAAATTTCCGAACCAAGCCACGATGCAACCGGTCAGCATGCTCTCGACTGTGCACCTGTAGAAGTTAGACAGAGTCTTCCTTGACAATCCGACTCTCCGTAATCTTCGCAGGAAGTAGAGGCACTGATGAGCTTTTTTGATAATTGCGTTAGTGTTCTCGGACCAGGAAAGATCTTCAGAGATGTGCACCCCCGGGAATTTGAAGTTCTTGACCCTTTCAACCATCGACCCGTTGATATAAATGGGGCTGTGGGTCCCCCTCCTACTCCTTCCAAAGTCCACAATCAGTTCCTTGGTTTTGCTGGTGTTGAGGGCCAGGTTATTGCACTGACACCATATGGACAGTTGCTCGATCTCTCTTCTGTACTCTGACTCATCCCCATCAGTGATACGCCCCACAATAGTGGTGTCGTCAGCGAACTTGATGATGGAGTTCGCACTGTGGTTCGCTACGCAGTCATGGGTATAGAGTGAGTACAGCAGGGGGCTGAGCACGCAGCCTTGAGGTGCTCCCGTGCTGATTCCCGTCCTGCCGTGCTGATCAGGCAGCTTATCTGGAGAACATGAATAGGTGATCTTTCAGGTTGGGACCCTTCTTCAGAAAATGAAATGTCTCCTATCCATGTTCTCCAGGATGCTGCCTGAGCCGTTGAGATACTCCAGTACTTTGTGTCTTTTTAAAAAAAAACTGCTTCTGCAGTTCCTTGTGTTTAAGAGGGTGGAAGAGGGTGGGAACTGGGACCCCAGTGAGTGCAATAGGAGAACAGGATCTGGTTGTTTGGTGAGTTGGAAGGGAGCATGGGAACCAGGGGAAGAAGTGGTGAGGGTGGTGAAGGAATATCTTGGTGAGTGGGACTGCAGTGTAGCAAACATGACCTAATCATCAGGATTTCCAATTAGCCAGAGTGCAGATTATCAGTTTTACTGAAAAAAATAACCTAAAGGTGAGAGGGGAAGGATCTAATACGAAGCTGGGGGCCAGATTTTTCACACACAGAGTAGTGGGGATACGTAACGAGCTGCCGGAGGATGTATGTAGGAAGGAACTGCAGATGCTGGTTTACACCGAAGATAGACACAAAATGCTGGAGTAACAGCGGGAAAGGAAGCATCGCTGGACAGAAGCAATGGGTGATATTTCGGGCCGAGTCCCTCCTTCAGGTCTGAAGAGTGGTCTCGACCCGAAATGTCATCCACTCCTTGTATCCAGAGATGCTGCCCGTCCTGCTGAATTACTCCAGCATTTTGTGTCTAGTGGCAGAGGAAGCAATTGAGGCAGTTGGTATCACAACATTTAAAAGACATTTGGACAGGTACACAGATAGGAAAGGTTTAGAGGAATGTGGGCCAAATACAGGCAGATGTCAGTTTAGTTTGGTTTAGTTATACAGGGTGAAATATATCCCTTCGGCCCGGAGAGTTTGCGCCAACCAACGATCACCCATACACTACACACTAGGGATAATATTATGGAAGCCGACTAACCTAGAAGCCTGCACATCTTTGGAATGTGGGAGGAAACTGGAGCACAGGAAGAACGTACAAACTCCGTACATACAGCATCACAGTCAGTTTCAAACCCGGGTCTCTGGCGCTATAAAGCAGCAACTTTACCCATGTGCCACTGTGTGGCTTGGGGGTGGATGGTGGAGATGGGGGCTTGGTCAGCATAGGCAAGTTGGGCCGAAGGGCCTGTGCTGTATGACTGTGACTCTCTATGAAAGAGCAAATTAGAAATCATGGCATTTCGTGCTGAGTTTCCTGGGCTTTGTCACACGTTGGGATTTTCAGTGCAGTGATTGCAAGCGTGTGGAAACCAAGTAACATGGAGAGTGTGTGGACAGCGGGTGGGATGAAGCAAGAGAGACTTGTTCTCTCTTATGGAACTTGAAAGTATTCTCAATGTCAGTTCAATGTCAACTAAGTGGAATGTCTCAATCTCATGCCGATCATTTTGAGCAGTGCTTTCCCTGTCATCTGAGCAGGGAGGATTAAAACCGATGACAACATGTCTCTTAATGACAGAGTAAGTAAAATACTTGTAGCCGGTGACATTTTATCTGTGTTTCCAATCAGTGTTTCCCTGTTCAATCAGGTGCAGGGATCTTGCAATTAGATCAGAGAATACAATTGACTGACTGGGCTATTGTGTTCCAAGTCCTGATGTGTGCAATGATGTACTGCAGCCTGAATTTTCAGAAATGATTACTGTCATTTGTGCTGCTAACCAGTATGCCGCTGTGGTAAACAGCAAATACACACTAAACAATGACTGAAACGGGTAAAAGAACAAAACTGAATAGTTCACACCCGCAGCCATAATTCCCAAGATTATCCCTTTATGTTTCTGACTGCAAACATCAGAACAATGCTCTGTTAGCAATGCTCTTCACCAAGTTAATGTGATTTAATCATTGGATTGCATTGTTGTAAACTAATAGACTTTTCAATGTGAGTTATAACTTTTTAGTAAAATGGTTTCATTTTATATTTGAACAAAGGTGGCGCAGTTGAACAAAGGGGACTATGAAGGCATGAGAGAGGAGCTGGCCAAGGTCGACTGGAAAAGGATCTGAGCAGGAATGATGGTGGAACAGGAAAGGCAGGAATTTCTGGGCCTAATCCAGAAGATGTAGGATCATTTCATTCCAAAGAGGAAGAAAGATTCTAAGGGGAGTAGGAGGCAACCGTGGCTGACAAGGGAAGTTAGGGATGGAATAAAACTAAAAGAAAAGGTGTATAACACAGCAAAGAGTAGCGGGAAGGCACAGGATTGGGAAACTTTCAAAGGACAACAGAAGGAAACAAAACAGGCAATATGGGGTGAAAAGATGAAGTACGAGGGTAAGCTGGCCAATAATATAAAGAAGGATCGTAAAAGCTTCTTTAGGTATGTTAAGAGAAAAATATTAGTAAAGACAAATGTGGGTCGCTTGAAGGCAGATACAGGTGAAATTATTATGGGGAACAAGGAAATGGCAGAAGAGTTGAACAGGTACTTTGGTTCTGTCTTCATTAACCTATCTCCCAGATTTACTTGAGGACAGAGGATCTAGGGAGACAAAGGAACTGAAAGAAATTTGCATTCCGTGAGAAATAGTATTGGGTAGACTGATGGGACTGAAGGCTGATAAATCCCCAGGGCCTAATGGTCTGCATCCCAGGGTACTCAAGGAGGTGGCTCTAGAAATTGTGGATGCATTGGTGATCATTTTCCAATGTTCTATAGATTCAGGATCAACTCCTGTGGATTGGAGGGCAGCTAATGTTATCCCACTTTTCAAGAAAGGAGCAGGAGAGAAAACGGGGAATTATAGACCAGTTAGCCTGACATCGGTGGTGGGGAAGATGTTGGAGTGAATTATTAAATAAGTAATAACAGCGCATTAGGATAGCAGTAAAAGGATAGGTCCAAGTCAGCATGGATTTATGAAGGAGAAATCCTACTTGACTAATCTTCTGGAATTTTTTGAGGATGTGACAAATAAAATGGATAAAGGAGAGCCAGTGGATGTAGTGTATCTGGACTTTCAGAAAGCCTTTGATAAGGTTTCGCACAGGAGATTAGTGTGCAAAATTAGAGCACGTGGTATTGGGGTTAGGGTATTGACGAGAATAGAGAATTGGTTGGCAGACAGGAAACAAAGAGTAGGAATAAACGGGTCCCTGTCAGAATGGCAGGCAGTGGCGAGTGGAGTGCCACAAAGCTCGGTGCTGGGGCTGCAACTATTTACAATATATATTAATGTTTAGATGATGGGATTAAAAGTAACACTAGAAAATTTGCAGATGACACAAAGGTGGGTGGTAGTGTGAACTGCGAAGAGGATGCTAGGAGGTTGCAGGGTGACTTGGACAGGTTGACAATAACCAGAAGAATTTGCTGTCAACTACACATAAAAACATAGAAACATAGAAAGGCCATTTGGCCCTTGGAGCCTACACAAGACGTGTAGGTTTGTAGGTTAATTAGCTTTGGTAAAATTGTCACTTGTCCATGGTGTGTGAAGGATAGTGTTTGTGTACGGGGTGATCACTGGTTAGTGCGGACTCGGTGGGCCGAAGGGCCTGTTTTTGCGTTGTATCTCTAATGTCTAATGTCAATTGGGAACAAAGTAAATGCAAGATAAAAACTAAAATCTTCTGAATGCTTTTTATGGAGTTAGGAACAGGATGCATTGAGGGTGTAACCAGGATGTAATTGAGCATTAATAAAAGCATAATTAGAAAGAAGGGTCGATAAACAACATGTAACATGCACCAGAGGGAAAATAAGAGTTATATTTGTTATCTTCAGACTGAACAGGGCAATAAGAAATTGTGCAAGATCAGAATCGTGGCACCTGAAGTGTAGTAAAGGAAGAAAAGGGTGTAATTAGTTTCACAAGTAAATTTAATTCTGTCATGAATCACAAATGAGGATTGGAAAAATAAGTTGTGATATTATTGGACAATTTACAAAATATTAAAAAGGGCATTGCGTTCAAAGATCTCAGTTACGGTGGATCTCAGTTCCCTCGAAACCTGTCCTAACCATGAATCTGTCTAAATGATTCTTAAACGTTGTTATAGTACCTGCTTCAACTACCTCCTCTGGCAGCTTGCTCCATATACCCACCACTCTTTGTGTGATGAAGTTACCCCTCAGGCTTGTGTTAAATCTCCCCCCCCCCCCTCACCTGAAACCTATGTTAGCTGGTTCTTGATTTCTCCTACACTGGGCAAAAGATTGTACATCTACCCGATCTATACGTCTCATAATGTTATACGCCTCTGTAAGATTGCCCCTCATCTTCCTGCACTCCAAGGAATAGAGACCTAGCCTGCTCAACCCCCTGAGTCCTGGCAACATCTTGTTATTCTTCTCTGCACCCTTTTGATTTTGACAACATCTTTCCTACAACATGAACTGAACACAATATTCTAAATGAGGCCTCATCAATTTCTTATACAACTGCAACATGACCTCCCACTTTTCCCACTAGTGGAAACGTCCTCTCCACATTCACTCTATCCAGGCCTTTTTGCCTTCAGGTTCATCATAGAGCCACAGATAGATGTAACGCAGAAGCGAGGCCCTTTGGCCCACCAACTTAAAGAGTTCACAGAGTCATACAGCATAGGAACAGGCCCTTTGGCCCAACTAGCCCATGCTGATCAAGATATCCCATCTACACTAGTCCCTGTTGACTGCGTTTAGCCCACATCCACCCAAACATGTCCTATCCATATGTCTTTGAGACAATGTTCTAGCACCTGCCTTAACTACCTCCTTTATCCTTTAGAGATATGGTGCTAAATTCGAGCCTTGTGACTTAAAGGATGAAGGGACTGGAGGGACATGGATCGTGTGCAGGCAGAGGAGGTTGGTTTAAGCCGAAGATAGACACAAAATGCTGGAGTAACTCAGCAGGTCGGGCAGCATTGCTGGAGAAAAGGAATAGGTGACGTTTCGGGTCGAGACCCTTCTGCAGGCTGAGTCAGGGGAGATATGGAACTAGAGATATGGAAAGATACAGAACAGAGAAATGAAAAGGTCTAGAGATGGTCGAAGGCTCTCTGGGGGTGTCCAAGAGGAGGTCCTGTAGAGATGGGAGATAGGGTCATCACTGGGTGGTGTGGACTCTTGGCACCATGTTGGACAGGGACGTGTGGGACGACAGATGGCACAATGGGCTAACTGTTCGGCTGGCAACCGGAAGGTAGCCGGTTCGAATCCCGCTTGGAGTGCATACTGTCGTTGTGTCCTTGGGCAAGACACTTCACCCACCTTTGCCTGTGTGTGAATGTGTGTGAATGTGTGTGAGTGATTGGTGGTGGTCGGAGGGGCCGTAGGCGCAGATTGGCAGCCACGCTTCCGTCAGTCTGCCCCAGGGCAGCTGTGGCTACAGAAGTAGCTTACCACCACCGAGTGTGACTGAGGAGTGAATGAATAATGCGATGTAAAGCGCCTTGAGTATTAGAAAGGCGCTATATAAATCCCATCCATTATTATTATTATTGTGAGCTGACGAGAATGTTCCACTGCCATACTGCTCTATGTACATCCCAGTCTAAAGGCATTTAAGTCTACATAAATATTGATACACAAATATCTTCCGATCCATTACTTCTAACCCAGGTACAGCTTGTTTATTTTGATATTCAAATGTAAAGGATATAATAATTCATCTTCCCTCTCAGGTTCATGATATTTGTAGTGTTTCGCAACACACGCACTGCAGTAAAATGACTGCTGATGTTGTTTGTTGGATTTCTTTCCCCAAGAGGAAAGTGCACTTGTTTCTTCTTGATACTGTAAATGCATGATTGACACTGAACAGAATTCCCATGGGAACCGTTGTGGAATCTTATGTATTACCAATCACGTTCACGTCTGGATCAAGTGTGTGAAATGTGGGAAATCTTTTTCGGAGATGAACTCTTTAAGTATCTGCGGGGATCATCGGTAGTGGTGAAGAGGTCTTGAAAGTGGAGCGCGGAGGTAAGTCGGAAGAATTTCTTTTGCCAGAGGGTGGTGAAACTGGAGAATTCATCGCCACAGATGGTTGTGGAGGCCAAGACATTGGGTAATTTTAAAGGGGAGATCGATAGATTCTTGTGTAGGAAGGAGCGGCAGATGCTAGTTTACACTGAAGATAGACACATAATGCTGGAGTAACCCAGCAGGTCAGGCAGCATCTCTGGAGAAAAGGAGTAGGTGATGTTTCGGATTGAGACCCTTCTTCAGACTGAGAGGTTCTTGATTCGGAAAGGCATCAAATGTTACGGGGAGAATGGGATTGAGAGAGAAAAATAGATCAGCCATAATTCAATGGGCTGAATGGCCTAATTCTGCTCAACGTCTTATGGTCTGAAGCAAAAGCACTAATGTAACCTAACCATGGATATGGAATCCAAATTCTTCACATGTACTAGGTTTGCGACACAATATTGTCTCGTGAGAGATGTGGGTTAGATGGGCACCCTGCCATGTACTCTCAGAACGAAAGGGCAATACTTAGTGTAGGCATGGGTGACATTCTTTGCTGCACAAGTGATAGGATTGCCAAAGTTACAGCTTTATAACGGAGAAGGACATTTCAACCCACTCACTTCAAACAAACACTCATTGTGCATTGACTTGCAGCTGTCCACTCTCCACAGTCCCATGTTCAGACATGACCTCAGACCTGGGAAATGGGAGAATGCAAGTGCAGATGTGGCCATTTGGCACCATCGTGCTTGTCCTTGCCCTTTGGTCAATCTAGCTTTTTTTATCCCAGTCTTGGAAGGTCAATTTTTATTTATTTTTGCATCAACTCTGCTTCCACCACAGTTTAGTTTGGGGCATGCAAATCCGTCATGCCATGAGCTTACTTTTGTAGAAAGAGGGAAAACATATGCTCTCAACAGAACAGGATGTGCAATTGATTTGATCAGTATTTCACTGCTCTTTTATAGTTTTTAGTTTGGAGATACAGTGTGGAAACAGGCCCTTCGGCCCACCCAGTCCACACCAAACACCCCATGCATTGGCACTGTCCTATACATTAGTGACAATTTACAGAAGCCAATTATCCTGCACGTCTTTGGATTGTGGGAGGAAACCGGAGCATCCAGAGAAAACCCATGTAGTCTCAGGGAGAACATAAAACTCCTTGCAGATTATGACTGGTAGCAGCCATATCCTCATCCACATGGCGGCTCAGTTGTGCAGAGGTAGAGTTGCTACATTACAGCACTAAAGACCCAGTTTCAATCCTGATTTATGGTGCTGTCCATAACGGAACCATCCTATCAATAACTGCAGAATGTGAGAGAAGTCCTGAGCTACTATCTACCTCACTGGAGACCCTCGGACTATCTTTGTTTGGACTTTACTGGACTTTATCTCGACTGAATGTTATCCACATTGTTCCCTTTATCATGTATCTGTATATTGTAAATGGATCGATTGTAATCATGTATTGTCTTTCTGCTGACTGGTTAGCACGCAACAAAAGCTTTTCACTGTACCTCGATACATGTGCTGGGGGCAGCAGGGCGAAGGTCGCAGAAGCTAACACAATTAACAAACTCATCAGGAAGGCTGGCTCCGTCTTGGGGGCGGTGTTTGATTCATGGGAGGTGGACTTGGAGGGGAGGATGCCCCTCAAACTGAGGAGCAGCTTCAGCAACAGACTGGTTCCACCAAGATGCAGGACAGAACGCCACGGGAGATCCTTCTTCCCTGTGGCTATCAAACTGTACAACTACAGCCCACCTTCTGTCGTGGGGTAGACTTGGCTTTGTGTTCAGCATAGACATTTGTGGGCCGAAGGGCCTGTTCTTGTGTTGTATTGTTCAACGTTCGATGTGATGAATAGCTCATTGGAAATCACTACATCACAGGGTTATTCAAAGAGAATGATTAGGGTGGTGTTGGTGTGGTTTACATTCATATCACTTTCACATGGTAGAATATAATTCACTCTGAGCATTCTGTTACATACGCTGTATTTCCATTTTGGATTGCAAGAATGTCTAAAACTGCGAGGACCAAGCCTCTTTTGCCTAGTGCTTGCAGGAACCCTGTGAAGTGATATTGAGTGGATTGATGTAGCTCAAAGTGGGCATTTACTCCAAAACTGGTGGGAGGTTTCAGTCTGAAGAAGGGACCTGACCCGAAATGTCATGTTCTCCAGGAATGTTGCCTGATCAGTCTGAAGAAGGGTTTCGGCCCGAAACGTTGCCTATTTCCTTCACTCCATAGATGCTGCTGCACCTGCTGAGTTTCTCCAGCATTTTTGTGTACCTTCGATTTTCCAGCATCTGCAGTTCCTTCTTAAACAACATGTTGCCTGAACTGCTGGTTACTCGATAAGATACGATACGATAGAACTTTATTTATACCAAGAGGGAAATTGATCTGCCAACAGTCATAAAAACACCAAATACATGAAAGACGAGTGGAAAAAGATTGGTGATGTGCAAAGATTGGGGAGGGGGTGGGGAGTCAGTCTCAGTCTACCCCATGACAGAAGGGGGTGGAGTTGTACAGTTTGATAGCCACTGGGAAGAAGGATCTCCTATGGCGTTCTGTCCTGCATCTTGGTGGAACCAGTCTGCTGCTGAAGGTACTTCTCGGGTTGACCAATGTGTCATGGAGGGGGTGAACTGTGTTGTCCAGGATGCTCTGCAGTTTGAGGAGCATCCTCCCCTTCAAGACCACCCCCCATGAATCCAACTCCACCCACAACACTGAGCCAGTCTTTCTAATGAGTTTGTTGATCCTATTGGTGTCCGCAGCCTTCGCCCTGCTGCCCCAGCACACGGCAGTGAAGAAGATGGCACTGGCTACCACCAATTGGTAGAACATCTGCAGCATCTTACTGCAGATGTTGAAGGAGCAGAGCCTTCTCAACAAGTACAGCCGGCTCTGTGCCTTCTTGTACAGGACTCCAGCACTTTGTGTCTTTCTCTTGTAAACCAGTATCTACAGTTCCTTGTTTCCGTATTCTAGGCATAGGTTTATTATTGTCATGTGTGGTGAGGTACAGTGAAAAGCTTTGTTTTGCATTCTCTCCAATCAAATTAGATGATATTACACATAAATGCAATCAAATCAAACTCGAGTAGAACGAAGGGTGCAGGAAGGAAGTGCAGATGCTGGTTTACACTGAAGATAGGCACAAAATGCTGGAGTAACTCAGCGGGTCAGGCAGCATCTCTGGAGAAAGGAATAGGGAACGTTTTGGGTCGAGACCCTTCTTCAGACTGAGTGAAGGAGAAGATACAGTGTGCAGAATATAGTTCTTTGCATTGTAGCACGCTGATCGTCCAATGTCCACAATGAAATGAGTCAGACTGTAGTTTAGTATAGAGATACAGCACGGAAACAGGCCCTTTGGCCCTCCGAGTCTGCGCTGACCAGCAGTCCATGTGAATTAACACTATCCTACACTCACTCGGGGCAATTTGTACAATTATACCAAGTAAATTAACCTACAAACCTGTACGTCTTTGGAGTGTGGGAAGCAACCGAAGATCTAGGAGAAAACCCACACGATCGCGGGTAGAACGTGCAAACTCCACACAGAGAGCACCAGTAGTTGGGATCAAACCCGTGTCTCCGGCACTGAAAGTGCGGTAAGGCAGCAACTCTACCGCTGCGCCACCGTGCAGCCTTACACGGTACCCCCTGCTGATGGAAGGACTGGCCGGGGAGGATGCTGTCCCTGAGTCTGTTGGTGCGACACATCAGCAGGCTTTGGTATATTGGCCAGGGATTGCAAGGCAGCTACTGTAGGTTTATGGCATTTGTAAGCAGGTCTTTAGCTGAAGCCTTTGATAAATTTCAGCTTGCTTCTCGACTGACACAACACCCAGGGCGAGAACTCCTGTTACTGATTTTTCTGAGTATTTTTCCTGGTTCGTAATTCTGATCATAGATCCTTTCCACCCTGTTCGATACGTTCGCAGTGATAATTTTCTACACTGATCAATAAGCTCTGTAATGACCAGACATCAAGCCTACAGCCATTTTCTTTGATTCTGGTATATTGAAGTGATTATTATGAATTTATGATGAAGGTAAAAATATTTAATGTTAGTTGACACGTGGCCCCAAGTTTGAAGTAGCACATTCGTAGTTAAATTAATAGGGAAATTTAAAGGAAACTGCATCAACAAAATATCTAACAGCAAAAACTATACAAAAAAACATGTGATGAGCATTTGAAGGCACTGGACCTGTATTCTTTGGAGTTTAGAAGGATGAGGGGAGACCTCATTGAAACTGGCTGAATAGCGAAAGGCCTGGATAGAGTGGATGTGGAGAGGATGTTTCCACCACTGGGAGAGTCTAGGACCAGAGGCCACCGCCTCAGAATAAAAGGACGTACCTTTAGATATGAGGAGGAATTTCTTTAGCCAGATGGTGGGGAATCTGTGGAATTGAGAAGGCCACAGAAGACTGTGGAGGCCAAGTCAACAGATATTTTTAATGCAGAGATTGACAAATATTTGATTAATAGGGGAGTCAGGAGTTATGGGGTGAAGACGGGAGAATGGGGTTGAGAGGTAAAGATAGATCAACCATGATGGGCCGAATGGCATAATTCTGCTCCGAGAACTTATGAACATGAGCTATCTAAGCTTTAAGGCAGAGATTGACAGATTCCTATTAAATATTTCCCCCCTCACCTTAAACCTAAGTTCTCTGGTTCTTTGTCTGGTGGACATTGAGTGTAAGACCCATCTTCTTGTATGCTTCAATGAACAAAGATATTGATGTCGGAGCTTGGCATAGACTTCAGCCTTATTTAATAAGGTTAACATGACCTTGGTTCTGAAGAGCAGCTGCTGTAGGTTGTACAGGTTTAATGTTATAATGAGCTTATTTGATATTGATTTTATTATGTAGCTACGAGGATGAAGCTCGCATAATGACGAGCAACACACTTTATTATTCCAGCGCATCGTGTTGGATTTCCTAAGCTAATTCCCCATCCGACTGTATCTCTATTCAAATGGATGGAAACTTGTGTGAGGTCCTATTGGGACGCTCATTCATAGGAAAGCTTCGTCAGAAGTATCAGTGCAATATAGTCAGGAGCTAAGTTATAGCCAAGTCCTACTAAAGGGCAGCACAGTGACGCAGCTGGTAGAGTCACTCCCTCACCGTGGTGGAGACTCGGGTTCGATCCTGTCCGTGGGTGCTGTCTGTGCAGAGTTTGCACGTTCTCCCTGTGGGGTTGAGCATGTAGCGGGAGATTTTCTCCAGGTGCTGCGGTTTCCTCCCACATCCCAAAGTTGTGTAGCTTTGTAGGTTAATTGGGCTTTGTAAAAATTGGTCCCAGTGTGTAGGGAGTGGATGGGAAAGTGGAATAACATGGATCTAGTGCGAATGGGTGATCGATGGACAGTGTGGACTTGGTACGCCGAAGGGCCTGCTTCCACACTCTAAACAAAAACAAAGTATTTTCTTTCTGTTGGAAGGAACTGCAGATGCTGGTTTACACTGAAGATAGACACAAAATACTGGAATAACTGCAGGTCAGGCAGCATCTCTGGAGAAGAGGAATAGGTCACATTTTGTGTCAGGCCGGGAAGAAGGGTCTCGACCTGAAACGTCACCTATTCCTTTTCTCCGGAGATGCTGTCTGACACGTTGAGTTACTCCAGCATTTTGTGTAAGTCTTTCTCTTTGACTGGATAGCACACACACATAAGCTTTTCACTATACCTCAATATATGTGACAATAATGAACTAAACTAAAATTGAGTTCTTGCATAAACTTAAATGCAATCTACCACAAAGCCATTTTAAAAAAGTGACAAAGCTTGAACTGCAGGGAAGGGTTATCAGCCTGAAACTCTAACGGTGGTTCATTCCCTGCTGTAGACCTGACCTGCTGAGAGTTTTCAGTATCTTTTATTTTGGATTTTTCAGTTCATGCTTTAGCAGCAGTAATTGTTTTTCAGATGCATCTCAGAGGGCGGTGTGGCAATAAACCTTCGATATCTACACAACCACTGATTTGTTTAAATGGCTTTCTGTTTGGAGTCCATTGTGGGAATGGTGTTGGGACATCTTTCTACAGATT
This sequence comes from Amblyraja radiata, assembly GCF_010909765.2. Classification (NCBI taxonomy): domain Eukaryota; kingdom Metazoa; phylum Chordata; class Chondrichthyes; order Rajiformes; family Rajidae; genus Amblyraja; species Amblyraja radiata. The sequence goes on along the minus strand of NC_045970.1, from coordinate 34,938,627 downwards.
AGAGTCACAAATGCCTGCATTAGTTTGAGATTGCAGCTAATCATATAGCTACATAATACTGCTGTGTTGCACTTTCCAAAATTAGTAAGTATTCATCAAAAGTGATTACAATTGTGTGTGTGATTTTGTGGAACGTGTTCTATTTAATTTTAGTTTAGCTTAGGGATTCAGCACGGAAACAAGCCCTTCGGCCCACCGAGTCCATGCCGAACGGCAATCCCTGCACATTTACTACACTAGGGACAATTTACATTTACACCAAGTCAATTAACCTACAAACCTGTATGTATTTGGAGTGTGGGAGAAAACCGGAGCATCCTGAGAAAACCCACGCAGGTCACGGGTAGAGCGTACAAACTTCGTACAGATAGCACCTGTAGTCAGGATTGAACCCAGGTCCCTGGCACTGTAAGGCAACAACTCTACCGCTGAGCCATCGTGCTGCCCCCTTACCTTTCACCAGTGACCAGGCTCTGCATATTTGCGGTGCCCAGGGAGAGAGGTTTATAACTAGAGACAAAAATATCCTCATTTTACACTAAATCTGTAAGTTGAATTTTGTACAGGAGCAAAAAACAAAAGAGTAATTATCTTGGCGATCTAATTATATTCTATATTGCATGAACTAATGTGAATAATATTTTGCAACGAGCTTCCAGAGGTTGGAATTAAATGCTGCAGCCAATACTGTTGTTAGTTGTGTAATTATGATGATTTGTGTACAATTAGTGCAAATGTGTTTCTCGATTATATATTTAGTCAGCTTCTCTATTTAAATGTGTCATGCCCATAGGGGCAGCACGGTGGCGCAGCGGTAGAGTTGCTGCCTTACAGCGCCAGAGACTCGGGTACATAGGAGGGCAACAATCATTGCCACCCAGTAGACTATTCTGTTTGGGTCCCTTTTTCAGACTGACGGCAGAAAGTTGGAAAAGGTAAGTGGGGACGGGGCAAATTCTGGCAAGTGATGGGTGGATACAGGTTAGGGAAAAGTGATTCCTCTCACTCCCCAAAGGGATGTGTTTGTAGGTTAACTGGTCTCCGTAAAGTTGCCTCTGGTGTGTAGGGAATGGATGTGAAAGTGGGATAACAGAGAACTAGTGTGAAGCATTTAGCGATGGTCAGCAGGGATTCGGTGAGCTGAAGTGCCTGTTTCCATGGGGAGAGTATGCGACAAAGGCTATAGATGAAAAGGAGACAAAAGGGTGTCAGATAAGGAGAGGGGGCGAGGAGTGAAATATAAAGCCAGAGAGAGGGATATGGGTGGAAGAGGATGGGGGGGGGGGGGGGGGGGGGGGGGGGGGGGAGGAGGAGGGGGAATAAAAAGGAAATAGGGGACTCGGGGATACAGCTATTAACTTTCATTATCTTCAGTCACAGATGCTTCTTGATGTACTTCAATCTTCAACACACTCTCTCACTCATGTACCTATGTCATTGCTTCCTCCAGTTTCATTTGCCCCTTTTAGTGTCTCTCGTTGGCGTGGTTCTGATTGTTTTCTAGACCATTAGTTCCTTCAGCTGCCACTCCAGAACATTATTCTTTCAAGAACGTTTCTGCTTTTACTTTTACTTCCATCAATCACTGGTAATCTTGCGACTTTGTACACTTATGGTGCCATTTTCATCCTCCCACTTAATTATTCAAATCTATTTGATGCCTCTTTAATACCTATTGACTGTGTTTTGCACATGTATGTGTAGTTTGATCTGAGCCTATACTTTTACAAAGAACACCAGCTACAGTTGGTGTGTTCACCTGCAAGTCTTCTATCCCCACACTGAACATACTGGCACTAACCTATAATTATACACCATTATTTTCTAATTATTTTTCCATTAGCGTATTAATCAAATGTTTACCCAAATTACGTCTAATGGTCGTCATTGTGTAAAGTCATTGCTTTTAGCTGATTGCTTCGGCAGTTGTCTGTTTAATTCTGCTTCAATTAATATCAACTAATTGATCATCAATAAGATTTCTGAATGTGGCAGTCGGGGATTGTGAGAAATCAATTAGCGGGAAACTTTATCAACAAGTTGCAGGGGCAGCACAGTGGCCCAGCAGTAGAGTTGCTGACTTGCAGCCCCACAGACCTGGGTTTGATCCCAACTACAGGCGCTGTCTGTGTGGAGTTTGCACGTTCTCCCTGTGACCTGCGTGGGTTTTCTCCGGGTGCTCCGTTCTCCTCTCGCATTTGAAAGATATACAGGTTTGTGGGCTGATTGGTAAAAAATGTAAATTGACTCGAGTGTGTAGGGTAGTTTTGGCGTGTGGGGATCGCTGGTCACCATTGACTAGTTGGGCTGAAGGGCCTGTTTCCTTCTGGCATCTTTAAGCTAAGCTAAAATAAGCGAAACTAATATGGTACTGTCCAAAGATGTTGTGGTAAAATGGAGAAATCATACTTTAATGTGTAGCAATATTTCTAAATGTGGAGCAGTATACACGAGCTGTATACATTTTCACAGCAATGATTTGCATATAATATTTGTACTCAAATCCCCCAACTACCTCTGTGAAGGGATACATGTATAGGTGTGAACTGGTTCCAGTTCTGTCAGATTCATTATCTGGTGAGAATCCTTGATGCCGTTTGATCTGTAAAGTGGGGTGAGAGAAAGTTTGTGTCGGAGGGAAGTGCAGATGACAGTTCACGCTGAAGATAGACACAAAATGCTGGAGCAACTCAGCGAGGTTAGTTTAGTTCAGAGATACAGCGCGGAAACAAGCCCTTCGCCAGCCGAGTCGGCACCGACCAGCGATTTCCCCACTATCCTAGATACGTTAGGGACAATTTACACTTGTACCACACCAGTTTCCCCACATTCCTGCACATCTTTGGAGAGTGGGAGGAAACCGAAGATTTTGGAGAAAACCCATGTGGTCACAAGGAGACCGTAAAACTCCGTACAGACAGCGCCCGTAGTTGGGATCGAACCTGGGTCTCCAGTGCTGCAAGGGCTGTAAGGCAGCAACTGTCCTGCTGCATCACCGTGCCACCCACGGTACCATGCTGCCAACAGGCAGCGTCTCTGGAGAAAAGGAATTGGTGACATTTAGGGTCAAGATCCTTCTTCAGACTGATAGTCTAGGGAAAGGGAAAGGGAGAGAGAGGTCAATGCAAGGATTACTTGGATTTAGAGAAATCAATATACATACCGCTGGGTTGTAAACCGCCCAAGTGAAATATGAGGTGCTGTTCCTCCAATTTGCATGTGGCCGCACTCTGACTGTGGAGGAGACTCAGTGAGTCAGAGTGATGCCACACACATTCCCTCTCTATCCATCCCTCCCCCACCCTTGTCTTCCTGCTACATTCACTGTTTGTATCCTGTTATTACCTCTTCCATAGCCAACAAAGACTCCACCTTTCCTGAGTCAACGGTGCCGGCTCTGATTTGTTCTGTGCCTTTTCGTACCTCTGGTTTCTCTCTCCCCCCCACTCTCAATCTGAAGAAGGCTCTTGACCCGAAACGTCACCTATTCCTTTTCCCCAGGGATGTTGCCTGACCCACTGAGTAGCTCCATCATTTTGTGTCTATCTTGGGGGAAGGTTTACCGGCGGACGACCAAAGGCGATCTTGCCAATAATCTACTCAGAACTGCTGTAGCTTTGGGAGCAACAGCAGCAGGAGCTAAGCAAGAGATACGACTGATTGGCTCTAGCCCAAGTGGGAGGAGAGAAGTGAGTCAGTGCCGGGAAAACAGTTGAAAACTGAGGAATTTGGTTTGTAAATTGGTAAATCAGGCAATTTATCAGTCAATTTAAGCAAGACTGCTCTTAGCGAGCGGCAGTGAGTGAGCGGCCTTGTGAGGGGAAGTGCCCTGTGAGAAAAGTGTGAGCCTTTGGCTCGAGAGTCTTCGGAGAGGAGACGAAAAAAGGAAATGTCAGGCAAGCTGATTCAGTGCGATGCTTGCAGTATGTGGGAGGTCAAGGACACCGCTAGTGCCTCTGGCTGCTACAAATGCGAGAAGTGCATCCAGGTAGAGCTCCTGAAGGGCCGTGTTGGGGAACTGGAGAAGCAAGTGGATGACCTCCGGTTCGTCCGAGAAACGGAGTCGTTCCTCGACAAGTCCTACAGTACGATTGTTACACCTAAGGTACTGGAAGAGAGAAGGTGGGAGACAGTGAGAACGGGAGGGAAGCATGGAATGCCAACGTCCCCGGGTGTTGTACCTCTTGTGAACAGGTTCACCCACTTAGAAGCTGTCGGGACAGAAGAGGTGTTTACACTGGGCGACGGACTGGCTTGTGATGCGAATAGGGCTGTTGAGCCAAAACCAAAAAGGCCTAAGGCAGCCAACGCCATTGTAGTGGGAGACTCCATTGTGAGAGGTACGGACAGGAATTTCTGCGGCAACAGACGGGATGTGAGGATGGTGTGCTGCCTTCCTGGTGCCAGGATCCAGGATGTCACGGACAGAGTGCAGAAAATCCTCAAGGGCGAAGGTGAACATCCGGAAGTGGTAGTGCATGTCGGCACAAACGATGTCGGAAAGAAGGGGATGAATATTCTGCAGTGACTTTAGAGAGCTCGGAAAAATGCTGAAAAGCAGGACCTCCAGGGTTGTTATCTCCGGTTTGCTTCCAGTTCCTCGTGCTGGCGAGAGCAGGAACAGGGAGATACGGGACCTGAACGTGTGGCTGAGGAACTGGTGCACGGGGCAGGGATTTAGATTCTTAGATCACTGGGATCTGTTTTGGTGTAAGGGGGAACTGTACAAAAGGGACGGATTGCATCTTAACAGGTGTGGGACCAGCATTCTGGCAGGCAGGTTTGCCACTGCTACACGGGTGGTTTTAAACTGAATAAGGGGGGTGGGGTGTCGAATGGGATAGTGGAGGATGGAGTTAAAGGGAAAGGGTTTCTTAAATGTGTGAGCGTAGAGACAGAGGGGTGTAAAATGAGGGTAGAAGCAATAGGTAGCAAGGTGAAAAGTAAAAGTGGCAGGCAGACAAAACCAGGGCAAAAATCAAAAAGGGCCACTTTTCAACATAATTATATAAGGGGTAAGAGTGTTGTAAAAACAAGCCTGAAGGCTTTGTGTCTCAATACAAGGAGCATTCGTAATAAGGTGGATGAGTTGAATGTGCAGATAGCTATTAATGACTATGATATAGTTGGGATCACGGAGACATGGCTCCAGGGTGACTAAGGCTGGGAGCTGAACATCCAGGGATATTCACTATTCAGGAGGGATAGAGAGAAAGGAAAAGGAGGTGGGGTAGCGTTGCTGATTAGAGAGGAGATTAACGCAATGGAAAGGAAGGACATTAGTTTGGAGGATGTGGAATCGGTATGGGTAGAGCTGCGAAACACTAGGGCAGAAAACGCTGGTGGGTGTTATGTACAGGCCACCTAACAGTAGTAGTGAAGTTGGAGATGGTATCAAACAGGAAATTAGAAATGCGTGCGACAAAGGCAAAACCGTTATAATGGGTGACTTCAATCTACATATAGATTGGGTGAATCAAATTGGCAGAGGTGCTGAGGAAGAGGATTTATTGGAATGTATGCGGGATAGTTATCTAAATCAACATGTAGAGGAACCAACGAGAGAGCAGGCTATTTTAGACTGGGTAATGAGTAATGAGGAAGGGTTAGTTAGCAGTCTTGTTGTACGTGCCCCCTTGGGCAAGAGTGACCATAATATGGTTGAGTTCTTCATTAGGATGGAGAGTGACATTGTTAATTCAGAAACAATGGTTCTGAACTTAAAGAAAGGTAACTTTGAGGGTATGAGACGTGAATTGGCCAAGATTGACTGGCAATTAATTCTAAAAGGGTTGACGGTGGATATGCAATGGAAGACATTTAAAGACTGCATGGATGAACTACAAAAATTGTTCATCCGAGTTTGGCAAAAGAATAAATCAGGGAAGGTAGTACATCCGTGGATAACAAGGGAAATCAGGGATAGTATCAAAGCGAAGGATGATGCGTACAAATTAGCCAGAAAAAGCAGCATACTGGAGGACTGGGAGAAATTCAGAGACCAGCAGAGGAGGGCAAAGGGCTTAATTAGGAAAGGAAAAATAGATTATGAAAGAAAACTGGCAGGGAACATAAAAACTGACTGCAAAAGTTTTTATAGATATGCGAAAAGAAAGAGATTAGTTAAAACAAATGTAGGTCCCTTGCAGTCAGAAACAGGTGAGTTGATCATGGGGAACAAGGATATGGCGGACCAATTGAATAACTACTTTGGTTCCGTCTTCACTAAGGAAGACATAAATAATCTGCCGGAAATAGCAGGGGACCGCGGGTCAAAGGAGTTGGAGGAATTGAGTGAAATCCAGGTTAGCCGGGAAGTGGTGTTGGGTAAATTGAATGGATTAAAGGCCGATAAATCCCCAGGGCCAGATAGGCTGCATCCCAGAGTACTTAAGGAAGTAGCTCCTGAAATAGTGGATGCATTAGTAATAATCTTTCAAAACTCTTTAGATTCTGGAGTAGTTCCTGAGGATTGGCGGGTAGCAAACGTAACCCCACTTTTTAAGCAGGGAGGGAGATAGAAAACGGGGAATTACAGACCAGTTAGTCTAACATCGGTAGTGGGGAAACTGCTAGAGTCAGTTATTAAAGATGGGATAGCAGCACATTTGGAAAGTGGTGAAATCATTGGACAAAGTCAGCATGGATTTACAAAAGGTAAATCATGTCTGACGAATCTTATAGAATTTTTCGAGGATGTAACTAGTAGCGTGGATAGGGGAGAACCAGTGGATGTGGTGTATCTGGACTTCCAGAAGGCTTTCGACAAGGTCCCACATAAGAGATTAGTATACAAACTTAAAGCACACGGCATTGGGGGTTCAGTATTGATGTGGATAGAGAACTGGCTGGCAAACAGGAAGCAAAGAGTAGGAGTAAACGGGTCCTTTTCACAATGGCAGGCAGTGACTAGTGGGGTACCGCAAGGCTCAGCTATTTACAAGGACCCCAGCTATTTACAATATATATTAATGATCTGGATGAGGGAATTGAAGGCAATATCTCCAAGTTTGCGGATGACACTAAGCTGGGGGGCAGTGTTAGCTGTGAGGAGGATGCTAGGAGACTGCAAGGTGACTTGGATAGGCTGGGTGAGTGGGCAAATGTTTGGCAGATGCAGTATAATGTGGATAAATGTGAGGTTATCCATTTTGGTGGCAAAAACAGGAAAGCAGACTATTATCTAAATGGTGGCCGACTAGGAAAAGGGGAGATGCAGCGAGACCTGGGTGTCATGGTACACCAGTCATTGAAAGTGGGCATGCAGGTGCAGCAGGCAGTGAAGAAAGCAAATGGTATGTTAGCTTTCATAGCAAAAAGATTTGAGTATAGGAGCAGGTAGGTTCTACTGCAGTTGTACAGGGTCTTGGTGAGACCACACCTGGAGTATTGCGTACAGTTTTGGTCTCCAAATCTGAGGAAGGACATTATTGCCATAGAGGGAGTGCAGAGAAGGTTCACCAGACTGATTCCTGGGATGTCAGGACTGTCTTATGAAGAAAGACTGGATAGACTTGGTTTATACTCTCTAGAATTTAGGAGATTGAGAGGGGATCTTATAGAAACTTACAAAATTCTTAAGGGGTTGGACAGGCTAGATGCAGGAAGATTGCTCCCGATGTTGGGGAAGTCCAGGACAAGGGGTCACAGCTTAAGGATAAGGGGGAAATCCTTTAAAACCGAGATGAGAAGAACTTTTTTCACACAGAGAGTGGTGAATCTCTGGAACTCTCTGCCACAGAGGGTAGTCGAGGCCAGTTCATTGGCTATATTTAAGAGGGAGTTAGATGTGGCCCTTGTGGCTAAGGGGATCAGAGGGTATGGAGAGAAGGCAGGTACGGGATACTGAGTTGGATGATCAGCCATGATCATATTGAATGGCGGTGCAGGCTCGAAGGGCCGAATGGCCTACTCCTGCACCTAATTTCTATGTTTCTATGTTTCTAATTGACAATTGATTATGTTGTCTTGCAGTGATGGACAACCTTTAGTGGGATTCAACATATTTGTTTCATGCTCGAAGGGAAGTAATAATTGATTTGGGAAAGAAACGCAATAAAAGGCTGTTACTTGTCGGAAATGGGTCAGTTTTAAGAATGCCAATGCCTTTTGGCTCTTGAATTCCATTAAAGCAGGAGGCTCACTGGTGTTAAATCTCTGAATATTAGCTACAAATGTCTTGTCGGTTTACCTTGGTGGCCAAGGTAATTTTGGAAGCCAAACATTAGTGTATATAACTGGCCTACTTTCATCTCTGCATCAACCGCAAGACCCAATTCTCTCTATCATAAGCAAAAGGAAAACTGCTGGAGGAACTCGAGTTGGTTGAGCAGCATCTGTGGAGGCAAAGAGGTGGTTGATGTTCGGGGTCGAGGACTGAAAGTGCAGGGTGGGTCATTCAAATTGGCTAAATCTTCCATAATAATTTCTGGAAGAATGGTAATTTAGTTTAAAAATTCTAGAATAACTCAGCGGGCCAGGCACCATCTCTGGAGAACACAAATAGATGACTTTTCGGGTCGGGACCCTTCTTTGGAGCCAAAATGTCTCAACCTGAAACATCACCTATCCATGTTCTCCAGAGATCTGTCTGTTTAGATTAGTTCATCATTTTCACACGTACCGAGGTACAGTGAAAAGCTGTGTAGGAAAGAACTGCAGATGCTGGTTTAAATCGAAGATAGACACAAATGCTGGAATAAACTCAGTCGGACATGAGAGAAGGAATCAGTGATGTTTTGGGTTGAGACTCTTCTTCAGAGTCTGAAGCCCGAAACGTCACCCATTCCTTCTCTCCAGGGATGCTGCCTGTCCCGTTGAGTTACTCCAGCATTTTATCTACAGTGAAAAGCTTTTGTTTGTGTGCCATCCAGACAAAGAAAATACTATACATTAATACAATTATACTGTCCACAGTGTACAGATAAACAAACACCATTGGATGCAAAATAAAGTCCAATTAAAGATGGTTCACAGGTCTCCAATGAGGTAGATCGGTGATCAGGACTTCACACTAGTTGATGAAACAGTTGCAGTTGACTGATAACAGCTGGGAAGTAAAGGGTCTGTCCCACTGTATGAGGTAATTCAAGAGCTCTCCCGAGTTTAAAAAAAAATCAAACTCGTGGTAAGTACGTAGAATGTATGTAGCGGGTATGTCGGAGCTCGGGACGTCGCTTAGCGGCTCGTAATGCTAACGGCAGGTACTCGGGAAACGCGGTAAGCTCGTGAAGATTTTTCAACATGTAAATGCCCCGAGTACCTACGAATGGCTATTACCGTAATTCTCCAAGTTCGAATCAGGGGGAGAATTCTCGAATTAGCTCGTACAGTGGACAGGCCCAAAACTGTCCCTGAATCTGGAGGTGTGCGTTACAAGCTTCCGTACCTCTTGCCTGATGGGAGAGGGGAGACAAGGGAGTGGCCGGGGTGAGACTGGTCCTTGATTGTACTGGTGGCCTTGCCGAGGCAGATTGAGTCAATGGCTGGTTTGCGTGATGGTCTAGGCTACATCTACAGCTCTCTGCCTGACCAGCTGAATTACTCCAGCATTTTGTGTCCTTTTGTGTATTAACCAGCATCTGCAGGTCTTTATTTCCACATGCTTAGTTTATAATGCATTTGGCTCGCCCATTGTTAGTTCAATGGCCTGGACTCTTAATGAAAGGAAGGCTATCATTGGTTTAACCAGCTTCATTAAAAAGTAAATCTGCAAATTAAATTGCTAATGCAATACCTTTCAAAATTGTGACAGGTAACAAATGGATTGTAGCTATGTTATTAAAATATTCACTGGTTCCTGTCGTGGAAATAAATTTTGCGATGAAATGGCAAATGTGTGAGACCTCATTGTGTTCATAATTGACGGTTTGATGAAAATGTTTCATTCGCTGAATTCTGCCAGGTTCATTTACAATTTCTCTCTGCCCTTAATTGCCCATCTCATCTCCTTTCAGTAGGAAAAGATTATCTGTGTTTAACTTGTGGATTGTTTTATTTTGTTTATTATTGTCACATGTACTGAAGGAAAGTGAAAAGCTCTTGTTGGCATGCTCTCCAGTCAAAGAAGAGACTATGCATGATTACAATCAAGCTATCCACAGTGTACAGATACAGGTATGGGTACATTTAGTGCAACATATAGTCTGTTCAAAAATAGCTCAAAGATCTCCACTGAGGTAGATGGGAGGTCAGGACAACACTAGCTGGTGAGAGGACTGTTCCGTTGCCTGATAACAGCTGGGAAGAAACCGTCCCTGAATCTGGAGGTGTCCATTTTCAAACTTCTGTACCTGTAGTCTGATGGGAGAGCGGAGAAGAGGGAGTGACCGGGGATGAGACTGATCCTTAATTATGCTGCTGGCCTTGCCAAAGGGCCTGTTTCCATGCTATATCACTCTATGACGCTTGTCTCCATTGAGTTATACAGGTGGAAACCCGCATTGTGTTGTATGTGTGTAGGTAGGAACTTCAGATGCTGGTTTGCACCGAAGATAGGCACAAAATGCTGGAGTAATGGGACAGGGAGCATCTCTGGAAAAAAGGAATGGGTGACGTTTCAGGTCGAAACCCTCCTTCAGACTGAGAGTCAGGGGAGAGGGAGACATGATGGGTAAGGTGTGAAAACACAGATCTAAGGTGATGTGAACAAGGAAAATATAGAATGGATCATTGTTAGTGAGGAGAGGGTGACAACAAGGCATACAATCAGTAAAATTTAATCAAGAGGACAGTGAATCTAGTCGGAGAACTCGGATGGGGGAGGGACGGAGAGAGAGGGAAAGCCAAGGTTGAAATTAGAGAAATCAAAATTCATACAGCTGGGTTGTAAGCTGCCCAGCAAAATTGGGATGCCTTGCTTTTCTTTCCTTGAACATCCCTCTCCTCCAGCTTCGGACAAATGAGAGACATGGGCAGTGACTTTCACCCTGTCGGTACTTCTGCTGAGGGGCTGCCTTGTGGAAGAGCATGGAAGTTAATCCTGTGTTCTAATCTTACATTTTATTTTGCTTAGTCCTGACCCAGTGACATTGGAATCATAAATGATGAAATGACATCTCCTTAGTGCAGCTCCTTTACTCAGCTTAAAAAAAATTAAAAATACATTTGGGGGACAAGCCTAATAATTAAAGATGCCTTCTGATTGATTGCTCATCTCATCCACTCACTCCGTTCCCGTGCATTTCCACCACCAAGTTAATTGAAAATGTTCATCGGTGGTCTTTGACCTCGTAATAATTTAACCCGGGTAACATCATGGGGAGGGAGGCGTTTCAGTAGTGTTGCCTTGACAGACTTTGCAGTGGGCTGCGCTCTCTCAGATTGAGTAGTCTCCTGAGGTCCTTGTGGAGATTTACCAACATGATCAACTTTTCTATTTTATTTGAAACACAAAGGAACTTGAGTGCTGGTGCAGGATTCCCAAAAAACTAATTCGCAAATTGAATCGGTAGTAAGGAAGGCAGATGTTAGTACAGTGTCAGAGGTTATGGGGAGAAGGCAGCAGAATGGGGTTAGGAGGGAAAGATAGATCATCCTTGATTGAATGGCGGAGTAGACTCGATGGGCCGAATGACCTAATTCTGCTCCTATGACTTGAACTTATGAAGGCTGGGAGGGGCGATGATTCAGAATCTCACTGGCGTGGGGAGAATGAAGACGAGGGCCGAGGGGCGCTATTCACTTTTGATCTTCAGAGTATTTTCTCCTGTCAGGATCACAGGGCTGGGGGTGCTTGTGTGGCAGCCTTGCTAGGTGTATTGACCCAGAGCGAGCAAGAATGATAACCAAGGCTTTCGGCAGCCGATAGAAATCACGTTGTGTGCGTCATGTTTTATTCCAGCTCCAACAAAGATAGCTGAAGAGAATACCCCATTTCCGATTGCTGCTTCATGTGTTGCACAGTCGAACCTGATGTATTAACATCTGACCCACTGAGCAGACCGTCTCCTGTCTGTTCCATCAATAAAAGCACAGAATTAGAATCTTGTCACCATAACGAGCAAGTGTACATCAGCCTCGTGGACTTTGCAACCCTTTCTGGCATGAATTCTGTGCAGGAGTGGCGGGGACTGTGAGTGAACAGACAAAACCTACTAGATAATGAAAGGCCCACATAGAGTGTACGTGGAAGGGATGTTTCCAGTAATGGGAGAACCTGGAACCAGCGGGCGCAGCCTTAGACTAAAAGGACGTTCTTTTTAAAATGGTGATGAGGAGGAATTTTTTAGCCAGAGTGGCCAGGCTAACGGGCCGTGTCCTGGAGGGGGGGGGGGGCGCAAGCTCGGCCTCGAAGTCCGAAGAGCCGAGGATGGAGCCGCTGGCGATGACGGACGCGAGGAGTGGGGCGACCGGCAGGATATTGCCTCCAGCGCCTTCAGAGTCTGTTGCAGGAGGCGCCCCCGGGACACAGAGGTGATCGGGCGAGGAGAGAGACATCGGTTGGCGGGCTGAGCCGGTCGAGGGCGATGGAGGACCTGCAGCATCCTGGGGCTTACCTGGATCAGGAAGCTGTTCCAGTACATCGAGCACATGGACCGAACTTTGGACTATTCTGTACATGGCACCAAAATACGGTGACTCGTGCATGTGTGATCTGTGCAAATTAACTTCACTGAGCAGTGAACAGGTGACAATAACGCACCATTGAACCAAAATCAGTTAAAGGGGCCTCAAAGGTTATGGTCGTAATATACCTCCTTGGGAGGTCTTTGTACAAATCGGATTGCAGAGATTCCCTGGGTTATTTTCCTCGTTTAAAGAAGTAGCTTCTTGGGGCAAACGCTGATCACTATGGGTGGCACAGTGGCGCAGCGGTAGAGTTGCTGCCATACAACGCCAGAGACCCTGGTTCGATCCTGACTACAAGTGCTGTCTGTACGGAGTTTGTACGTTCTCCCTGTGACCGTGTTGGTTTTCTCTGGGTGCTCCTGTTTCCTCCCTAGTCGTGCTTTTGAAATCAAAGATCAGTTGTGCCTTTGTTGCTTCATTGCGGGACTACACAAGGTTGAGAGTCTTGGACCTGGCACCACATGCCAGCAACCAAAATAAGTTGGCATAGAAACATAGAAACATAGAAAATAGGTGCAGGAGTAGGCCATTCGGCCCTTCGAGCCTGCACCGCCATTCAATATGATCATGGCTGATCATCCAACTCAAGTGGCTTTGTGGAAAGCGTAGTCATAGAACTGTACAGTGTGGAAATGGGCCCTTTGGCCCATCACATCTTTGGCCATCATGTCTATCTATACAATCCCCATTTGCCTGCATGAATTCCATATCCCTTCATAATTTTTTGAAGAAATGCCTCTTAAATGTTACCATTCATGACTCCATGTTATCATTCTGGCCTCCATCACTTTCTCTGGCAACTCTTTCTGGATACCTATATTCACGATGTGAACTTTTACCCATCAAGTCACTTTTTTAAACCTCCTCCCTCCCTCCTTAAACCTAAGCCCTCTAGTTTAGACCCCCCCCCCCCCCCCCGCAGATCAAACAGTATTGCTGATTTGATCCATGTCTGGTTTTGCTGCTGAAAACCTGATCCAAAATCCATGTCAGGTTTTCCACACCACCACCACCTTGTGGCACACTTTTGATGGTCTCTGTATGTATTCAAATTAAAGTACCTGTTATGATATATAATGACTCTGTATCATAAGACTTTGCACATGGTGTCAGAAGTGGGATCACGTGGAATGTTGTGGAGTTTGAGAAGCTCCAAAAACACGTCAGATTCTGCCCTGCTGGACTTCTCCATGAGCTCCTTTGCACTTCGGACAGCTCGCTCAGCCAGCCCGTTTCCACTGGGGGTGCTCCGGACTGCTGGTGATGTGCCTTTTTGACTGTGGAGTCGATGGTGGCCCCCATTTAAGGTCGTTGGAGATGATGGTTCCCAGTGTGCAAAGTCCTTGAAACGCTGACGTGAATTGGCCACCATTGAAAGACATGAGGGTTTGAGATACCCCATGGACCGGTAAATGCCTTGCACGTTTCTTGACGACCGCCGCAGCGGAAGCTGTGGGGAGCAGATCGATCTCAAACCACTCGGAATAAGAGTCAAGTATTGGTTGCCATGCCAGTCGAAAATGTCAGTAGCCACCATAGACCACGGCAAGACAGGAACCGGATGCTGCAAAAGGGGCTCTTTCTGTTGATGTGGAGCCATGCTGTTGCACACAGCACAGGACTGCACCCTCTGGCGTAAATAATCTGACATGGCAGGCCAGAAAAACATGCTCTTTGCTCGTTGCATCGCAGCGTCAGAACCAGGATGACCTCCGTGTACGGTGTCAAAGTACTTATGTTGGAGTGAAGCCAGGATCACTGCCTTATGGCCCTTGTTATTAACCCCACCTTCAATGGCCACTTCATCTCGGACAGAAAAGTAAGGCCAAACAGCAAGCGGAAGCGAATACTGTTTGCCAGGCCATCCGTGATTGATGACTGGGGCGAGCATCTGCAGGGCGGCATCTTCTGCCGTGCGAACCACCAAAGCATCCAGATGTGAAGGATGAGTGAAATCAATTGCCATGACGTCAAACGTGTCTATTTCTGATGTGTGCTGGGCGCTCGATCACCTGGGAACACGGGATAATGTGTCAGCCAGATACACATGCTTACCCTGCTTGCTATGCCCCTGTCCCACTTAGGAAACCTGAACGTAAACCTCTGGAGACTTTGCGCCCCACCCAAGGTTTCCATGCGGTTCCCAGAGGTTCCTGGAGGTTTTTTGTCCGTCTCCCTACCTGCTTCTACTACCTGCAACCTCCGGCAACCACCTGCAACCTCCGGGAACCGCACGGAAACCTTGGGTGGGGCACAAAGTCTCCAGCGGATTCCTTTCATGTTTCCTAAGTGGGACAGGGGCATAAGTGAGAGAGATATCATACTTCTAATAATAATAATGGATGGGATTTATATAGCGCCTTTCTAATACTCAAGGCGCTTTACATCGCATTATTCATTCACTCCTCAGTCACACTCGGTGGTGGTAAGCTACTTCTGTAGCCACAGCTGCCCTGGGGCAGACTGACGGAAGCGTGGCTGCCAATCTGCGCCTACGGCCCCTCCGACCACCACCAATCACTCACACACATTCACACACAGGCAAAGGTGGGTGAAGTGTCTTGCCCAAGGACACAACGACAGTATGCACTCCAAGCGGGATTCGAACCGGCTACCTTCCGGTTGCCAGCCGAACACTTAGCCCATTGTGCCATCTGTCGTCCCGATATTTCTGGACCCGCAGCATCATTCTTTGCACCAGCGCCGGAGCAGCATTTATGGGCTTGTTTAAAATGGTAGCCAAAGGTTGGTGGTCGGTCTCTACAGAAACAGCCTTGACAAAAATGTAATCGTTGAATTTGACACATGCAAAGACCACTGCCAGTAATTCCTTCTCGATCTGAGCATACCTCGTCTCCATGTCCGTCATCGACCTGGAGGCATAAGCAACAGGCTGCTCATCCTGCAGACATGCTGCACCGAGGCCGTTCTGGGATGCGTCACAGGTCAAAGTAACAGGTTTATTGACATCGTAATAAGCCCGGGTAGGTGGGCATGACATCTGATGTTTTAGAGTGTCAAAAGCATGTTGCTGCTGTTCGTGCCATGTCCAGGCAGTGTCCTTGTGAGTAAACTGCCACAAGGGAGCCCAGTTCTCGATGAAGTTGGAAACAAATGCCACCCCCCACCCCACCATGAGAAACAGATACTGCCCATCTACTCTGGCACCTTGGATTCAGTAGCCTGAGCCATAATAATCCCATCCACATCATCAAGAGCCTATGCAGAGATGTTCTGTAAAGATCTTGGGAAACAGGCTCACCATTGTCTTGGGAAACTATGATAGCCATCACTGTCCTTTTCAATGGAGCAAGATGCCGAGGAATTGGGGACCCTATTGCGCTGTAATAGACACTTCTTTTGAAATGTGTATCGATGGATTAAAGTCAGAAAGTACTGAAAATGGCAGGGAACGGGCAGATGGCACCATTTGATGTGAGGATCCTTTTAGCAGAACTGTGTAAATGTTGCAGGTAGATGGCTTGTGGAGAGGAACAGAGGTGGAAGAAAGACATGGATCTAATGGAAAGAATGGTCAGTGATTATCGGGACAATGTGATGACTCAGAAGAGTAGTGTGATCAAAGGAAGTAATAACAGAAATGAAGGCCAGCAGGCTGTTTAACATTTAACTTCACAGAGAGATTGTTGTAATTTTGAGTCTAATGAGTTTAAACTTGAAGTACAGCCCCTATTTCTCTCTGCTTGGACTCTCTGTATAGAGACTGTCGGGCAGTCTCCCGGAGATGTGTTATGTGGTTTTAGGTTTGGGAAGAGGGATTCATCTATCGGTTAACTGTACCAACTCTGGTGATATCTGCCTCTTTTATCCACTATAATCTTCTGCCCATTGAAGCTCTCTACATGACTACGTTTTCCATGGTTCCCACAATGAATGGAAGCCCTCAAAAGATCGGCACAGTGGTGCAGCAGTAGAGTTGCTGCCTTACAGCGCCAGAGCCCCGAGTTCCACCCCGACTACGGGTACTGTCTGTGTGGAGTTTGTACGTTCTCCCCGTGACCTACGTGGGTTCCGGTTTCCCCAACACTCCAAAGACGTACAGGTTTGTAGGCTTGGTAAAATTGCAAAATGTCCCCAGTGATTGTGGGATAGTGTTAGTGTGCGGGGGTCGTTGGTTGGCGCAGACACGGTGGGCCGAAGGGTCGGTTTCCATGTTGTATCTCGAAACTAAACTAAGAATATTGTGGAACTGAGGAATCTGAGGAATTTCAAAGATCCCAGAAGGGGGCAGCACTACTGGATAATGTGGTGAAGAAGGCTTCTGGGCTATTAGCTTCTTTCATTAGCCAGGGCATTGAATATGAGAGCAGGGACGTTATGATACAACTTTATGAAAGGTCTCGACCCGATACATCACCTATCCGTACTGTCCAGGGATGCTTCCTGACCCGCTGAGTTGCTCCAGCACTTGGTGCTTTTATTTATAAAGCAGCAGAGGTCGCAGGTTCGTTGCAGTTTATTGTTTTTATTTTATTGGTTAGGTCCAAGCTGGAGTACAGTGGACAGTTCTGTTTGCCACACTGTAGGAAGGATGCGATTGCACTTGAGTGGATGCAGAGGAGATTCACCAGGATGTGGCTTGGAATCGAGCGTCTCAGTCATGAGGATAATAATAATAATAATAAATTTTATTTTTATAGCGCTTTTCTAAGACTCAAAGTCGCTTTACAATAGTAACAGACAATAGCAAACGGAGAAGCGGCGAACAAACAGCGCCAGCGTCCTCTCCGTGCAGCACATAAAGAAAGAATACAGACATAACAATAATAGACATTTAATCGGAATAACATATAATCGGAATATAACAAATAATAAAGACATCACAGAGACACAAATTAAAAACAGAATTCAATCCAAAAACAGAAAATCAAAAACACAGTATGAAGAGAGAGCAGCGGCAACCAATTCGCGCCAGCGTCCACTCTCCCTTCACGGCAGCCATCTTGGACACAGACCTACAAGACTACAGTTAGACAAAAAAAATCATCCCCCCACAGTGGATAGCACTGTGGGAGAAGGCACAATGTCCAATCCCCACCCCATGTTCACCCCAAAGTCAGGCCTATTGAGGCCACCGCAATTGCCTCTACGGAGGCCCGATGTCCCTGGCCGTTCTCACCGGGTGGTCTTGCCCTGGCGTCGGGAGAGTCCTTTCGGCGGCTGGGCCACTTGGAATAGGATAGTCAGGGTTTCAGAGATACAGCGCAGAAATAGGCCCTTCGGCCCACCGAATCCGTGCTGAACAACGGCTACCCTGTACACTAGCACTATCCTACACACTAGGGACAATTTGCAATTTTATTTCAAAGTCAATTAACCTACAAACCTGCAGGTCTTTGGAGTGTGGGAGGAAACCGGAGCACCCGGAGAAAACCCACGTAGCCACAAGGAGAACATACAAAGTCCGTTCAGACAGTATCCGTAGTCAGGATTGAACCTAGGTCACCAGCACTGTAATGCCCCTGTCCCACTTAGGAAACCTGAACGGAAACCTCTGGAGACTTTGCGCCCCACCCAAGGTTTCCGTGCGGTTCCCGGAGGTTTTTGTCAGTCTCCCTACCTGCTTCCACTATCTGCAACCTCCGGCAACCACCTGCAACCTCCGGGAACCGCACGGAAACCTTGGGTGGGGCGCAAAGTCTCCAGAGGTTTCCGTTCAGGTTTCCGAAGTGGGACAGGGGCATAAAGGCAGCAAGTCTTCCGCTGTGCCACCGTGCCACTCATAAAGTTCAGTATTTGCCCCAAGAAGCCACTTCTTTAAATGAGGAATCTGACCCAGGGAATCTCTGCCATTACATTTGTACAAAGACCTCTCAAGGAGGTATATTAAGACCATAATCTTTGACGCCCTTCCCAATCAAGAACTAATTCCTCCAGTTTAACTGCTGCACCACTCCGGCAAATACTTCTGCAAATGAATGGGAGATTTCCCCCAAACTAAGGACACGCGATAATAGATTCAATACCCATGCCTTGATTTTTTTTAAATTCATGATTTATGATCAACCAGTTATTTTTTTTTAGTTTAGCTTAGAGTTACAGCGCGGAAACAGGCCCTTCGGCCCACTAGGGTCCGCGCCGACCAGCGATCCCCGCACATTAACACTATCCTACACACACTAGGAACAGTTTTTACATTTACAAGACAATTAACCTACATACCATAGAAACATAGAAACATAGAAAATAGGTGCAGGAGTAGGCCATTCGGCCCTTCGAGCCTGCACCGCCATTCAATATGATCATGGCTGATCATCCAACTCAGTATCCCATCCCTGCCTTCTCTCCATACCCCATGATCCCTTTAGCCACAAGGGCCACATCTAACTCCCTCTTAAATATCGCCAATGAACTGGCCTCAACTACCTTCTGTGGCAGAGAATTCCACAGGTCCACAGTTATATACAGGATACCTGTATATCTTTGGAGTGTGGGAGGAAACCGAAGATCTCGGAGAAAACCCGCGCAGGTCATGGGGAGAACGTACAAACTCCGTACAGACAGCACCTGTAGTCGGGATCGAACCCGGGTCTCTGACGCTACATTCGCTGTAAGGCAGCAACTCTACCACTGCCCCACCGTGCCGGTTAATCTGAGAGTTAACCAATGTGTAACGAGGTATGCTGAGAGGCTGCAGAGGTGTGATGATTTGGACATGCTGAATAAATAATGCAGGTGCTGGTTCTAACAAAGCCTTGTGATCACATTCAAGAGTTAGATTTAGCTCTTAGGGCTAAAGGGAAATGGGGAGAAAGCAGGAACAGGGTACTGATTTTGGATGATCAGCCATGATCATAGTGAATGGCGGTGCCGGCTCGAAGGGCTGAATGGCCTACTCCTGCGCCTATTTTCTACGTTTCTATATTCCATTCAGAGGTTAGCATTTCTGTGGTACTCAGTAATTCAACTATGGCTGTGTTCCCCTTCATCACCAAGAAATACACCACTGGGATAAAAGATAAAAGTCACACTGAATCAATGGAGCTTTTTAATGGGCAGCCCATGGTTCACAGAGAGTTTCTCCATCGTTAGTGTGGGGACATTTGTTCCCGGTGGATTCCTAACATCCAACAAAGATCATGTACTGAAAATGCATGATACCAAAGGAGCTCAAAACATGTCCTATTTATTCATGAGCTTTCCTGGAACATTCCGTGAACATTGTTGCAATACAGAGATAGTTACGTGACCCAAACCCTAAAGACGTAATGGCAAAGCAGCAATTAATGGACATGGGTGCGGCACGATGTTAGAGTCTCTGCCTTACAGCGCCAGAGACCCGGCTTCGATCCTGAGAATGGTGCCGTCTGTACAGAGTTTGTACATTCTCCCTGGGACCTCGTGGGTTATCCCCGGGTGCTCTGGTTTCCTCCCACACTCCAGAAGACGTATAGGTTTGTAGGTGAAATGCCTTCGGTAACATTGTAAATTGTCTCTAGTGTGTGTAGGACAGTGCTGGTGTACAGGATGATCGCCGGTCGGCGCAGACTAAAGTCGAAAGGTATTGAGAGATTCCGGACTTTAGGACTGAATCCACAATTTCAAAGATTCCCTTACAGTTCCAGCCAATGAGCCTGATATAATTAAGGTGCCAAGGTATCATCTGTAGATTTCTTACCTTTGCAGAAGTCACCACAGGTTGCAAAGTAAAAGCTTTTATCCTGTGTTGCAAACACAACACTGATTATTGCAGCCTGCTCTAATCCTCACCTCATGATGTCAGCGTGTTCATACAGAAACTCTCTCTATAGCTAATGCCCCTATTATGGGTAAAGGTTGAAAAGCTCATTGGAAAGGACATTGATGGCTCATTTTCGTGAAATGATGGCCCTCTTTACCCTTCTGGCGACAGTGTGTGTTAGTTAGGATGGGGCGGCACAGCGGTGCAGTGATAGAGTTGTTGCCTTACAGCACCAGAGACCCGGGTTCGAGCCTGACTACGGGTGCCGTCTGTGTGGAGTTTGTACGTTCTCCCTGTGACCATGTGGGTTTTCTCCGGGTGGTCCAATTTCCTCCCACGCTCCAAAGACATGCAAGTTTGTGGGTTAGTTGGCTTCAGTAAAATTGTAAAATATCTCGAAAGGATTGTGCTAGTGTATGGGGTTGGTGTGGACTTGCTGGGAAGAAGGGCCTGTTTCCGCTCTGTGAAGTCAAAAGGATAAGGTCAGAGTGAGGCCCAGTGCAAATTGGAGGAGTAGCACCTCATATTTCGCTTGGGTAGATTACAATGTTCAGCGGTATGAACATTGGCTTCTCTAACTTCAAGTAGTCCTTGCTTTCCTCTCTCTTCATCCCCTCCCCCTTCCCAGTTCTCCAACCTGTCTTCCTGTCTCAGACTACATTTTATCTCTGTACCGCCCACTCTCCCTACATCAGTCTGTAGAAGGGTCTCGACTTGAAACGTCACCCATTCCTTCTCTCCTGAGATACTGCCTGTCCCGCTGAGTTACTCCAGCATTTTGTGTCTATCTTCGATTTAAACCAGCATCTGCAGTTCTTTCCTACACATAAGGTCAAATAATGCCAGCACTCATGCTGCAAGAAAGCTTCAAGTTCCTGGGAAAGCTTTATGTTCCTCGGAGTAAATATCACCAGCAACTTGTCCTGGACCAGTCATATTAAATGGCCAAGAAAGCACACTAACGCCTCTGCTTCCTTTGAAGGAATAGGAGGTTCGGCCTGTCCCCACCAACTCTCACCAACTTCTACAGATGCACCATAGAAAGCATTTTCTTGGCATTGCTTGGGAACAGCTCAATCCAAGACTGCAAGAATTGTGGATGCAGCCCAGAGCATAATGCATACCAACCTCCCTTCCATTGACCATCTACAATTTACGCTGCCTTGGCAAGGCCACCAGCACAATAAAGAATGAGTCTCACCCCGGTCACTCCCTCTTCTCTCTTTTCCCAGGAGATGTGGGTAAGGGGCAAAGCGAAGAGAGGGAGTGGGGAATGGGGCAAGATAGTGGTTTGGTGGATGGGATGAGCTAGTGGGGGGGGGGGGGGGGGGGGGGGGGATGAGGCAAGGATAGGGAGGGGGCAAGGTGAAGGGTGGGGGTGCAACAAATTAGGAATGGGGTTAGGAAGAGACGTGAAGGTGGGGGGCTGGAGGGAGGACGGTGTGAGGTGGGGCGAGGGGAGTGGAGGATGGGATGAGTTGAAGATGGGGAATTGGGTAGGGTGGGAGAGTTGTGGATTAGGCGAGTGGGAGAGAGGAATGAAGAATCAGGAAAGAATTGACATGAGGAGTGGGGTAGAGGAGAATGGGGATGTTGAGATAAGGTGAATATCTGGTGCGTGTAGACATTGGTGGGGAATAGATGCAAAGTTGTTGCTTCTCTCGTAGCACAAAGGTGGAACAGCAACATATTTACTGCTGTGGCATTTTGTTGCCCATAGTTGCTTGTGAATTCCTTGTGAAGTCCCAATTCCCTAGCCATCTCCATTTCCCTTCATTCCTTCACTTCACCAGCAATTACCTGCTTTAATTGATTCAGCTTCCCTGCTCTTCTGAGACTCTGCAATCTGGATTTGTGCAATAGTTTGAGTGAAATAAATTGAGAAGGCATCTTTAATCTCTGCAGGACATCCCAAAGCTCTCCACAGCCACCGGATTACTTTTTAATGCATAGTCACTGCTTTGATGGCCAGTGTGACTGCTTCTACAGAGCCAATGGAAAACGGGGCCAATTAATCTCTTTCGAGTGATGTGCTTCTGATTTCCCTCGAGCTATTTTCCTCTTTAATTATTTTTTTTCCAACACAAGTTGAATGTTAACAGCGATGCCAGCTTAGATTTTGACCATCTAAACTTGCCCCTGATCCAAGGCAGTTGAGTTTGGTGGGTCTGGCATGACAAACTGGGCGGAAATGGCACATCACCTTGACATTCATGATATCGAGCATGGGATTTGGACTTGTTTCTTTGAATCAACAGTCCAGGCCTCCCTGATGCTATAGTGAGCTATAGGGAGAGGTTGAGCAGGCTAGGACTTTATTCCTTGGACTGCAGGAGGAGGAGGGTGATCTTATAGAGTTGTACAAAATCATGAGGAAATAGATCAGGTAAATGTATGGTCTCTTAACCCAGAGTAGGAGAATTTAGAACCATAGCTTTAAGGTGAGGGGGGAAAGATTTAATCAGAACCTGAGGGGTAATTTATTTTACACAAAGGGTGGTGGGTGTATGGAATGAGCTGCCGGAGGAGGTAGCAGAGGCAGGTAATATTGTAACATTTAAGAGACATTTGGACAGATACATGGATAGGATAGGTTTAAAGGGTTGTGGACCAAATGCAGGCAGATGCCACTGGTGCAGATGGGGCATGTTGGTCGGCAAGGGCAAGTTGGGCTGAAGGCCTCGTTTCCACACTGTATAACTCTATGATATCATAAGCTTCAATTCTCGGATTATCTACATCGGCCTCACCTACGTCTAATGACCCAGCCTCCACAACCCTCTGCAGCGGAGAATTCCAGAGGTTAGCCACCCACAGCAAAACAAAGTTTCCTTCCTCTTGTGAATCCAATAAGGTGCCATCCACGCTTCCATGGCCTCGACGTATCGCAAGAGGTCTCTGAAAAAAGTCTGCAGATGCTGGAATCTTGGACAATATATAAAGAACTGGAGTGGGGCATCACTCAATGTTGGAGTAGACTTGATGGACCGAATGGCCTAATTCTGCTCCAATGACATAGGAACTAAACAGCTTTAAAGTGCCTCACAAATTATACACACCACTGAAGAGCTATTAATATTGATGAAAAGTAATTAAATAAATAAATTAAAGCACTGAGAAATTATTAAAGACTTGAAATAAGTTGAAGTAAAATAAGCAAAGAAATGAATTGCTGTAAAACTCCAATTCTCTGGAATCTCCCAGACAACTGGTCTATAGTTCCCAGTTTTTTCTCTCTCCCCATTCTTTCTATTTGCATCTGTCTCCCACCAACCTCGGGATCCATTCCAGAATCTTTGAAAGTCTGGAAGAACACAGTCAGTCCATGAACATGTACCTCTTTCCAAACACCAGGAAATCAAGATGAAGCATTAGGGCCACATTGTGGTGCAGCAGTAGAGTTGCTGCATAACAGCGTCAGGGACCCGGGTTCGATCCTGACTATGGGCGCCGTTTGTACGGAGTTTGTACGTTCTCCCTGTGACCCGCATGGGTTTCCTCTGTGTGCTGTAGTTTCCTCCCACCCTCAAGTCATGCGGACTTGTGGGTTAATTGGCTTCTGTAAATTGTCCTTGCTGTACTGAATGGTGCTGGTGTACGGGGTGATCGCTGGGCGGTGTGGATTCGGTGGGCTGAAGCGCCCTGTTTCCACATTGTATCTCTAAGCTAAACTAAACATTGTGTAGGACCAGGTGCTGGTTTAAACTGAAGATAGACACAAAAGCTGAAGTAACTCAGTGGGTCAGGCAGCATCTCTGGAGAAAAGGAATAGGTGAAGAAGGCTCTTAACCCGAAACGTCACCTATTCCTTTTCTCCAGAGTTGCTGCCTGTCCCGCTGAGTTACTCCAGCTCTTTAAACTAAACATTGAACTTAGCGAAGGGTATCACTCAGTTTTGCATGCTGGTATTGGCTGACCCTGGTTACAGATGGGTGGTATATCTCGTATGAGCAACCTTGTTGGAGAGGAATAAAATACTTAAATCATCTCATCCCATCCTGTGCCTACGTAATCAAACGTGACACTAAGGCACAGAGCTGTGAATGGTGCACAGTTTGAGCTGTTGATGATCTGCTGTCATGGCAACTTGCCGAAGAAATAGACATTGTTAAAGGGCTTTCTCACGGTGCGACCTGAAGCAAGACTTAACAAGAGTTTAACATCGTGGGAACCTTCTGCGATAGCAGTACGGCATTCGTGGACCACCGAGGACCTCCGTGGCGCTAACGGCAGGTAGTCGTGTAACTTTGTAAGGTCGGGAGAAAATTCAAACATTTTTGAATTTCTCCAAGAGTGACGAGCAGCTTTGCAACATTGTATGAACGCAGATGCCAGTGCGATATCCGTAATGACTCTTGCGGGTACCGTGGGAACTCCTGCGAACGGTAAACCCGGAAGCTTGACAGAAGGGACATAAGGTGAGTAAAAAAGGTGGTCTCAATATCGCCAATGGACCATGTGTCCATCGAGGACGTCCCACCTAATTGTCATTGTTTGAGAATCTTTTTCACAGTAAAAAGACTTGCAGAGATGCCTCTCAGAAAAGCGCAAAGAAAGGGGTCAAAGAAAGTCAGAAAGTTTTTAGCCATGCAGGTAAATGAGGTGGAAACTCAGCAAGAGAGACAGGTGGAGAGGCAAGAGGAGATGCCAGAGATACCACTGCCTGTGGGCTCCTTGGAGCAGGGAGAGGGTGATCAAGGTGGATTTGAGATTGCCTCCCCAGTAGCTGTTGCCTCCCCAATAGCCTCAGCAGACGATAACATAAAGGTAAGATGGCAGAAGGTAAGGCCATATAACTTCAACAGGGAACAAGAGGGGGAACTGGTGGAGTGTTGGTGGCTCCACATTTTATTATATCCTGAAGTGTGATAAAGCTTTTACCTCAGCATTTTGATTGTCATTGCTTGTTTACCTCACTGCTAAATAAATTTATTTTTTACTATCAGCTTGATGTCTGCAAATCGTCATTAATACATCACTACAAGATGAATGTCTCTAATGTTATAATCCCTCTCATGCTGAAACACAAAATACCTTAATGGAGGTGATATGATCACATTTTCACTCATTTACATTTTTGAGTGTGCAGGACCCTGAAATGTTCAGCTATTTAAACGTGTTCTTCACCTCTTGGTAGAAAATGAAATAAGACAATCAGCACGGTAAATGTGATACAAAGTCTTTATTCCTATTTGACAATATAAGAAGACGAATTCTGTCACATATTGAGAGGAGATGCATCACACAAAACATTTGTCTGTAAAAGGGCCTCGCAAACATGAAATACAACAAATGAGGCACGCGAGATTATTTAAAACACATTATATCCATCAACCTCCGCTACAAGCGTGAACTCAGGCATTTAAAGGGACAATGCAATGTTCTAAACGGCAGGTTTTGCGGACGAACATCTTATAGGAAGCACTTTTCAGAGGACAACACTTGGAAGTCAGCTTATAACATGCAGTAGTGTTCCTGTGGTCGGCTACCCATCAATATAGCTGTCCTGCCACGGCACACTCCCCAATTGTGAATTGTAGTAAGCGCAGAGATGGTCTCTTTGCTCTTTCACACTGGATGTGCCCGAGTTACCTTTCAAACGCTGCAGTGAGACCATTTTCAACTTGTTCGCACCACTTCTCCAAGCACCTAGTGTTACTTCCCCTGTGTCACTGTCCACTATGTCACCGTCCTGGATGGATGTTGCTGATCCAGCAGTTGCACCTCTCATTCGGATCAGGCTGTGCAGAACACATGCTGCATATACTATACTCTCCACATTCTTGGGCCTCTGCTCCATTGTCTTGAGCAAGCATCTAAATCTGTTTGCCAAGATGCCAAAATAATTTTCTACTACCCTCCTGGCCCTTGACAGCCGGTAATTGAAGATCCTCTGTTCCCTAGTTAGATTCCTCTGTGGATATGGCTTCATAATCCAGGGCCGTAGTGCAAAGGCTTCATCAGCAACCATCGCATATGGGATGTCCGGGCTGTCTTCTCCTGACAGAGGTTCTGGATCAGGCATGCCTGCTGTTCCACCTTCCATTTTCTTTCCAAGCCAGGTTTCTTTTCAAATCCGGCCATCACCAACACTTCCAGGTGTGCCCACATCCACATACAGGAAGTCGTAGTTATAATCAACCACCGCCATGAGTACAATTGAGTGGAATTTCTTGTAATTGAAATAATTTGAGCCACCTCCAGGTGGTTTACGAATTGCCACATGCTTGCCATCCAAAGCCCCACAAGTGTGAGCAAAGTCCCACCTGTTTTCAAACCCCAGTGCAACTCTGTTCCACGCATCTGGTGTACTGGGGCATTCCATCACTTCAGCTGAATAAAATTGGATGATCGCCTCACAGGTTTCTCGGACAATACCACAGATGCTGTTGGTGGCGACAAGAAAGTTGTAAGATAGACTTTTATAAGAATCGCCTGAGGCCAAGTAGCGGAGGGTGATTGCTATGCGCAACCCTGGTTCCAGTGCCTTTCTCATTACAGTGTCAGTCTTCTTCAGCAGAGGTCCCAAATTATTCTTTAACTCATTAAAGAGCTCGGGTGAAATTCTGACAAAGTTTTTGAATGCACTTTTATCCTCTTCGCACAGCACATTAAGCAGTTGCTCATATTGTCCAAATTGAGGTCTCCGTTGAAACATGGGCTTAACTCAGTGAGACTTCCTCTTAATTCTCTTTTTAATTAATCTCACCCTTCTGCCTTCACGCAAGCGTTTTCGATGCACATGTTGCGCTAATGCATACAGCGCGTCAATGAAAATAACAACCAGCCTGTACTCGAACCAACTTTGTATAGGCATGTCTGCAAATGAGCCAATTCTACGAACGGAGGATATTTATATAGTGTGTGAAAAAAAGTGACATCATTTGTGCCACGTGATTAACTACACTACAGTCCACGATGTTCATTCACGATTAACGGGAAAGATCGGGAGACGGACAAGTCACTCGCACAAATGACAGAATTGCCGAGTACCGTGGGAACTCTTTATCTACCTCCCGTTATATCGTGCGGAACTCGTGCTGGACCACGACCACTTCACTCTTGTTACATCTTGGGTCAGGTCGCACCGTGAGAACCGGCCATTAATCCCGTGGCAATATGTCAAGAACAGCCGGGAGTTTGGCCAATGTCCAGGCCAGATACTACCTTCCCTCAACCACCGTCGCAAAAAGATATTAAATTGATCTCATTACTGAAAGGTATAAATTCACATCACAGCTGTTAAGTTATCATTGGAAGAACCTAAAGCACTTTACAGTTAATGCAAGCACTGTTTTAAATGTTGGAACATGGGAAATGTGATTAGTACTTTGTAGTGCGTGCTGTGGTGAATGTGTAATAACCAGATCATTTTTGTTTTGGTGCTATTGATTGAGGATTGAATACTGACAGGGCAAAGGAACAATTCCTCCTTCAAAATAATCATGCCTTAAGGGCCTGTCCCACGAGCATGCGATCTGCATGCGGCAAGCGCGACCAAACTGGAAGCGGGGACCGGGCGGAGGTCGAGTGATCCCCGTACAGGGCCGGTCCCACCAGCATACGCCTGCATGCGGCAAGCGCGACCAAACCGGAAGCGGGGGCCGTGCGGAGGTCAAGTGAGTGATGTGAAGTTCGAGCGAAGTCCGCAGGAAGTTTGCGCGTAACGTACGGCGTCAAGAAGCTGCATATGCCCGTCGAGGCAGTGCATATGGCGTCGAAGCGGCTGCGGGCCGGCAGGCCGTTGCCGCGCGGAATTTTTGAACACGGTCAGTTTTTCGGAGCCCCGCGCGATGTCGGGACCAACTCCATATGGCTCCGGCGATTAAAGTGGGACTGGCCCCGCGAGGCCGTATGGCTCAAGCGACCACGTTAGGTCGCGCTTGCCGCATGGAGTCGCATGCTCGTGGACAGGCACTTTAGGTTATCTCTAACTGCTGGATGAATTCAACTGGTCAGGCAGCATCTGTTGAGGCAAAGGGACAGTCAAGGTTTCATGTGGAGACCAGGCTTCGGGACTGAAAGTGTGGAGTGGGGATGGTGTGTTTAAAGAGGTGAGAAGAATGAGTGCATCAGAGGGGTGTAAGCTGTTAGCCCCACCTCACCTGGTTCCACCTATCACAGACAGACGGAGATAGGTGGGGGAAGAGGCAGCACGGTGGCGCAGCGGTAGAGTTGCTGCCTTACACCGCCAGAGACCCGGGTTCGATCCTGACTACTGGTGCTGCCTGTACGGAATTTGTACATTCTCCCTGTGACCAGGTGGGTTTACTCTGTGTGCTCCGGCTTCCTCCCATACTCCAAAGAGAGTGTATGTTGCAGGGATTCTCCCCCTCTACATTGGGGACCTGGGGTGGAGGGTATTGCACCGAGGAGTTCCCTGCAACCTGTTTCTCTCGCGGTTCACAGACTCGCCAGCCGCCTGCCACTTTTGCGGGCTGGAAGAGTCTGTGTAGCACGTGTACATGGAGTGCGTGAGGCTGCAGCCACTGTTTGAATATCTAAAGGGGCTGCTCCTTGCCTTCTGGCTGCATTTTTCACCCACCATCCTCATCTTTGGACACCCTGTGCGTAGGGGAGAGGGTAGGGCTGAAGATGTCCTGGTTGGGTTGCTCCTGGGCCTGGCCAAGCTTGCCATCCGCGAGTCACGGCGCCAGGCGGTGGAGGGCTCTACCCGAGCCGGCTGCCTGCCCCTTTTCCGGGGTTACGTCCGTGCCCGGGTGGGGTTAGAAAGGGAATACGCCCTGTCTACGGGCACCCTGAGGGAGTTCCGCGATCGATGGGCTCCGCAGGGTGTTGAATGTATCCTCAATAAGGATTGTAACATAGTTGTATAGTGGTTTATTATGGATACATGTTTGTATTGTATTATGGTGGTGGGTTCTGGCTTGTTTTATTGTAGTGTAAATATTATTTTTAATAATTGAATACATTTTTTGATTAAAAATAAGGAAAAAAAGAGAGTGTATTTGCAGAGTTAATTGGCTATGGTAACAAAATGTAAATTGCCCCTAGTGTGTAGTATAGTGCTTGTGTACGGGGTGATCACTAGTTGGCATGAACACGGTGGGCTGATGGGCCTGTTTCTGTGCTAGTTCCCTAAAGTCTAAAAGTCTTAAAAGGGAGGTGGTGGCTGGTGGGTGATGGGTGAAAACAGAGAAGTAAAACATTGAAAGCAGGTGGGTTTGGCAGATGGAGCCTGGCGATGGGGGGGGGGGGGGGGGGGGGGGGGGCGGGGGGGGGGGGAGTGGGGGGGGAGTGGAGGAAGGAGGAGGAGGGGAAAGGGGAAAATGGAGACAAAGGCTGGAAGGTAATGAGAGACCAGATACGGGAGGAATAATGGGCAGATGGAACTAGGTAGGGGAGGGGAATGAGCGGGTAGGCCAAGGAGAAAAAACCCACCTGGATAACTGTGGCAGATGGAACAAAGAGGATGGGGAGGGCGCCTTTGTTAACTTACAACCCAACAGTAGGTATGTTGCAAAGCCTACCTGAAGCGTCGTTGAAAATCTGTCGCTGAGGGTGTGCGCGATTTTGGCGCCGTTTAGAGGGGGCGGGTTTAAAACGCGATTTTCTCTAAGCTGTTCCAATCGAAAATGTTCAGCCTTGTTAATTATTAACGAAAAATTGCTGAAAGACCCCGTCGCAAAAGCTATTATTAGGTTTAAAGGCCTTGAATAATAGTTATAGTAGTTTAAAAATCAATCTCTAAACCCGCGACCGCCAGCAACCGCAGGGTCTCATAAAGCAGACAACTGACGTTAGGTTGTATATTTTTACATTAAAAAGGGCTTCTAAAGATCCCTTTATACAAAGTTTAATATTGCGAGCAGCTCATTTTGGGCCTATTATATCCCGCAGTATTTTTCTGGGCATTTGGGGCACAAATCTAGCGCAATGTGAACGTTCTAAACCAGCGCGTTCCACAGGGACCCACTGGAAAGCTGATTTAAATGGACATTTATTTACAGCAATTAAACACTAAATACCTTCCATTTGGCCTATAAATTAATGTAAATGAGATTTAAAAATCATGTTTTATTGTGAATTATTTGTGAATATTATTTGGACATTTAGGCTATTTAAAAATGTTAATCATTTATTAAGAAATGGATAGATGTTTAGATCTAGTAATTGAAGTCTGAAATTAGCTACAATCGCGCGCGCGCTCAAGAGAGAGAGAGAGAGAGAGAGAGGTAGCGAGAGAAGAAGAGAGAGAGAGCGAGAGAGAGAGAGCGAGAGATAGCGCTATATCTCTCTCTATCTCTCTCTCTCTCTCTATCTCTCTCTCTCTCTCTCTCTCTCTCTCTCTCTCTCTCTCTCTCTCTCTCTCTCTCTCTCTCTCTCTCTCTCTCTCTCTCTCTCTCTCTCTCTCACTAGGCATATGTGTACAGACTGCAATATTTAAAGTTAATTTGATGAAATTAATGTAATGCTAATAATTTCACAAATCTGTTATTGACTCTTGCTGCTTGGCTCTTGTAACAATTTTAGCTTTGGATTTACTGCGACTCGCTTTGATCTCATGAGCTTAGAGCCAGTGGAAGAATCAATGGGCCTCAATGGAGACACAAGGAAGTACAGATGCTGGTTTACAAGAAGAGGCGCAAAGTGCTGGAGTAACTAAACGGATCAGGCAGCATCTCTGGAGAATAAGGTGCTGTTCCTTCAGTTTGCGTGTGGCCTTACTTTAGTTTTTAGTTTAGAGATACAGCAAGGAAACGGGCCATTTGGCCCACCGAGTCCGTGCCGACCAGCGATCCCCGTACAGTAACACTATTCTACACCTTAGGGACAATTTACAATTTTTACCGAACCCAATCAAACTACAAACCCTGCATGTCTTTGGAGTGTGGTAGGAAACCGGTGCACCCGGTGGAAAACCCACGCGGTCACGAGGAGAACGTTCAAACACTGTACAGATAGCGCCCGTAGTCAGGATCGAACCCGGATCTCTGGCTCTGCGAGGCAGCAACTCTATGGCTGCGTCACTGTGCCACCCTTGCCACAACTCTTCTGTGCCAGTTCCTCATAATCCTCAGTTCCTAGATCGTTCATCCAGCTATTTATCTCCCCTTTTTAAATATATCCTGAGATCTATCCTCCACTACCACCAAGGGGCTGTGAATTTCAGTGATTCACGAGTCAAGACTGTTTAATTGTCGTATGTGCCGGCAATGGAACATCCGAAGAAGGGTCCTGACCCAAAAACCACCTACCCACGTTCTCCAGAGATGCTGCATGACCCGCTGAGTTACTCCAGCACTCTGTGTCTTCATTTGTAAATGGGCATCTGCAGTTCCTTGTGTTGAGTGCAATTCTTACTTGCCTCTGAACACTACGGTGTGAAAGAAGAAATCTCTACACACCACTATTTTAAATCAAAGCCTACTTCATTATGTAGCTTGCTTGTAACTCTTCCATCTGCGAGAACGTTGCAAAACTACCCTGTCAAGTCGGCCGGGCCTGTTATATGTTCGGATAAGGTCACCCGTCATTCCACTGAACTCCAAGGAATACAGAGGATGGGAAAGGAAGTGCAGCAGGCAAAGAAACAGCTGTTCCAGCAACAGGAACGTGTCATTAGAGGTAATCATACAGTTGCTATTATTTCATCAACCATGCACCCAGTGCTAGTTTGGCAATAATAATAATTCTAAAGTCAAATTACACGGCAATTAAGAGCATGATATCTACTTTAATTCAATATTTATCTTGCTTTAAAGTTCAGTTTTTCTTTTTGACATTGACCGAATTTCTTGGAGTGCTGATGGGTGAGTGGTGATCTTATAGTGGTGTATAAAATCATGAGGGGTATAGATAGATTGCTTAAGATCCAGAAGACGTAGATTTAATAATTTGAGGCATGGTATTTCATAGTAATCTCAAATCTTGAATTTTATGAGCCATTCTGATCGGCTATTGATCAGTGCCCAATGGGAGGAGTGAAGTTACCACCACTCTCGTTCTGTACACCTTCCACACTTTGTGTAAAAAAAAAAAGTTGCCCTTCAGGTTCCTACTAAATCGTTCCTCCCTCACCTTTAACCTATGTCCTCTGGTTTTCGATTTCCCCAATTCTGGGTAAAATACTCTGTGCATTGACTCTTTCATAAGATTAATCCTAAACCCCTATTCTTTCCCCATAGACTCATCACATACCTCTATTCTCTTGTTTGCAAGTGTTTCCACTGGCTTGACCTAGCAATCCAGTTGCACAGCGGTAGAGTTGCTGCCTAACAGGACCGAGGAGTCCGTGGTCAGTTCGATCCTGACCACGGGAGCTGTCTGTACGGAGTTTGTACGTTCTCCGATTTCCTCCCACACTCCAAAGACAGGTTTGTAGGTTAATTGGCTTTGGTGTAATTGCAAATTGCTCCCAGTGTTGTCAGGATAGCGGGGTTTCCGAAACGTCGCCTATTTCCTTCGCTCCATAGATGCTGCTGCACCCGCTGAGTTTCCCCAGCAATTTTGTGTACCTTGTCAGGATAGCGTTGGTTTGTGGGAATCAGTGGTTGGCGTGGACTTGGTGGGCCGAAGGGACTGCTTACGCGCTGTAGCTGTAAACTAAACTGAACTAAACAGATGCAATCAGCTCATTTTGGAATCGAGGAATGTGTGAGCCCAGAGGGTTCAATCACTGTTTTATTCATTTTGGTCCACAATGTGACCTTTCATGCTTGTTTTCAATTTACGATATCAAGTATAAGAAAGGAATTCAAATGCTAGTTCCATTTGGCACTGTTTACAGATGCTCGAGGTGTAGGGAAACAAAAATGCCAGCAATTCTCAGCAGGTCATTGGGGCTTGTGATCGGGTGAAGGGAAGATAATGGAGAAACCGCTGTGGAGGTGGGGGGGGAGAACAAAAGGAGGAGCTGGCGTGCTTTGTAACTGTTGGCGCATCGGTGGTGACTATTTGTATACATTGGGTATATAAGCAAAGAATTTCACTGTGACTTGCCACATGTGACAATAAAGTGTTCCTATCCATAACGGAACACATGATTACAGTTTAGAGTTGCAGCATGGAAACAGGCCATTCAGCCCACCGAGCCCACGCCGACCATCGATCACACTGGTTATCTCACTACACACTCAGGGCAATTTACAGAGGCCAGTTAATCAGCATAGTGGCGCAGCAATAGAGTTGCAGCCTTACAACTCCAGAGACCTGGGTTCGATCCTGACTACGGTTGCTGTGTGTTCGGAGTTTGTACGTTCTTCCCGTGACCTCGTGGGTTTCCCTGGGTGCTCCGGTTTCCTCCCTCATTCCAAAGACTTACAGGTTTGTAGTTTAATTAGCTTCAGTAAAGATTGTAAATTGTCCCTTGTGTGTAGGATAGCGCGAGTGTACGGGGATAGCTGGTCGATATGGATTTGGTGGGCCTGTTTCCACGCTGTATATCTAAACTAAACTAAATCCACAATATTGTACGTCTTTGGTATGTGGGAGGAAGCCCACGTGGTCACAACGTTGGTCCCCTAATTTGAGGAAGGACATTCTTGCTATTGAGGGAGTGCAGCGTAGGTTTACAAGGTTAATTCCCGGAATGGCGGGACTGTCATATGCTGAGAGAATGGAGCAGCTGGGCTTGTACACTCTGGAGTTTTAGAAGGATGAGAGGGTATCTCATTGAAACATATCAGATTGTTAAGGGCTTGGACACGCTAGAGGCAGGAAACATGTTCCCGATGTTGGGGGAGCCCATAACCAGGGGCCACAGTTTAAGAATAAGGAGTTAGCCATTTAGAACGGAGACGAGGAAACACTTTTTCTCACAGAGAGTGGTGAGTCTGTGGAATTCTCTGCCTCAGAGGGCGGTGGAGGCAGGTTCTCTGGATGCTTTCAAGAGAGAGCTTGATAGGGCTCTTAAAAATAACGGAGTCAGGGGATATCTGAGGAAGGACATTATTGCCATAGAGGGAGTGCAGAGAAGGTTCACCAGACTGATTCCTGGGATGTCAGGACTGTCTTATGAAGAAAGACTGGATAGACTTGGTTTATACCCTCTAGAATTTAGGAGATTGAGAGGGGATCTTCTAGAAACTTATAAAATTCTTAAGGGGTTGGACAGGCTAGATGCAGGAAGATTGCTCCCGATGTTGGGGAAGTCCAGGACAAGGGGTCACAGCTTAAGGATAAGGGGGAAATCCTTTAAAACCGAGATGAGAAGAACTTTTTTCACACAGAGAGTGGTGAATCTCTGGAACTCTCTGCCACAGAGGGTAGTCGAGGCCAGTTCATTGGCTATATTTAAGAGGGAGTTAGATGTGGCCCTTGTAGCTAAGGGGATCAGAGGGTATGGAGAGAAGGCAGGTACGGGATACTGAGTTGGATGATCAGCCATGATCATATTGAATGGCGGTGCAGGCTTGAAGGGCCGAATGGCCTACTCCTGCACCTATTGTCTATTGTCTATTGTCTACAACGTACAAACTCTGCATAGACAGCACCCTGAGGTCAGGATCGAACCCAGGTCTCTGGTGCTGTGAGGCAGCTTAAGGTGAATGGTGAAGGCCGGTTTATAACAGGAGGTATACATCAGAAAAGATAAATCAAATCTGAAAGAAAGTCAATAGTGAACAATAAAATGAATAAAAACAAAATCTGGTGTAGCTCAGTGGGTCAGGCAGCATCTCTGAAAGACTTGGATAGACAACATTTCGGGTCGGGACCCTTCTTCCCATTCGGCCCGAAACGTCGCCTTCCACGTCTCCCAGAGATGCTGACTGATCTGCTGAGTTATTCCAGCACTTAGTTTTTTTTAAACCAGCATCTGCAATTTGGGATATATAAAGCTTGAATTGCTGATTGTCTGAAACTTTTCAATCTGGTAATGAGTGTGGATGGAAGCAGTTTTACAATAGTAAAAGATTCTGATTATTTGCAACTTGTCAACTGATCAAATGATAATTTACCATAATTAATATATTTTCAGTTCTAAACCAGAGATGGCTTAGTCATGAGATGAAGTGTTCTTCATTGAGCTTGTGTTAGACTTTGGTTCTATATATTAATTCATTTGTGGTTCACTTAATCACTTCCTGAGGAAAATAATTGACTTCATTTCACTTTAGAACAAATAGGTTTTATTATTAATACTGAGCCATCTCTGGTTTATAACTGAAAATATATTAATTATGTTACATTATCATTTGGTGAGTTAGTCAGTTGCAGATAAACAGACATTAGAAATTTTTGCAGTTACAACATTTCAGTTGTGACTAATGTGTGGTAAAGTGAATTAATAGTAAGCCTTAATGTAACATATCAAAAGCATTTCATGCAATGTATTACTTCGGGGAGGTGAACTGCTTCATTTTAGTCCTATAGAATAGACAAGTTAAGTGATCAAAATAATGCAATAGTGGCCAAAATTTTTGTTTTGAAAAATATTCCAGCAGTAGCTGGTGTGAATTTTAATTCTGGCTATTTCACCTCTGTGAGGTATGTTGTGGGAATACACCTCCTTCAAGACACTTGACTTTCTGACTTTGCTGCTGTTATCATTCCTCTAACTGTCATGGTCAGGGTTGGAAACATGCTCCACCCAATACCACAAGAGTTGTGGACGTAGCCCAGACCAACACATAAACCAGCCTCCCTTCCAATGACTCCATCTACGTTTCACGCTACCGTGGCATGGTCACCAGCCTAATCAAGGACCAGTCTAGCCACGGTCACTCCCTCTTCTCCCTTCTCTCATTAGGCAGGAGGTACAGAAGTTTGAAAATGCACACCTCCAGATTCAGGGATAGTTTCTTCCCAGCTGTTATCAGGCAACTGAACCATCCTCTCATCAGCTGGAGTGCTGTCCTGTCTGCCCATCTACATCATTGGACACCTTTGAATTATCTTAGACTTTATTGCACTTCAGTGTTATATATTTCCCCTAAATGTGTTACCCTTTAGCCTTTATATGTGCATTGTGGACGGCTTGATTGTATTTATGTATAGTCTTTTCTTTGACTGGATAGCACTTTTCACTACATGACAATAATGTAAACTATAATATATAATAAGCGTGACAATAATAAACTAAGAAGTATATACAATTATAAAATCCATAGACAGGGTAGACAGTCTGAACCTTTTCCCCAGGGTTGAAACGTCCAACATAAGTGAGCATAGCTATAAGGTGAGGGGGGAAAGTTTAATGGAGATGTGTGGGGCAAGTATATTACACAGAGTGTGGTGGGGGCCTGGGACGTATTGTCAGGGGTGGTGGTGGTGGAGGCAGATTTGATAGTGACATTTAAGAGGCTTTTTTTAGATAGACACATGGAAGTGCAAGGAAAAGTGGCATATGGATCATCTAATCGGACTTGACTGGACTTTATCTTGCACTAAACATTATTCCCTTTATCATGTATCTGTACACTGTGGATGGCTCATGTATAATGTAATCATGTATAGTCTTTCCACTCTGGTTAGCTCGCAACAAAGGCTTTTCACTGTACCTCGGTCATTAGAGCAATAAACTTAGCTAAACAAAATGAATGCCATCAGGTTCGATACAAACGTTGTCGTCAGAAGGCCCCACTCCTGTGCTGCACTGGGTTATGCTCTATGTTCATGTTGAACTGGTATTAGAGTCATAGAGTCTTACAGTGTGGAAACAGGCCCATCGGCCCAACGTCCACACCAGTCATCATGTCCCATCTACACTAGTCCCACCTGCCTGTGTTTGGCCCATATACCTCTAAACCTGTCCTAGCCTTGTACCTGTCTAAATGTTTCTTAAATGTTGCGATAGTACCTGCCTCAACTACCTTCTTTGGCAGCTCGTTCCATACACCCACCATCTTTTGTGTGAAAAGGTTTTCCTCAGGTTCCTATTAAATCTTTCCCCCCTCACCTTAACTCTATGTCCTCTGGTTCTCGATTACAGTAATCTAGGCAAGAGTCCTCTGGTATTGGTTTATTGTTGCCATGTATACTGAAATGCAGTGGAAAGTCTTTATTTTCACACACCAGTACAACAAGTAGAGGGAAGAGAGAACTAGCAGGGTGCAGTTCTTCAGCATTATAGCGTAACAGTTCCAGAGCTGTGGAGAAGGCACATGGTGTTGGATGCCTGCTGTTGCATCTGTACCTC
This sequence comes from Amblyraja radiata, assembly GCF_010909765.2. Classification (NCBI taxonomy): domain Eukaryota; kingdom Metazoa; phylum Chordata; class Chondrichthyes; order Rajiformes; family Rajidae; genus Amblyraja; species Amblyraja radiata. Next base: position 34,901,254 of record NC_045970.1, on the reverse strand, counting down.
AATACGGTATTTAGCGTGATACGTGGACATTGTCTACGTCTATAAATCGGCGGCACAGTGGCACAGCGGTAGAGTTGCTCCCTTACAGTGCCAGAGACCCAGGTTTGATTCTAACTACGGGTGCTGTCTGTATGGAGTTTGTACGTTCTCCCTGTGACCTTGTAGTTTTTTTCCGGGAGCTCTGGTTTACTCTCACATTCCAAAGATGTATGGGTTTGTAGGTTAATTGGCTTCAGTAAAAATTGTAAATTGTCCCTAGTGTGTAGGATAGTATTGGTGTATATGGGGTGATCACTGGTCGGCACAGCCTCGATGGGCTGAAGGGCCTATTTCTGAGTTGTATCTCTAAACTCAGAACTCAATTGGGTTGGCTGCTTGCAGACGGAATGGCTTTAAGTGAGAACACGGGTTAAAGTTGCATGGTTCAGCCTAATTTCTTAATTGCATTAATGTAGCCACTGAGATTAAAATATCTGCCAACAGTCTGAAAAGGCAATAGTTTAATTTACTTTAGTTTAGAGATACAGCACGGAAACATGCCCTTCGGCCGACCGAATCCACATCGACCAGTGAACCCCGAACATTAACACTATCCAACACACACTAGGGACAATTTACAATTTTACCAAGCCAATTAACCTACATACCTGCACGTCTTTGGAGTGTGGGAGGAAACCAGAGCTCCCGGAGAAAACCCATGCAGGTCATGGGGAGAACATACAAACTCCGTACAGACAGCACCCGTAGTCAGGATCGAACCCGGGTCTCTGGCGCTGTAAGGCAGCAACTCTACCGCTGCACCACCGTGCCGCCCATGGCGCTGCTTGCAGACGTAATGGCTTTAAGCAATAACATGCATTAAAGATGCATGGTTTAGACTAATTTCTTATTTGCATCTGTATTAATGTTGTCACGGAGATTAAAATATCTACCAACAGTTAGAAAAGGCAATAGCTCAGAGGTTGCACTTCAGTTAATTTGCTAATTAGTACATGCCTGTGTAAAAGAAAAATAGGTTAATGGCTTTCCAAAAACCAGTAAAATCATTTTATAGGAACAGGAGCTTATACGGCTATAAGTCAATAAAACCACGTTATAAGTGTGGCTGAGCTTAAGATGATCAAAGTCATTAATGGTTTGTGGCTATCCACAGAATGATTGCATTCCCAATGTTTAACCGGAGGGTAAATAACCTTGTTCTAACACATTGTTACACTCTTTAGTACGGTTGTTTAAAATAATTTTCCTTGGTTGACATGTTCTGCGATTGTCATGGATTCAGTGTGACAAGATAGTGGCAATATTACAATTTGACACCTTGAGGCCCCATAACTGACACAGAATAGGGCAAAAAAAAGATACAAAATGCTGGAGTGACTCAATGGGTCAGGCAGCATCTCTGGAGAACATGGATAGGTGACATTTTGGGTCGAGAGCCTTCTCCCTTCTCCAGAATGTTACTCTCCAACATTCATCCTCTTCATTACAGGAAAGATGTGGAGGAATTAGAGAGGGTGCAGAGAAGGTTTACCAGAATGCTGCCTGGGTTAGAGGGTTTCAGTGAGAGAGAGAGGTTAGACAGACATGGATTGTTTTCTCTGGAACGTCAGAGGTTGAGGGGAGACTTGATAGAAATATATAACATTTTGAGAGGCGTAGATAGGGTAGACAGTCTGAACGTTTATCCCAGGGTAGAAAATGTCCAACACTACTGGGCATACGTATAAAGTGAGAGGGGGAAAGTTTAATCGGGATGTGTGGAGCATTTACACACAGAGTTGTGGGGGCCTGGAACGCAATGCCAAGAGTTTGTGATGGAGGCAGATACGATAGTGGCGTGTAAGGAGCTGGCATTTACGGACATCTCGATTTGCTGGGAGGCCAAACGTTTTTGGGGTGACCAAAGACCGCCTTTCACCAAGTTGATGATCTTCCATCAGCGCTTGATGTCCATGGCAAGAGGTGGAACTCCTGAATGATGTGGAATTGAGGTGCCAGTAAATCTGTCTGGCTGGTCCACAGTAGGGGCGTTGCTGTTGAGGGAGAGTGCGGCAGAGTGGGACATGGAGTCATACAGTGTGGAAATTGGGCTTTTGGCCCAAATTGCCCACATCACCAAACGTGCCCCATTTACACTAGTCCCGCCTGCCCGCCTTTGGCCCATATACCTCCAAACCCATCGCATCCATGTACCTGTCCAATTGATTCTTACACATTGCGATAGAATAGAATAGAATAGTTTCTTTATTGTCATTGTAACATGAACCATGTACAACAAAATTTAAAAATGTCAGCCAGTCAGTGCACCATTCAAACATTTCTAAAAGCTAACGATACATACAAGGTAAAATATTAAAAAAAAAGATAAACAACTAAAATAAATATCATGAAAATAGCACGCATAAACACCCAACCCTACATCCTTCTGTGGATTTCACAGTGTACCACAGTCCCTTAGGATGTATCGCCCCTGCGTTCCTTGGCGGCTACATTTAGTGCCTTTATAGCAGTGGGGTAAAAACTGTTTTTAAGTCTGTTTGTCCTTGTCCTTGTAGATCTGTACCGTCTGCCTGACGGCAACAGTTCAAACAGGGAGTGTCCGGGGTGGGAAATGTCCTTTATAATACTCTGGGATTTTTTGATGCAGCGGGAACTGTGTAAGTCCTCCAAGGCAAGGAGTGGGCAGCCGACAATCCTCTGGGCGTTGTCAATGGCCCTCTGGAGCGCTTTCCTCTGAGCCACTGTGCAGCTGGTGTACCATACGCATACACAGTATGTTAGGAGGCTCTCAATGGAGCACCGATAAAAGGACAGCAGCAGTCTCTGAGTGATGTTATTCTTCCTGAGCACCCTCAGGAAGTGCAGTCTCTGCTGGACCTTTTTCAGCAGCGCAGAGGTGTTCACGCTCCACGTCAGGTCCTCCTCAATATGGATTCCCAGGAAGCGGAAATCCGCCACCCTCTCCACACAGTCCCCTCTGATAATTAATGGTACCATGTCCGTTTTATTCTTCCTGAAGTCTATTATTATTTCCTTTGTCTTTAAGGTGTTGAGGAGCAGGTTATTTTCTCCACACCACACTGTCAGCTGCTCCGCCTCATCCCGGTAGGCGTACTCGTCCCCCCCGGAGATGAGTCCCACCACCGTAGTGTCATCCGCAAATTTGACAATGGTGTTGCTGTGGTGGGTGGGGGTGCAGTCATGTGTGTAGATGGTGTAGAGCAGGGGGCTCAGCACGCAGCCCTGTGGAGAGCCGGTACTGAGGCTGAGGGCCGTGGATGTGTGATGGCCCACTCTGACTCTCTGGCTGCGACCCGACAGGAAGCTATTTATCCACATGCAGGTGGAGTGTGGAAGTCCCAAGTCCCCCAGTTTGAGGGGAAGGATGGTATTAAAGGCAGAGCTGTAGTCCACAAAGAGCATCCGCACGTAGCTCCCCCGCTGCTCCAGGTGGGACAGTGCAGCATGGAGAGCTGTGGCTACAGCGTCCTCTGTGGATCTATTCGCTCTGTACGCAAACTGGTGGGGGTCAAAGCTTCGGGGCAGGAGTGATGTGATATGACCCCGGACCAGTTTTTCAAAGCACTTCATCACCACTGGTGTGAGTGCGACTGGCCGGTAGTCGTTGAGGCTGGAAATGTGGGGGTTTTTGGGCAAGGGGACTATGGTTGCGGACTTCAGACAGGGTGGAACAGTGGACTGGGCCAGAGACTGGTTGAAAATCCTCGTACAGACTCCAGCCAGCTGGTCTGCGCAGTCCTTCAGCACGCGTCCAGAGACGCCGTCGGGTCCAGTAGCCTTCCTTGGATTGATGGCCCGCAGCGTGCGCCTCACCTCATGCTCCTCTATCTTGAGGGTTAGGCTGCTGTGGACCATGTGGTGTGATGTGGCCGTCTCGGGTGGCTCCACTTCAAAGCGAGCAAAGAAGAGGTTCAGCTCCTCTGCCAACGAGGCATCACCTTCAGCAGCTCCAAAGTTGGTCTTGTAGTTGGTGAGATACTGGATCCCCTGCCACACCTGCCTGCTGTTGTTACTGTCCAGGTGGTCCTCTATCCTCCTCCTGTAGTCTGATTTGGCCTCTCTGATGCCTCTCTTCAGGTTAGCTCGGGCCGTGCTGTATAAAGCCCTATCGCCAGACCTAAAAGCGGTGTTCCTCTCCTTTAACAGCCGCTGGACCTCCCGGGTCATCCAGGGCTTCTGGTTGGGGTAGACCCGGATGCGTTTGTCCACTGTGACCGTGTCCATGCAGTTTTTAATGTAACACAGTACACTGTCTGTGAACACCTCCAGGTCCCGGTGTTCAAACACATCCCAGTTGGTCCTGTCGAAGCAGTCCTGCAGCTGCTGAGATGCACCATCAGGCCAGGTTGTGATGGTCTTTGTGAAGGTAGGAGCGGTTTTCCTGAGGGGGGCATATGCAGGAATTAAAAACAGGGACATATGGGGGATATGACGTGCCTCAACTTTTTCTGGGTGATTTCCCGGATTACAACGAGGGGCAGAACCACAGAGTCACCGGAAAATTGGTGTTGGACCTCTAGTTATATTGGATATAATTACATCAGAAAATACTCATTTAAAAAAAAAAAAAAATCTCTTTGATGGATAGTGTATCAGAGACTCGAAAAATAAATGAGAGAAATTGATGTGCGCTGAGGCTAATGCCTCGGGCATCGGTTGGAGTTCAATAAGGAGAAAGTCATCGATTAAAATAGGGGAACATACTCTGGACGTGCCGCTTTGATGGGAATGATTATAACTTTTCCAATTGCTAGCTGAATGACTGCAACACTGGGGTTTTGAAATTACCTCACTGTGGGTTCAAGTCCCCAAGCTTTCCATAGTCCAATCTATATCTGTAACTTATGGCCTGAGCATTTCCTATGCTCTAAATCACTGAAGTGACCCATTGGGTTATAGGGAACATGCATTGATATATTTATCACAGTAGACATCACTGTAAAACTATATACTCGCTATACTGGCTTCCAGTCACTGGTGGTATACAAGCAAAAACAAAATTACATGTTGGGCATGAGTATCAACATAAGTCATGGATTCTTGCATTCAAGCAGCAAGGACATGACTTCAAGACCCATTTTCTAGATGATCGAATGATCCCAGGTTGATGTGTTCGTGGAAGTGGCTGGAAAATCTTTTTGAGACTTTTCTTTGCCGTGAAACTGTGAAACAACCTCTCACATGCAGGGATGTGAAAAGTAGACACAGGGAAATGCAGATGCGGGGATCTGGTCTTAACATTCTACAGAGCCTGAAGAAAAGTTCCAACTCAAAATGCCGAATGGTGACTCCTTAGTGGTGACCGTTATGGAGGGAAAGGTTTGGAGGGATATGGGCCAAACGTATGGCAAATGGTTCACGTCTTGGTTGGCATGTATGAGTTGGGCTTAAGGGCCTGCTTCTGTGCCCTATGATTCTATGATCTCATCTCATAAGTTTATGTTTATAAGTTATAGGAGCAGAATTGGGCCTTTCAGCCCATTAAGTCTACTCCGCCATTCAATCATGGCTGAACTACCTTTCCTTCTCAACCCCATTCTCCTGCCTTCTCCCCATGACCCCTGACACCCGCACTATGTGTGAGTGCAGAATGGAAATTAGTAGTAAAGTTAATGAAGTCAGTGGGTCCAGGAGGTAGTAACGATGGAGTCATCAATGTAGCGGAGGTAGAGTTCGGGGATAGGGCTAGTGTACGCCTGGAACAGTGATTGTTCGACGTACCCTACAAAGAGGCAGACATAGCTCGGGGGGAAATCGAGTGCCCATTGCTATGCCTTGGCTTTGGAGGCAGTGGGAGGAGTCAAAGGAGAAGTTAAGGGTAAGGACCAGCTCTGCTAGGTGGAGGAGAGTGGTGGCAGATATAGACTAGATAGCTGTGGGAGTCATGCCCTTCAAGTTATGCCATCTAGTCTTTGACGTTTCTACCCTGGGGATAGAAAGGTATGTCGTAGTCACCTTTTCCACAGCCAACAATGGACCATTGTGGGCTCCAACTTTCCTTGATCATTGTTTCTGGCTTTGATTTGTTCTTTTAGTACCTTTCATTTGTTCTTCGTACCTTCTCACACCTCTAGTTTCCCTCTCCCCTGACTCGCAGTCCGAAGAAAGGTCTCGACCCGAAAGGTCACCTATTCCTTTTCTTCTGAGATGCTACCTGACCTACTGAGTTACTTGAGGGGGGGGGGGGGGGGTGAGGGATAGAAATAAAGTGGGGGGGGAGGGAGAGAAAGAAGCGGGGTGCGGAAGGCAGAATTCAAAGTTGATACTTAGTTTAGTTTAACCTGCACAAGCTACCTTCAATTGTTCACGATAGAGTGAAGGATAAAATAGGGGATAATCTGCTTTAATATATTTACAGTGGCAAGTGATCAATTGGTAATTTTCCTCCAGACCTCCTGCGGTTCCCTCATGTGGGCTTGTCAATTCCTCCACTGTTTGTGGACCTACGTTTGATTTGAACTAGTAACCTCCAAGCAGATTGTGGGAATACATAAGGGAGAACCACCATCTGTGCTATTGAACCCTGTTTGAATTGTCAGTTACTTCATCCGTGCTCCACTGGCAGGTAGCAAGAAGGAAAAAAAATTAACGGAAAGGTTACATTTCAGAACAAATGCATAAAGTCCTTTATTAGAGTCACAGAGTCGTACAGTGTAGGAACAAGCCCTTCGGCCAACTTGCCCACACCGGCCAGCATATCCCATCTTCACTCGTCCCACCTGCCTGTGTTTGGCTCATATCCCTTAAAACCTGTTCAATCCATGTACCTGTCTGTTTCATAAACATTGCGACAGTACCTGCCACAACTCGCTCATCTGTCAGCTCGTTCCATATACTCACCGCCCTTTGTGTGAAAAAGTTACCCTATGGGTTCCTATTAAATCATTCCCCCCTCACCTTCAACCTATGGTTTATTGCTCATATTTGTTTTGTTTTTCCGGAGGACATCGTCGTATAAATGCAAGTTTCTTGCAGGAAACAGCATGAAGGAATTCTTGATATGGCCAGTCGCAAGATGATATTGTTGGCTCTGCAAGAGTTGATAATATTTATACTGTTATGTGGCCCCTGGAGTTCGTCTGTGATGAGGTCTCTGTGTGACTTTCCCAACCTTTTTATTATGCTGTTATTGGCTTATTTCCCAATCTGAGATGGTCTAATTTTATTTCTCTCTTTCTGGGTGATTAGGAGTACTGCAAACAGCTTGATGCAATGTTTTCTTTTATAATAATGTACCTTAGAACTACTATTTGATTTTTGCATAGTTTGCATCCATATATGTACTTGACATTCTGGCTGCCAGAGTGTAAACAGCATTTACTTTCTTGCAGGCTGTGTGAATAACCAAACTGGGGCGGCATTGTTGGGCAGCGGTAGAGCTACTGCTTTACTGCGCCAGAAACCCAGGTCGATTCTGACTATGGGTGCTGTCTGTACAGAGTTTGCTGTTCTCCCTGTGACCATGTGGGTTTTCTCTGGGTGCTCCGGTTTCCTCCCACATTCCAAAGACGTACAGATTTGTAGGTTAATTGGCTTCTGTAAACTGTAAATTGTCCCAAGTGTGTAGGAGAGAGCTCGCCTATGGGGTGATCGCTGCTTCGCAGACTCGGTGGGCCAAAGGGCCTGTTTCCATGCTAAATATCTCTAAAGTTTAAACTTTTAGTACTACCATTTGATTTAGGTTTAGTTTGCATCCATATGTATATAGTTGGAATTCTGAATGTCAGATTCCAACCAGGAGCTGTGAACAGCATTTCAATTTCTTGCAATCTGTGAATAGGAGCAAAAAACAAACTGCTGCAGAATTTCAGCAGGTTAAGTAACATCATTAGTTTAGAAATACAGCCTGGAAACAGGTCCTTCGGCCTACTGGGTCCCCATCCATCATCCATACACCAGCTCTATCATACACTCACAAGACAATTTACAGAAGCCTATTGGTAATTACAAACCTGCACGTGTTTGGAGTGTGGGAGGAAACCGGAGCACATGTAAACTCCAGATAGACAGCACCCATAGTCAGGATACAACCTGGGTCGCTGGCACTGTAAGGCAGCAACTCTAACGCTGTGCCACCATGCCTGCTGTTTGATTATACCTTTGCTAAAACTGGCCTGTGTATATTCCCCACCTAGTGTGTAGACAGTAGATGAGGAAGCCAACAACATGGGGATAGTATGAACGGGTGATAGATGGACGCCGTGGACTCGGTGGGCAGAAGGGCCTGTTTCCATGCTGTATCTCTAAACTAAACTAAACATGGGCCAAATAACAGCTGCAGAGAGAGAAAAACAGAGTGTTAGTATTGCAGGCACATGGCCTGTCGAAGCCTCCTGTGAAATTGCAGTCTTCTTTTTCACTTCCACCGATCCATAATTCTACAAGTCTGCTGTTTGATTATACCTTTATAAAAATTGCCTGCAGCTCCAAACGCATTGACTGGTGTCTCACTCCACAAAGCTGAAATGCGGTGTACTGGATAAAGTCATCTGCTTTTTCACCTCAGCACCACTCGCAGATCCGCTCACCCACAACACAACAGAGGTTTGGCCTTATTTGCAGCTTCAGAAATTGAAAATAAATATTACGTATTGCGCAAATTGTAGGTGGAAAATAATGGCGCCGAACCAAACGTCACTAAGAAAAATCAATAAAAATAATGGTAATGTATGTATATAAATATAGTAATATACTAGACCAAGTGCAGACCCGTTGGGTCTGTTCCCCCAACGTGCGGTTGTGGGGGGGGAGGCGGCATGCAGTGTCACACACTAACTATCCCCCCTCCTCCCCCCGCACTCACGCTAATTACCCCCCCTTGATATTATATTAATATTATTAATTTGCTTCTTTTACCCCATAACCACCCTATCTACTGACGCATAGCCCCCCCCCAACTTGCAGTCACACCTAGAGAGGGGGGGCGGGGGTAGAGAGTGAGGGCAGAGAGAGAAGGGGCAGAGACAGAGAGAGAGACAGAGACACAGATAGAGGGGCAAGAGGGAGAGGGGGTGGAGAGGAGGAGAAGAGGGAGGGTGGGTGAGGGGGGAAAGGTGGGGGAGGAGGGGAGAAGAGAGAGAGGGTGAGAGTGAGGGGGAGAGAGAGGGGGTGCTGAGAGGGGGGTGAGGGGGAGAGGTGGGGAGCAGGGAGGGGAAGGGAGGGTGGAGGGAAGGGGGTAGGGATGTGTGGAGGGGAGGGGGGTTTAGGGGAGGGAGGGAGGGTGGGGGAGGGGAGGAGGGGAGAGAGAGAGAGGGGGGGGGAGCGGGGGGCGGAGAGAGTGGGGAGGGGGGGAGGAGAGAGGGGGGGAGGGGGAGAGAGAGGGTGTGCTGAGAGGGGGGTGAGATGAGGGGAGGGGGAGAGGTGAGGAGCAGGGAGGGGAAGGGAGGGTGGAGGGAAGGGGGTAGGGATGTGTGGAGGGGAGGGGGGTTTAGGGCAGGGACGGTGGGGGAGGGGATGGAGTGGAGGAGGGGGAGAAAAAGAGGGGAGAGAGAGAGAGAGGGGGGAGAGGAGATGGAGGGGAGGAGAGAGGGGGGGGAGAGGAGAGGGGGGGGAGAGGGAGGGGGGAGAGGAGAGGGAGGGGGAGAGAGGAGAGGGAGGGAGGGAGAGGAGAGGGAGGGGGAGAGAGGAGAGGGAGGGGGAGAGAGGAGAGGGAGGGGAGAGGAGAGGGGGGGGGGAGGAGAGGAGAGGGGGAGAGGAGAGGGGGGGGAGAGGAGAGGGAGGGGGAGAGGAGAGGGAGGGGGGAGAGGAGAGGGAGGGGGGGGAGATGAGAGGGAGGGGGAGAGAGGAGAGGGAGGGGGGAGAGGAGAGGGAGGGGGAGAGGAGAGGGGGGGGAGAGGAGAGGGAGGGGGAGAGGAGAGGGAGGGGGGAGAGGAGAGGAGGGGGGAGAGGAGAGGGAGGGGGGAGAGGAGAGGGGGGGGGGAGGGGAGAGGGGGGGGGGGGGGAGAGGAGAGGGGGGAGAGAGAGAGAAAGAGAGAGGGATAGGGAGAGACAGGTGGCGAGAGAGAGGTGTTTTACTCAACCCAAACCCAAACCCAAACCCAAACAAGTTCAAGTTCAAGTGAGTTTATTGTCATGTGTCCCTGTATAGGACAATGAAATTCTTGCTTTGCTTAAGCACACAGAAAATAGTAGGCATTTACTACAAAACAGATAAATGTGTCCATATACCATGATATAAATATATACACACATGAATAAATAAACTGGTAAAGTGCAAATAACAGAAAGTGGTTATTAATAATCAGAGTTTTGTCCGAGCCAGGTTTAATAGCCTGATGGCTGTGGGGAAGTAGCTATTCCTGAACCTGGTTGTTGCAGTCTTCAGGCTCCTGTACCTTCTACCTGAAGGCAGCAGGGAAATGAGTGTGTGGCCAGGATGGTGTGGGTCTTTGATGATACTGCCAGCCTTTTTGAGGCAGCGACTGCGATAAATCCCCTCAATGGAAGGAAGGTCAGAACCGATGATGGACTGGGCAGTGTTTACTACTTTTTGTAGTCTTTTCCTCTCAAGGGCGCTCAAATTGCCGAACCAAGCCACGATGCAACCGGTCAGCATGCTCTCGACTGTGCACCTGTAGAAGTTAGAGAGAGTCTTCCTTGACAATCCGACTCTCCGTAAGCTTCTCAGGAAGTAGAGTCGCTGATGAGCTTTTTTGATAATTGCGTTAGTGTTCTCGGACCAGGAGAGATCTTCAGAGATGTGCACGCCCAGGAATTTGAAGTTCTTGACCCTTTCAACCATCGACCCGTTGATATAAATGGGGCTGTGGGTCCCCCTCCTACTCCTTCCAAAGTCCACAATCAGTTCCTTGGTTTTGTTGGTGTTGAGGGCCAGGTTATTGCGCTGGCACCATATGGACAGTTGCTCGATCTCTCTTCTATATTCATTTGCAGTCAGTGCTTTTTTACTTCAAACTAACTATATTTTCATTTTCAAACCAAATTAAGGGTACTCACAGTGCTGTAGACATTTGTTCAGTGTCATTCAGAGCTCAGAGTGACAGAGACTAATTGACAGAGCTCCAGCTTGCAGAGATTAATTGAGGCACACCACTTCCTGGTTTATTAGTCCCTCCCCCTCCCACCAGCAGGAGCAGCAGAGAGAATGGGGAATTTTGTAAAAACATTAATATATCTGTCATTTATCATCGACGGTAAAAATCCTCTTCACACATACGGCGGAGGGGGGCTCTGAGCGAGGTGGCCAAAAATGACGGCCGTAGGTGGCGGCATTCTCTCGGAAATCGCAGCACAGATGGCCAAAACCGGTCAAGAACAGACTTTTAGTAATATAAGATAGATGTTTATGTAATATAATCTATGTTTGTCTATATTTTCTCAGCCAGCAAAACTCTATATTTAATCAGCAAATTATGAAAAATATACTTAATTGGGGCGGCACAGTAGCGTAGCGGTAGAGTTGCTGCCTCACAGAGACCTGGGTTCGATTCTGACTATGGGTGCTGTCTGCATGGAGTTTGTATGTTATCCCAGTGACCGCATGGGTTTCTCCGGGTGCTCCAGTTTCCTCCCATATTCCAAAGGTGTACAGGTTTGTAAGTTAATTGGCTTCGGTAAAATTGCACCTAGTGTATAGGATAGTGTTAGTTTATGGGGAGATCGCTGGTCGGCACAGACCTGGTGGGCCGAAGGGCCTGTTTCCGCGTTGTATCTCTAAATTAAAATAAATAACCCGATCATTTATGCTCTCATGACCCAGAATTTTGCTGATGGCATAAATTATTATATCAGTAACAGCTGTGCGATGGATCGTGGAGTTTTATGCTTCTTGCCTGTTGGAGGTATATGAGGTTACTGTAGAAAACGAGTGAGAAGAGCTGGATATGCAGAGGAGAAGGCCATTCAGTCCATCGAGACCATGCCAGCTCCCTGTTAAACAGTCTATTCAGTGCTTCTCCCAACACTGATTTTTCCTCCAATTCATTCTTGAAGTCCTAGTGATTACCATGCCAAATATTCTTCTTTTCACTGAGCTTTTACACTGTTAGATCAGATTGGGAAAGTATTATTTTTGCAGAATACAAAGACAGAACGATATAATGAGAATGGACACAAAGTGCTGGCATCATTCAGTGGATCAGGCAGCATCTTTAGTTGGAGTAGATATAGGTCCTTCGGCTCTACGAGTCCACGCTGACCAGCAATCACTCCACACACCAGCACTAGAGGCAAACCTCTATGGCTCTGGATTGTGGGAGGAGGATCACAGGGAGAATGTACAAACTCCATACGGACAGCGCCCGTAGTCAGGATCTAACCCAGGTCTCTGGTGCCTTAAAGCAGCAACTCTAATGCTGCGCCATTGTGCCGTCCCTCAGCAGGTCACACAGCATCATTGGAGAACCTGGATAGGCAACGTCTGAAGAAGGGACCCAACCCAAAATATCACCTATTCATGTCCTCCAGAAGAGTTGTCTGACCCGCTGAGTTGCTCCAGCACTTTGTGTCCATTTGGCTACGTTGGTCTGACCATTTCATCACATCCATGACTCCAGACGTGAAATGGGCGGAAGGCACAAAGTGCTGGAGTGTGCAACCCGTGATGTTTAGCCTGGATAATGGTGCTTCTGTCTCCCCGACGTGGAGTTTGACCTGCGGCGACCTAATCCGCGAGTTAAGAAGAGTGTCTTCGACCTTCAAGCTCGAGGGCACTCGCCTGGAAAACCTCGAGCTGGATCGACTGACCACACACACACACACACACACACACACACACACACACACACACACACACACACACACACACACACACACACACACACACACACACACACACACACACACACACACACACACCCCCCCCCACACACACACACACACACACACACACACACACACACACACACACACACACACAAACACATCGCAAAGGCGGGGGCCAGGGAAACCGGGGGAGCGCTGTCAGAAATTCACACCCGCGATGACGAGGAAGGTAAAAGACGGCTGCACAGTAACGGTAAGTCCTTTATAGAGAGCGGAGGGGGGGGAGGGGGGTGAGAGAAGGGGAGAGAAGGGGGGATGGGGGGGGGGGGGGGAGAAGGAGTGGAGCCACTTTTAAGAAGTACTAGACCAAGTGCAGACCCGTTGGGTCTGTTTCCCCAACGGCGTTTTGTGGGGGGGGCTGCGGCATCAAACTCACATTAACCACCCCCCAAACACACAGGTGGGGGGAGGGGGGATGTGAAGAGGGGAGGGAGGAGAGAGGAGGTGGAGGAAATGGGACAGATTTGGGAGGGAAAGGAGAGCGGGGTAGGGGGTGAGAGAGGGGGATGGGGAGAGAGATGTGGGGGAGGGGGAGGATGGGGAGATAGGGGAGGAGGGAGGGAGTGGGAGAGGGGTGGGGGAGAGAGGGGAAAAAGTGGGGAGGGAGAGTGGAGGGGGAAGGGGGAGAGGTGGAAAAGTGGGGAGGGAGGTGGAGAGGGTAGGGGGAGTGATGGAAGAGGGACAGAGGGGTAGGAGGAAGGGGTGGCGGGGTAGAGAGGGAAGGGGGGTGGGGGAGAGAGGGGAGGGAGAGGGGTGAGGAGAGAAGGGGGAGAGAGAAGTGGTAGAGTGGGGAGGGAGGGAGGGGTAGCGGGGTTGCGGGAGTGGTGGAAGAGAGACGGGGGAGTGGTGGAAGAGGGACAGAGGGGTAGGGGAAGGGGTGGGGAGAGAGGGGAAGGGAGCGGAAGAGAGAGGGGTGGGGGTGGGAGAGGCGTGGGGTAAGGGGATAGAAGTGGGTGAGTGGGGAGGGAGGGGTAGGGGGAGTGGTGAAAGAGGGACAGAGGGGTAGGGGGAAGGGGTGTGGTGGTAGAGAGGGAAGGGGGGTGGGCTTCAATGAGCCAATTAAAATGCCCGGTCAGTGAAAGTGATTGCCTACGGCTGCCCTCGACTGCCTGTAACTACATAGCGACCCCACTCCACTGCACTACGATTTAAAAAGAACCATGCTGAAAGAATTTTATTCGCGGAAAATTTTTCAACATGCTGAAAAATATTCCTCAACGACACTGAGGCCGTGAGTAGTTGGGAACTTCCTTCGAGCATGAAGGAGAGTTCCAGTGACCTAGGACCACGTGCCGACCATGTTGCGAGTTTGAGTCGAGGGCAAATTCGTCTAAACTCGCAGATTAGGTCGCCGCAGTGGGACAGTCCCTGAACTTGCAGCTCCACGACTGGGTAGTCAAGACAGTTGCCATGGAGCTGCAGCAAACATCAAAACCCACATCAGCCCGCCAAGGTCAGGCAGTGCTGCACCTGCTGCCACCGCATGGATCCTGCAGCGCTCACACTGTTACAGCTTGCGTCCCAGTTGATGTTTCTTCAACCGAACACTCACATCTGGCAGGATTAACGTCGCAGCCCGAGACGGTTCTCGTTCTGGCACCAGAGTCTGTACCACAGATGTAGAGCCAGCATCTGTATAACTCCTGCCTTTGGCCGCATGACTGCATAGACCTGGAAAATATACAAAGATACCAAATATAGCAGAACAATGCGAGAGAGAGAGAAGGCTCCTGTTATTTACTGCCAGGCAGGAGAAGGCTTTTAAAGGCAATTTAAAAGTGACATTCATTTTTCTTACTATTGCATATGCACCCTAGATTAAGATTGTATAACAGGGTATAACACACAGAGCTTCCTCTACCTTTTAATCCTCTATTGTGACAATTTGAACTTTGCTGCATTAGGTTTTTTTTAAACGGGAATATTTTGTTTTAATCAGTCTGAAGAAGGGTCCTGACCCGAAATGTCCCCGACACATTTTATCCAAAGATGTTGCTGAGTTACTCCAGCATTTTGTATCTACGTTTGGTATTAACCAGCATCTGCAGTTCCTTTTTATTATAATATTTTGTTTTGGTAAGTTATGATTGTAGAGTTCAGTGATACAGCATGGAAACGGGCGCTTCAGTCCACGCTGACCAGCGATCACCCGTTCACGCCACTTCGATGTTATCCCACTTTCACATCCACTCCCTACATACTAAAGAGCAATATGCAGAGGCCATATTAATCTACAATGTCTGGGATGTGGGAAGAAACCGGAGGGAACCCATAGGGAAAACGTGCAAACACCACGTAGAAAGCACCCAATGTCGGGATCGAACCCGGTACTCTGTCGCTGTGAGGCAGCAGGTCTACCAGCTGCGCCACTGTGCCGTCCATGCTGAAATGGAAGACAGAAGGTTATTGAAACCGTTCCTCAGAAGGTCTAAGTGCCTCGATTCGCAATGGCTCTATTTACCGGAAGCAGAAAGTTGTGCAACAGTGAGCAATAAGCTGCTCGTAGCTCCTCTCCTATCCTACCCACCCCCCCATTCCCACCGCACCCCACACCGAGAGCTGACTAGGGTGCAGTGCATCTATAAATATCATGGGCCATTAATAAAGATGGCCTGCTTTTGTCTTCTTCGAAATTCTTGTTCAAATCGTTAAAGGTACATGAATCACTTTCACCTTCACAGCCTGGCAGAATAAGGAGGAAGCACCTGCTACCTCGGTTGTAAAACCCGTTTGCTGTATGTAGCATTTTCATTCCAAAAATAAACTTTATTCAGAATAGAAAATATATATGAAATAAAAATTGTGCAAAAAAATTTCTGTACCTTGGCATTGTTTATACATTTAATAATCTATGCATTCAATATACATATATACCCATCCATACTCATTAGTGTTCACATCTATTTTTAAATAAAACATTATTGCCACTCATGGAGTCTTTAGACTTTAGAGATACAGTCCTGAGTTCCGCAAGTACTTTTTTCCCTCCCGTGTCGGAGTCTTGATAATAGTATTATTTGTCTTATTTGTAATGATACAAAATGAAGAAGATGCCATGGTATACCACCAGAAAAGGTGGCTCAGTGGCGCAGTTAGTAGAGCTGTTGCATCACTGCTCCAGCAACCCAGGTTTAAGCCTGACCTCTAGTGCTGTCTATGTGGAGTTTGCACTTTTCCTTGTGATCAGACAGACTTCCAATGGGTGCTTTTGTTTTGACCCACAATTTACAAACACGTGGGTTGGTCGGTTAATTGGCCTCTGCAAATGGCCCTTGTGTGTTGGTGAGTAGCAGAATCCTGTCAGACTGTTCAGTTCTGGGCACCATGTTGTTGAAAAGATGTTGTCAAGCTGGAAAGGGTGCAGAGAAGATTTACGAGGATGTAGCCAGGACACGAGGGCCTGATCTCTAGGGAGAGAATAGGATAGGAGGCTTGGAATTTATTCCTTGGAGCACAGGAGGATGAGGGATGATCTTATAGAGGTGTACAACATTATGTGAGGAATAGATTGGGTAAATGCCCAGAGTAGGGGAATCGAGGACCAGAGGACATAGGTATTAGGTGAAGGGGAAAAGATTTAATAGGAACCTGAGTGATAACTTTTTCACACAAAGGGTGGTGGGTGTATAGAACGAGCTGCCGGAGAAGGCAGGTACTATCACAACGTCTAAGAAACATCTAGACAGGTACATGGATAGGACAGGTTTGGAATGATATGGGCCAAGTGCAGGCTGGTGGGACTAGTGTAGATGGGGCATGTTGGTCGGTTGTGGGCTGGTTGGGACAAAGGGCCTGTCTCCATAATGTATCTCAATAACTCTATGATTTATTTTGAATGTAGAGAGAATAAAATGGGATTACTGTGCAAAGAAGTACTTGATGGTCAGCACCGACTAGGTCTTTTTCTGTGCTGCATCTCTCTATTCATTCTATCTCGTTTGGCTTGTGATTGAATGCCAACTCTTACTTAACTGTTCCTGACCTCTTACCCTGACTGCACATTTTTTATTCTCCCCTTCAATAACAAACTGCCTGCATGACGCTCTCTGCCAACCGGTTTCAATGTCTGGTAAACCTCCTCTGGCTTGCAACCAAGAGAAGATTAAATTCTTTATGGCATGTGGATATTTTTTTCCTATTGCTAAAGCAGACTAATGAATTGTTTATTATTTAAATCCACTGGAGAAGATGCATCAATGTCTACCGCGTTGGAATCTTAACCACATATAAACACAGTCAGAAAAAGCTATGCCTGAATACACTGAATTTTTTAAAAGAAACAGCAAATATATTTCCACTTTAATTAATTCTGGAAGGGTTTTGAAGTTAGAAACAGGTTATTGTCATGCTGGTTTGATTGGGGGATAGTTTTGAAAAGATCATTGATTTTGTATTTAGTTTAGTTTCGAGATACAGAGTGGAAACAGGCCCTACAGCCCACTAAGTCCATGCCGACCAGCAATACACTAGCACTATCCTACACACTAGGGCCAATTTACAATTTACAGAAATCAATTAACCTGCAGACCTGTACAGCTTTGGAGTGTGGGAGGAAACCAGAGCACACGGAGAAAACCCACGCGGTCACAGAAATAACTTACAAACTCCATACAGACAGCACCCGTAGTCAGGATTGAACCTGGATCTCTGGCATTGTAAGGTGGCAGGTATATACTGCATTGCTGTGTTTTTTTCTTTGTTCTGCCTGCTATACTTGTGCAGAGCTTGTTTGTACTGATGCATATCATAGTATGATTTGACTGAATAGCACACAAACAATGCTTTTCATTGTACAAGCACTCCCCGACTTAAACTCGAATTTACGTAACCAATTCTTTAATCCCACTGCTTTATTTCCAAGTTGCACATCTCAGTAGTAGTGTGCTACTTCCATTCCGCTGTTCCCACATGATATTCTGACTCGCATAACATCTGACTTATGCAAGCCCAGGAGTGTCTGTATCTCAATACACCAATACTAAATACCAATAAACGACACAGAGTGTTGGAGTAACCCAACAGGTCAGGCAGCATCCCTGGAGAATATGGATAGGTGAAGTTTCGGGTCGGGGCTGAGGTTCTGAAGAAGGGTCCAAACCCAAAACAACACCTATCCATTTTCTCCAGATATGCTGCCTGACCCTCTAAGTATCTCCAACACTCTGGGTCTATCCAAGGTTACATGCTGTGCCTTGCTTTGTACAAACAGCCTGCTACATAACAAGGATTGCATGGAGGAGCTCCCTGACCTGCGAGCACTATCACCATCGGTAATGCCTGTGCAACTCTCGACGGAACAGGGGAGAGTGGGAATCCTCAGGAGGGTTTAAAAGTAAAGCGTACGAACCGAGTAGAATTGTCAAGGTTAGGTTCACCCTTTGTGACATCTGTTTTCAACATTGAAAATCCAGCATAAAGCAATCAAGCAAATTTTGCCTGACTCCTAAGTGGCAGGGATGGGACGTTTGATGTGTTGTGCCATACAACCGTGAAGGACTCCCTGCTTCTCCCCTTCAGCTATCTTTGACTCTTTGCGTTTGATTTTTGAGTGAGCCCATTGCCTAACAGCATGGAGTCAACATATCTGGAGTACGTTCTGCAGTGGAGGGAATCGCCCACCAGCAAGCCAAGTCCTTAAGTGGTCTACACCGCCTGCCAATTTCTGTCACACAGGACGGGTGGTGAAGTGCCGCCTTCATTATAAATAGCTGCAGGACCATAGCGCTGTCCATGGTTGTGAATCAGAGTTTACAATGTTACTTGAATGGGCGTCATCCAGGCATAGATTCGCAAGTCTCTTTGGGATAATCCATCACTGTCAACTGGGAAGCAGAGATATTTGGGTCTGTCGAGCGTTGTGGCGCCACACTTGACGTTCAAGTATGTCAAGTTTATTGCTGTGTGCACAAGTATGGTGAGGTACAGGTACAATGAAATCTTGCTTGCAGCAGCAGCACGATCACATCAACTCAGATTTTAAAAAGCCTTAATTGCACCTAAATAACACCTACATTTCTACAAGGCAGTGAGAAGGAAAAGACTGTGCATAACCAAGACATAATTAGACTTTAAACTTCAGAGATGCAGAGCAGAAACAGGCCCTTCGGCTCACCGAGATCGCACAGACCAGCGATCACCCCGTACACTCACACTATCCTACACACTAGCGACAATTTACAATTTTTTACCGGCAATTAACCTACAAACCTGCACATCTTTGGAGTGTGGGAAGTAAACTGGAGCACCCGGAGAAAACCCACGTGGTCACAGGGAGAAGGTACAAACTCCGTACGGCCAGCAGCCTTAGTCAGGATCGAACCCGGGTCTCCGGCGCTGTAAGGCAGCAACTCGACCACTGCGTCGCTGTTCCGCCCATTTGTGAAAATACATAATGAGAAAACGAGTCCATGGTACAGAGGAGGTGGTGCGTTGTGCGCCGTTGGTGAGGTTGGGTTATGATTGTGTTGGTCGGTTCAAGAGTGTTCCTCGGCCTGATGGTGTGGGTCCACCAGGTTCTGGAACAGCTTCCTCCCGACACACCTCTTTGAGAAGGCAAGCGGTTCAATCCCCACTACATGACATGGCAGCTCTGAGCAAGGTGCCTTCATTTTGATAGATCCTAACCTGAAGTCTCATCTTACCTGTTGATAAGAGATTTTGCGACACAATTTCAAAGATAGTAAGGGGCCTCTGCCCTGTGTTCCAGCCAGGTGGCATCAGTACAACAATGAAACCACCATCAACACATTGCTCTCTGTGCAATATTCTGTATGTGAATTAGCAGAAACGCTCCCTAAATTACAAATGAGTATTAATTATCGGTAATGTGCAGTCAGCATTTCGAGGCCAGGAAAAGACACAATGTGAATGTAAATAGGGTCATAGAGGCATATAATGTGGGAAACAGCTCTTTAGCCCAACCTGCCCACACCGACCCACATGTCCCATCTACACTAGTCCCACCTGCTGCATTTGGCCCAGACTACGCTAAACCTGTCCCTATCATGTACCTGTCTAATTGTTTCTTATACGTGCGATAGTTCCTACTCAACTACTTCCTCCCAGCAGCTCGTTCCATACACCATAACGTTTTGTGTGAAAATGTACCCCTCAGGTTCCTATAAAATCTTTCCCCCTTCACCTTAAACCAAGCCCCTCTGGTTCCCACCCTTAGTCCTCTGGTTTTTACCTACGCCCTCTGGTTCTTTTTGTTTTCATTCGTGCTGATCCCTTCTTTAGTCTATCTACTATGGCCCCTTTAATCTGCAGCTACAATAGTTCAACAACATTAATTATTGTGAATCTTATGCCACGGCTCAGGCACTTCTCATGAATCCTATGTTGAGTAGGTTGTCAGTCGACAATTTGACTCTGTGTGATTACATTGTCTGTTCCGCAGTCCTGAATGAAATAAGAGTTCCCTTTATTCAATTCGCAAGATGGTGCATGCTGTTGGGGAGGCAGATGCACGTGAAGTGACCTTAATTACCCTTGACTCACTGCCTCCTTGACTCACTGCAGTCCCACAGTGGAGTTGAGGAGGGAGTTCCAAAGCTTTGACCCAGTTCCGATGCAGGAACGGTGACATATTTCCATGTTGGGACGGTGTGTGACTTGAAGGACATCTCCGAGGCAGCGTTGTCCTCACGCACCTGCTCATCTTGTCCTTGTCGTTGGCAGAGTTTGAAGAAGGGAGAATGAGAAGCGAGCTCCGCAAACAAACACGCAGAAAAATCATTAATCTCTCTGTTTTGTGTAGCATGGAATAACTGTTAAGTCAGTAGCAGTTGTTTTGCTAAACATATCCAAAGCGGATTGCTTCAAAGTGACATCAGCGTCTTTAGTCTTTGAGGTTGGCTGCAATAATAATAGATTTCTGCTTGAGCATGACTTCCCTGGATTGACAAGACTGTGGCACTTCTTGCATTACCTGAACTGGTGAAGTGAAAAATGACATCTGATAATTGAGTGATTGGTTAACTGAGCATTATCATTAAATGGCTGGAGGAACACAGAACTCTTTTGATTAACCTGATTTATTGTATGGCGTCACCAAGACTGCTTATCCATTCTCTTGCAAGAATTGTGTGTTTAAGTGCATTGTCTGTTTAGACTTTGCCTGTATACAACTGATGACGTTTAGGCTTTTGCTTGTGTATAACTGATCTCTGCTGTTGCCCCTTACACCCTGTGATAACTTCTCATTGTGTCCAAAACACATGAGAACACCGCCATCTCCCGCCATAAGCAGGAGGTCCAAAAGCAATGGAGGAGTTTTGGTGATAGTTCCTGCCTTAACTACCTCCTCCAGCAGCTCGTTCCAGACACCATATCCCACTTTTTAAGAAAGGCGGGAGAAAGAAAACGGAATTGTAGACCAGTTAGCCCGATATCAGTGGTGGGAAAGATGCTGTAGTCAATTATAAAAGATGGAACAGCGGCACATTTGGATAGCAGTAACAGGATCAGTCCGAGTCAGCATGGATTTACGAAGGGGAGATCAGGCTTGACTAATCTTCTGGAATTTTTTGAGAATGTAACCAGGAAATGGACAAGGGAGAGCCAGTGGGTGTAGTGTACCTGGACTTTCAGAAAGCCTTTGATAAGGTTCCACGTAGGAGATTAGTGGGCAAAATTAGAGCACATGGTAATGAGGGTAGGGTACTGACATGGATAGAAAATTGGTTGGCAGACAGGAAGCAAAGAGTAGGGATTAACGGGTAAAGGTAGGAGAATGGAGTTGGGGAGAAGGTAGGAGAATGGAGTTGGGAGGAAGAGATAGATCAGCCATGATTGAATGGTGGAGTAGACTTGATGGGCCGAATTGCCTAATTCTACTCTTATTCCTTAAGACCTTATGAAGAAGGGGTTCGACCCGAAACGTCACCCATTCCTTTTCTCCAGAGATGCTGTCTGTCCCGCTTGAATTACTCCAGCATTTTGTGTCTATCTTGGGTTTAAACCAGCATCTGCAGTTCCTCCTCACAATTGCAGAGGTGGTCGGATTCCCAAAAGATTGGAACTCCAATAATCTATTATCTGCTTGTTTGGTAATGATGATAGTCCAGAGCGTGGGTCAATGTGCAAGCAAGGAGCGTGGCAAGAGCTGGGTTCTGGAATGCAGCTGGACAAGGGCCCGACTATGGGCCAAGTGTGTAGGAGGTACCAGAGATTGGGATTCAGAACACCAAGGGGTCAGGAGCACAGTGGGGTTGCAATCAATGGTCGGTCCTGCTTTATTGTCACACGTACAAACGCACAGGAAATTCTTTTGTTTTTTTGCGGTAAGTTCAGTAAAGTATTGCCATGCCCAAGCACAATCCCCGATATCTTGCACTAAACATTATTCACGTTACTCCCTTTATCGTGTATCTGTACACTGTGGATGGCTCAATTGTAATCATATATTGCCTTTCCGTGGACTGGATAGCACACAACAAAAAGCTTTTCACTGTATCTCAGTACACGTGACAATAAACTAAACTGATTAGGAAAGTGTACAGAATAATCCACGAAGACCACATGGAAGAGGCGCCATGTTTTGGGTCCATTCCGAAGTTCCCATCCACTGCGCTAGGTCTTATGGAACGGAGCCCGATCCAGATGACCCCTAGGTTGCTGCGACCTCCAGCCGTCTCCTTCGGCTGATCACCCCACCCAACCGATGTCCTCTCCTCGCCTGTCCACCTTGGTGCCCTGGGGCACCTCCCTCAGCCGACCTTGAGGCTGCAGAAAAGCAGGACCCCGGTTCACACTCATACCAGCCTTGCTCTTCGCATACGTCGTAGTCAGAGCTTGCCAAGAGTTTTGTTTGTTTCCCGCTCCCTTTGAACTCAACAGGTTCACAGGAAAACCAATTATACTAATGTATAACAAGGAAAAAATTGAAATAATTCAGTATGATTGGGTATTCGTAAGAGAAACATCAAATAGTCTTGAAAATCTGCTAATTCAGGACTGCCAAAATCTCATAGATCTTTGTCATATGGCGTGGAAACATGCCCTTTGGCCTAACTTGCCCATAACGACCAACATGTCCCATTACACTAGTCCCCACCTGCCTATGTTTGGCCCATATCCCTCTAAACCTGTCCTATGCTGTAGGATCCTGTACCTGTCTTAATGTTTCTTAAATGTCACAATAGTCCCTGTTTCAACTACCCCCTCTGACAGCTCGGTCCATACACCCACCACCCTTTGTGTCAAAAAGTTACCCCTCAGATTCCTATTAAATCTTTCCAGCTTCACCTTAAACCCACATCCTCTGAAAATCCATGTTCTGGATTTTTGGGGTGTTACCATACTTATATACATAGTGCCTTGCGGGTTGAGCATGTAAGTCATCTGCTCGCACAAGGCACTGGCACCCTGTGCAGTGCCCTTTAAATGGGAACTCTCACATGTACAAGGATGTGCAGTCCAACCTGCTTTTGCATCCATATCCTTTGCTCTGGAAATGGAAGGGCGAAGCAAGACAGGTGTTTGCAGTCAGGAATCAAGCATTCAAATGACTTAAGGGTTGGTTCTCATCCTAATTGGCTCTGGAGGATGGGGTGCCCTGGCGATAGATGGTTTGAGAGACCAATGACAAGATGGATAGTGGGTGGTGGGGGAGGAGTGCTTGGAAGTGAAGTCAGGTGACAATTCCTCCAGGAATGCATTCAAGTGAAATCAGCAATTGGAGATACTGTGCAAATGGATAAGGGGTAATGGAAAACAACCCTCTCCAAAAAAAAAAAAAACACACTCAAGACTATTTAAATTAGAAGTGAACTTGAATAAAGTGTGAATACAGCAAACCCAAAATGGCACCAGGAAGATATGACTTTCTCTCTGCTTTGGATGGATTTCAGGAGTAAGTGCGTTTGCCTCGAGTTACTTATTTAATACCATTTTAGTAAGTCCATTTTAATTACTACACCTACGTTGGTTGTTTAATTTAATTTGTACATTTAATGGAGTAAGTGCTCTTCAGTCATCAAGCTCGTGGATATTACTTTGCATGTTCTACCAGAGTTGGCAATCTGAATTGTATTGATGTGAAATAAGTGTCAGGAATTCAGATGAATCTCTAGGTTTCTCCTGAGGTTTATTTGTTGTTGTGTTGTGCTGACTGCAAAGCAGCGTGATTAGAATTGTAGTACATCTTCACTTGTTCTGATACCATGTAAAATATTTAAAGTTGACTGCTCCTGCAAAT
Organism: Amblyraja radiata; assembly: GCF_010909765.2. Lineage (NCBI taxonomy): Eukaryota > Metazoa > Chordata > Chondrichthyes > Rajiformes > Rajidae > Amblyraja > Amblyraja radiata. The sequence continues at coordinate 34,877,250 of NC_045970.1, read as the reverse complement.
CCAAAAAACAACTTTTTTTTGAAGGTGATGGAATAGCTGAAATGATTTTTATCTTTTTAAAAGGAAAGTTTTGCAAATTTGTCAAAAGAAACAACAAAATGAGTGTAGGGAAGTTGCATTAAGTTGGATTGCTCTGTCTGACAAGCTCATGTTCAAGTCCAAAGGTTGATACAAGGATAACTTCTAACGAAGGAATGGATAAACTTTCAAGTTGCAGAGCTGTGGGGAAGAGCAGAGGACTAGGGCAAATTAATTGGCTTCTTCAAAGAACAGCCACATGCACACTGATATCAGTAAAGCTCCTGTGTACTGGCAGAACTATATTGTGATTTGTTTAAAAAAATGTAGTGACATTTCTTTATCCCAGTATGATGTGGAAATTATGGGATAACAGCAAATTGGCAATGGATTAGCTTTGCTTTGAGCGTAGGAGGATGAGAGGTGATTTTATAGAGGCACATAAGATCAGGAGAGGAATAGAGGGGGTAAATACACAGTGTCTTTCACCTAGAGTAGGTTTAAGGTGAGGGAAGAAAGATTTGTCTGTTTGTACATTTTCCCTGTGACCGCGTGGGTTTCTCCGGGTGCTCCGGCTTCCTCCCACATTCCAAAGATGTGCAGGTTTGTAGGTTAATTGTCTCTAGTGTGTAGGATAGTGCTGGTATATGGGGTGATCGCTGGTCAGCGTGGACTTGATTGGCCGAAGGGCCTGTTTCCACTCCTCCTAAAGTCTAGTTAAATGTCAACCACATGGCATGGTAGTCAGACTACGTAAAGGTAGCCTCGAATCCTAGAACCAGAGGGTTTTTGCTACATCACAGGAGTTTCATGATTAACACCACTGATTATGCTAGATTATTTATTGTATGAAGTTAAATTACCTCCATGACATGATGAGAAATTCTTATCTCTAGATTAGTGATTCAAAACTCTGACGGCCGGCCCACTATCTGAATCGCACACTCATCCAATGTTTTCACAGCAGACCCGATTCATCGTTGGTTTCACTAAATCCATGGTCCCAGTTATTCCCACACCATCCTGGAATGTTAATCGTCTCCCCACTCTCTGGATAATAAGTGGGCGGCAAAGTGAAGCAGCTGGTAGTGCTGCTGACTCGCATTGCCAGGGACCCGGGTTCGATCCTTACCTCGGGTGCTGTCTGTGTGGATTTACACGTTCTCCTGAGACCGTGTGGGTTTTCTTTGGTCCTCCCCCACCCCCCCCCCCCCCCCCCCACCCCCCACATCCCAAGTCATGTGGGTTTCTAGGTTAATTGGCCTCCGGGTAAATTGTCCCTTTTGTTTGGAAGCAGAATTAAGCCATTCAGCCCACCAAGTCTACTCTCTCATTCAATCATGGCTGATCAATCTTTCCCTCTCAACCCCATCCTCCTGCCTTCTCCCTGTAATCTTTAACGCCCTTAAGCGGCTTTTTCACGGGGCGACTTGACGCAAGAGTTAACCAGAGTTTAACATCGTGGGAACCTCGTGCGATAAACAGTACGGCATTCGTGGACCACCGTGGACCACCGTGGCGCTAACGGCAGGTAATCGTGTAACTTGGTCACTCGGGAGAAAATTCAAGAAAGTTTGAATTTCTCCAAGAGTGACTTGTACACTTGTGGTTGAGCATTGCAACATTGTATGAACATAGTGGCCAGTGCGATATCCGTGCGATATCCGTAAAAACTCTTGCGGGTACCGTGGGAACTCCTGCGAACGGTGAGTAACTGAGCAGTTTGATTGTCAGTGCTTGTTTTACCTCATTGTTAAATAAATATATTTTTTACTATCAGATTGATGTCTGCAATTCTTCATTAACACATCACTACAAGATGAATGTCTCTAATGTTATAATCCCTCTCATGCTGAAACACAAATAGTTGAAGGGAGGTGAAATAATCACATTTTCATTCTTTTTCATTTTTGAGTGATCAGGTACCTCACTTGCTGAGCTATTTTACTCCAGCAGTTTGTGTCTCTTTTTGTCTAAAGCAGTTTCTAAGACTGTAGGAACTCCGCGGGCCAGGCAGCAACTACGGAGGGAAATGGACAGGCGACACTTTCTTCAGGCTGCCTTATCTCTCCCCCCCCCCCCCCTCCCCCCTACTCCCACCCACACACACAAATGCTGGAGAAACTCAGCGGGTGCAGTAGCATCTATGGAACGAAGGAAATAGGCAACGTTTCGGCCCAAAACGTTGCCTATGTCCTTCGCTCCATAGATGCTGCTGCACCCGCTGAGTTTCTCCAGCATTATTGTGTGTGGGTGGAAGTAGGGGGGGGGGGGGGGGGGGGGGAGAGAGATACTTGCATAGAGGCACAAAAGTTAAAGAAAGGGCAGATAAACAGAGAGGGGGGGGGACTTCCCTCAGTGCCCATCTGTTACCATTAATTGGACAGTTCGGTCTGTGACACGCAACACGCCAGCCCCGACATCCAGCCCGGTGGTCAGTCCTTTGAAGATAGACACCAGTTGCTTGGAGCAACTCAGCCGGACAGGCAGCAACTCTGGAGAGAAGGAACGGGTGGCGTTTCGGGTCGAGAGCCTTCTTCAGACTGAGGTCAATCCCCTGCATGGATAACAGGAGTCCCAGCCAACACGATAATCGCCCGCTGCACAGTCTCGGAGCTTCCACTGCGAAAACGGTGCCTACATTTGAGCACTTATGTGACTGAACCATCCTAACACCAACCACAGAGCATTCCTGAACTACTACCTACCTCATTCGAGACCCTCGGAATGGGTGACGTTTCGGGACGAGACTCTGAAGAAGGGTCTCGAACCGAAACGTCACACATTCCTTCTCTCCAGAGATGCTGCCCGTCCCGCTGTGTTACTCCAGCATTTCGTGTCTATCTTCCGTATGCTCTGTGATGGTCATCTCGGAGTCAAGTGGCAACTCTGGTCTGTAGACACGAGGAACGGCAGACGCAGGAATCACGAGCAAAACACAGAGCGTTGGACGAGCCTGACCCTTTGAGTTCCTCCATCACTTTGTGTGAAGTCGGGTCTGGACATTGCTTGGCTCAGTCTCAGGCGCCGGCTAACTAGGAAGGTCGAGTCAAAGTCCAGCACTAACACTCAAGAAATAACGTTTGCGGCCTGATGTTCCCAATAAATAGATACCGGTCTAATCAGTATCTACGGGATTGGACAGGCTAGATGCAGGAAGAATGTTCCCGATGTTGGGGGAGTCCAGAACCAGGGTCCCAGTTTTACAGTCTACCGTGGGAACTCTTTAACTCAGTAAAGTAAAGTAAAGTAAAGTAGCCTTTATTGTCATATCAGCGCACAGGCAGCAGTTGATTGTTGCTCTATTCAGTTTCCCAGGGGGTCGGGACGGGACTGGAGTTGGGAGGGAAAGGTGGGGGAGTCGAGGGAGAGGAGGGGGAGACAGATGGGGGTGTCTTCATTTACTGGCGGCGGGTATCTGTCACTGAAACAGGCAGGTGAGATATCACATCCACCTTGTGTGTGCCTCTCTCTCTCTCTCTCCCTCCCTCCCTCTTACACAGGCTGAGAGACTCTGCCTCTGTGAGTGTACGTCTCTTTCTCCCCCTCTCCCACACACAGTAAGACCGAGGTACTGTGCTCAGTCCATCTGTGTCTCCCACGTACACAGTAAAACATGTCTCCAAATGAGCCAATTCTACCAAGGGAGGATATTTATAGTGTGTGAAAAAAAATGACATAATTTGTGCCACGTGATGATTTGACAACACTTCACAATGTTCATTCAAGATTTAACGGGAAAGCTCAGGAGACGGACAAGTCACTCACACAAATAACAGAAATGCCGAGTACCGTGGGAACTCTTTATCTACCCCCCGTTATATCGTGTGATATCGTGCTAGACCACGACCACTTCACTCTGGTTACATCTTGCGTCAAGTCGCCCCGTGAAAAAGCCGCATTACTGCTCAAGAACCTGTCAATTTCCTGTCACATTCCAAAGACATGTAGGTTGATTGGTGTCTAAGTCATCCCTAGTGTGCAGGATGCAAAACTGTGATATCATAGAACTGGTGCATGGGTGATTGTTGGTTGGTGTGGCCTCAATGGGCTGAAGGGCCTGTTTCCATGCTATCTCTAAACTAAGCTTATAGACTCCACTTGTTCAACCAGATGCAGCTAAATTTAAGGTAGATCTTTCTTCCCAAAAACCCTTACTGGCTTAAGTCCTCCCTCCACCACCTCCAGTTTAAATTCTATTTGGAATATTTTGGAGGACCAAGACCAAGAACCATAAGACAATCCCTTCCTCATAAGACAATCCCTTCAGCAACAGGAATCAACTGAAATGTCTATTTTCTCAAGCTAATATAACCTTTCTTAAATGAGGTGACCAAATCAGTAGACAGTGGTGCAAGTGTTCTCTCAACTCAGCTCTGTACAGTGAAAATCACTAAAAGAAAATCAATCAACCTTTAGACTATTTTGAAGCTGTATTTAAAGATGGCAGAAAGGATCAAACTACGATGGGGATTTCCAAGGTCCAACCAGAAGTTGGAGCAACTCATTGCCCTTTGGTTACTGGAGTGAGTGCTTTATTTAGATTACTTGCCTGCACGCAACCACAAAATCTATTGCCTCGACAAAACAGCTTGCATGTTGCATCTACAAAATGATGGAGCAAATTTGTAGAAAAACATGCTCCACTCAAACTGTGGTTCACCAAGATGTTCAGAGGAACAGCTCAACATATACATAATTTAGTTAGTTGGTTAAAGTAAGAAATTTTATCTTGTAAAGAAAAAGGTTTGGAATTGAGAAATTTGAACTAATGCCAAACTAAAGGCAATGGTTGTGCCTCAACATTGGGGAAATTGATCTCCCAATGGAGATTATACACTTAAGGGAAGTCTTGTTCTATCGGTTTGTTCCTTTTTGAATGCTTCAATAGACTGAGGAATTCTATCTGATTGAACACTTAAACCTATTGCTCAACTGACAATGTTCGTGGAGATGCCATCACTTTGCTGTTTTATTGGAAAATTGAACGTTGAGTTGAAAGTTTTGCTCCATGTAAAATGGCAAATGATAATCATTCTTCTGAGGTTTGTGACATTACTCCTTGTTGTTCTAGCTTCCTCTCCAGAGTGTTCTTGTGGAAGGGAAGAAAAAGTAGCCTTTGATATGAAATGAATGTTATTGTGCCTGTCACTCTTCACCATAATTATGTGACTGCTGAATTATTATACAACTATATCATATAAGCTAAAATGCCATGCTGTTCAATAGCTATTGTTCAAAATTGCTGCACAATTTAAAACTCAAGCTTGTTATAAACTTCACTCTTTTTTCTGTATTGCCTATCAACCATTTAAGGGCGGCACAGCAGTAGAGTTGCTGCCTTGCAGCGCCAGAGACCTAGATTCAATCTCAACTATGTGTGCTGTCGTACAGAGTTTGTACTTTCTCCCTGTGACTGCATGAGTTTTCACCGGGTGCTCCAGTTTATTCCCACAAGGCAAAGACGTGCAAGTTTGTAGGTTTTGGTAAAAATTGTAAAATTATCCCTCGTGTGTAGGATAGTGCTAGTTTACAGGAATCGCTGGTCAGCACGGAGGCAGCGGGCCAAAGGGCCTGTTTCCGCGCAGTATCTCTAAACTAGTGTATGGGTGGTTGCGTGAATTCATTGAGCTGAACTGGCCGATTCCATATTGTGTCTCTAAACTAAACAAAACATGCGCTTTGTCAGCTCTGAAATAAAAAGAACAGAAAATGCTGGGCAGAAGATCAGGCAGCATTTGTGGTGTGGGAAACTGAATGAGACATTTGGGTGTGCATTTCTGTAGCACTGGGACACTTTGTTCTAAAATTCATACAAGGCATTTTGCCCAACTTCGGAGACAACTGGAACTGTCTTCTCCAAGAGGTCTAGAGAAAGTTGGGGCAGAGATGGTGGAGTTGAATGTGTTAAAACTTGGATAGATATTTGCAAGGCCAAGCTATTAGCCTTTGCAGGGCCCAATAAGGCAGATGGAGTTAATATACAGATCAGCCACAAATTAATTGAATCGTGGAACAGGCTCAATAGCTAATTGATTTACTTCAGTTCCCATAATAGAGAGTTGAATGATTCAATTGACAAGAAAAGGCTGAGATTTATATAGAAGGTAGCCACAATGTACTGGAGTAACTCAGCAGGTCAGGCAGCGCCTCTAGAGAAAAAGGATGGGTGATTTTTTTTTTTGTTGGAACCCTTCTTCAGATGACCCGAAGCATTACCCATCCTTTTTCTCCAGAGATACTGCTGACCTGCTGAGTTACTCCAGTACTTTGTCTGGATAAACTGGCAACTGCATGTTTTTTCTACAGAGATTTATATAGCATCTTTCCAATCGCTCATAGAATCTCCAAAAGACTTTGCACAGTCTTTGTTTTTCTTGTCACTGTCCCGAAGAATTTATGTTTAATTTGTGTTTGTCTGAGTCTTTGTGCCTGTGATTCTTCTGAAAGCAATATTTTCATTGTGCCTGCACGTTTGCTGACCAGCAATCACCCTGTACACCAGCACCATCCACTAACACTGGACAATATACAATTAAAAAAAAAAAAAATAAATAAAAAAATTAAATAAAAATAATGAGTGAAGCTGATTAACCTACAAACCTGTGCGCCTTTGTAGTGTGGGGAATAAACCCAAGCACCCGGAGCAAAAAACCCCACCCAGGGAGAATGTACAACTCCGTACAGATAGCACCTGCTGTTGGGGATGGAACCCGGGTCTCTGGTGCTGTAAGGCAGCAAATTATGCTGTACTGCTGCCACAAATTATTAAACGTGCATGGGGAATCTGGCATGGATTGGGCTCTGATGTTTCAGAGGTCTAAGCCTCATCAACTTGTCTCACCACCAATGTCTTCTGATCTGGATAGAGGTAGATATTACTAAATGACAGAAGTGGCTGGAGGGGCTGTGTGGCCTTCTCCTCTTCCCATTCCTTGTGGCTTTATTTATCGATGATACATGACCAATATTAAATGCATCCAAGTCAGTCTGGACAACAAACTTGCCAATTCCATTAGCTGAAACAGAAAATGTTGCAAACACTCAGTAAGTCGGGCAGCATCTGTGGAAGGTGAAATAGTTGACGTTTCAGGTCCTGGACCTTTCAGATTCTGAACCCACCCAGACCTGAAATGTGAGCTGTTTCTGCTTCCGCACATGTTGAGTGTTTCCAGCGTTTTTTAAATTTTGTTTAAAATTTACGGCATCTGCAATATTTGAATGTTCTATTCCAATGTTCTGATTAATATGGAATTAATTGAAATAATACTAATTGAATATCATGAATCCAATAATATTAATTATTAAATTAATATAAATAATATGCGATATTGAATGTAATATTCATATTTTATGTAATATTTAATATTCCAATATTCAATGTTCTATTCCAATATTTATGGCATCTGCAATATTTGAACGTTCAATTCCAATGGGTCCCATTGCTCAAACTTCCACCCTTGAATCCCAGCATTACAGGCCCACTGCCCTATGCATGGTATATACTGAGATTCTAAGCTCACTGAAAAATGAGTGGTTGGCCACCTCCTGTATTTCCACCTCTGCGAGGAAGATGTTTTCAATAAAGTGTGAGAGGAAGCAAGTTTAAATTTAAATTTAAATTGAAATGCATCCATATTTTGCCATACAGTAAACCCTCACAATTACAGATCATTACTAGACTAAGTGGGACCCGTTGGGTCCCAGCATCACATGGGAGGGCTGGTCCCCCAACACAATATTCCACCTCTCCACCATTCGTGGTGGAGGTTAGCGGGCGGCAGGCAGTGTAGCGGAAAGTCACTGGCAGGGAGAGAGCGAGCAGTAAAACCAAACAGTGAAAGGCCTGGATAGAGTCGATGTGGAGAGGATGTTTCCACTGTTGGGAGAGTCCAGGACTGGAGGCCACAGCCTCAGAATAAAAGGACGTACCTCTAGAAAGAAGATGAGGTATTTCTTTAGTCAATGGGTGGTGAATCTGTGGAATTCATTGCTGCAGATGGCTGTGGAGGCCTAGTCATTGGATATTTTTAAGGTAGAGATTGACAGATTCTTGATTAGTGTGGTCTTATGGGGAGAAGGCATGAGAATGGGGTTGTGAAGGAAAGTGATCAGTCCTGAAAGGCCTAATTTGGCTCCTTGAACTTATAAAACACTATTGAAGAGTATTGCATTGAGCACAGGTTTGCAGCGGCTGCCACAAAGTGAGGTCCCCGGTGTTGGATGTAGATGCATTGGCCTCCATTGCACCTGCATTACCCTGGCAACGTGTGCTTTGGTTGCCTGGTAACGGTGTGAGGCTCCTGTTGCACTGTGCCCACTTCCACCAGTTACCCAAGGAGCTGGCGCCACATGGCGTGCTTCTGGTGGCGGGAGCAGAGAGCGAGCGAGCAAGCAGCACGAAGGGAGCGGGAATACCAGGCCAGTCCCTGGCGAACTGCATGTGGGGCCGGAGCCTCTTTGGTACTCCTCATGTGGGGCCAGAGCCTCTGCAGTGCACTGCATGTGGGGCCAGGGCCGGTGCTAGGAATTGCGGGGCCCAATTAGAAAACTGATGGCGGGGCCCCTACTCTCAGGGCCGGCCTTAGGGGGTGCGGGGCCCAATTGGGAACAATTTTGGTGAACCCCAGATTCCCAGCCAAGGTGTGTCAGCCCAGTTATTTAGTATATATTATGAAATTGTACACTAGGGTGTGATGGATTCTACACTGTGTGAATCTCTCCCGCTCCCTCCCGTTTGACTGTCAGTAGCTCCGCTGCTTCCAACCTTTACCGTAGCAGCTAATTACCATTAAACTGCATTATGTGATTGGACACAATGCCCTTGGAGACAGCGGCTGATTGGACGGGAGGAGATCTATTTGTGATTGGACGGGAATTTTAAAGCAAGCTGGTTGGTGATTGGATGCAACCCCCTTAGAGACAACGATTGATTGGCCGCCAAACAAAATTGTCAAATCTGTAACAAAAATCGCGGGTCGGTGCGAACTCAGTGGATCTGGTTGTATCTCCAAACTAATCTGGTTGTATCAACCAGACTATCTGGTTGTATCTCCAAACTAAACTGGTTGTATCAAGCAGATTATCTGGTTGTATCTCCAAACTAAACTGGTTGTATCAACCAGACTATCTAGTTGTATCTCCAAACTAAACAGTATAACATGCAGGTACATTCATTTAAAATTCAGTGATTATTTCACATGATTTCTCACTCTGTAAAGCTCAATATCTGACCAATTTCTGTTTAACACGTTTGGTCTGCCGTGAGCATTTTTCTCTCCCAAAATAGTTCACATCTAGCAAACCGATCAACGAACCAGACAGCAGTTGGACGCAGTCATAGAACCATAGACAATAGGTGCGGGAGTAGACCATTTGGCCCTTCGAGCCTGCACAGCCATTCAATATGATCATGGCTGATCATCCAACTCAGTATCCTGTACCTGCCTTCTCTCCGTACCCCCTGATTCCTTTAGCCACAAGGGCCACATCTAACTCCCTCTTAAATATAGCCAACTAACTGGCCTCAACTACATTCTGTGCCAGAGAATTCCAGAGATTCACCACTCTCTGTGTAAAAAATGTTTTTCTCATCTCAGTCCTAAAAGATTTCCCCTTTATCCTTAAACTGTGACCCCTTGTTCTGGACTTCCCCAACATCGGGAACAATCTTCCTGCATCTAGCCTGTCCAACTCCTTAAGAATTTTGTAAGTTTCTATAAGATCCCCCTCAATCTTCTAAATTTTAGCGAGTGCAAGCCGAGTCTATCCAGTCTTTCTTCATATGAAAGTCCTGACATCCCAGGAATCAGTCTGGTGAACCTTCTCTGTACTCCCTCTATGGCAAGAATGTCTTTCCTCAGATTAGGAGACCAAAACTGTACGCAATACTCCTGGTGTGGTCTCACCAAGACCCTGTACAACTGCAGTAGAACCTCCCTGCTCCTATACTCAAATCATTTTGCTATGAATGCTAACATACCATTCGCTTTCTTCACTGCCTGCTGCACCTGCATGCCTACTTTCAATGACTGGTGTACCATGACACCCAGGTCTCGTTGCATCTCCCCTTTGCCTAATCGGCCACCATTCAGATAAAAGTCTACTTTCCTGTTTTTGCCACCAAAGTGGGTAACCTCACATTTATCCACATTATACTGCATCTGCCATGCATTTGCCCACTCACCCAGCCTATACAAGTCACCTTGTAGCCTCCTAGTTTAGAGGGGTTTAAACGGTTTAGAGATGTTTAGAGGGCTTCAGATAGGTTTAGAAGTGTTCAGAAGTGTTGTAGTGGGAAATATGTGGGGGGGGAGGGGGATAGACGGGGGATAGAGGTGTTCAGAGGGTCCCAGAGGGGTTTAGAGACGTTATAAGCCCCCCGTGAGAAATTGTATTTCTCTGAAATTGAAGATAGACATAAAGCTGGAGTAACTCAGCAGGGCAGGCAGCGCAGCGACTCTGGAGAGAAGACCCTTCTTCAGACTGAATTGAACTCTCGTCGGTGAGAGTACTTGTGATTGTCTGAAGACGGGTCTCGACCAGAAACGCAACCCTCTCCCCAGAGCCCATGCCCGTCCCGCTGAGCCACCTTCAACTTCAGAGCCAAACAAAAAACACAGAGTGCTGGAGGAACTCAGCGGTCAAGGCGGCTGCCTCACCCGCTGGGTTTCTCCAGCATTTTTGTCTACCGCTAAACGTCAATGATTCCGGGAATGCTGAGGAGACAGGGTGATAGAGAGGGAGTGGGAGAGCTAGAGAGAGACGAGATGGCGAGCGGGAGAGAGAGAAGGAGGGAGAGAGAGAGCAAAGCACAGAGAGACACAACGTGGGTCGGTAGGTGAATGACTAACCTGCCCACCAGGAAGAAGCCCCTTCTCGCGATCCGGGGCCCTCACTCATGATGGTGAGTTTAAAGAAATTCTCAATGTGTCATCGATCTACATTCCTCAGTAAATGTAATTGTGTTTTAAACAAGTATTTATGACGCCGCGTGAATTTTATACAAAGGAACACGGCATCATTAATACTCATTCAAAACACAATAACATTTACTGAGGAATGTGGATGGATGCAGATTGATATAACAACTTGTTAACAACTTCATGTTAAGAAGTGCTAACAGTACTAGTTAACAAATCGTTTGTGTCTGATGGCCATGCAGCGGTTGTTATACATGGTCGTTTAAAAAAAAAATCCGCATGGCGAATTAAAAAATATGATCTTTATTTAACAAAGAGAATTCGTATTTCCGTACGAAATACGGAACATTAGTGCGGGGCCCCCATTAGGCGCGGGGCCCAATTGGGGGCAATCGGTCAAATCGGCTTAAAACCGGCCCTGGCCGGGGCCTCTGTCATACACTGCATGTGGGGCTGGGCCAGTCCTTGGGCGAACTGCATGTGGGACTGGGGCCTCTGTGGTACACCTCGTGTTGGAGCGGGGCTTGTGGTGCACTGCATGTGGGGACTGGGCCTCTTGTGGTGTGTTGCATGTGGGGCTGGGCCAGTCCCTGGCGAACTGCATGTGGGGCTGGGGCCTCTGTGCTGCACTGCATGTGGGGCTGGGTCCTCTGTGCTGCACTGCATGTGGGACTGGGGCCTCTGTGCTGCACTGCATGTGGGACTGGGGCCCCTGTGCTGCACTGCATGTGGGACTGGGGCCCCTGTGCTGCACTGCATGTGGGACTGGGGCCCCTGTGCTGCACTGCATGTGGGATTGGGGCCCCTGTGCTGCACTGCATGTGGGACTGGGTCCTCTGTGCTGCACTGCATGTGGGACTGGGTCCTCTGTGCTGCACTGCATGTGGGACTGGGGCCCCTGTGCTGCACTGCATGTGCGGCTGGGGCCTCTGTGCTGCACTGCATGTGGGACTGGGTCCTCTGCGGCTCCCCGGCCTATGACTCCACCTAGTTTAAAGCCGCCTCCCCCGATGCTGCGTTTCTTCCCTCCTGGCCTGGATTAAACATTCATATTTATCCCCCTAACCCTGTTATAGCGGGCATTTGGCAATAACAGACACCATCCACACCTCACATGGTCTTTTATTGCGAGGGTTTGTGTACAGTGTACATCTCTTCTACACTTATAATATGTTTTAGGTATGCAATAATTTAAGTGCCTTAAAATTGGTTGTATGGAGCAGAGAGAGGAATTTAAAACACTTGTTCAAGGCGGCTACTTGTTAATTCAGAAGTTTCTTTCTTTATGCTCGGTTACAGTTGGTTCGGATGATCAGTCCTGACCCTTAAATCCATTGGAATGTCTCCTGTCTCTCTCTCATCCGTCTCAATGTGAATGGTGCAAGCTTCACTGAGATTTTAATTTCCAGAGAGATTTTTTGGGTGCTGTTACCAATCCAGATCAAGTTGAATTTATTAAGGAACATTTGTTTTCTGACAGTTGTCAATGGTTGAGTGGTTAAATTCATCTCTCTTTCGGCTGGGGACACCATTTCAGCTACAGTTCCAAGACTGGAAAGAATGTTGTGGAAAGATTTGTTAACCCTCCCCAAAAATTCAATTTTCAGCATCTTGCTTTTCTTTCTCCACCAGTCGCTTGCTCTGACACTCATTCATTCCCTCTCATAATATTTCCCACTCTTTCCCTGCACTTTCTTGCTGCTATTTTCCCTTCCTCTCCCCTGATTATACCCTATCTTTCACGTGCTTATTCTCATATTCACTCCCCCAGATTCTCACTCCCTCTACCACAGTAGTCACACAAATCTGATTGAGTTTTTTGAGGATGTGACCAAAAAGGAGGATGAAGTTAGAGCTGTAGACGTTGTATGCATGGTTTTCAGTAAGGCATTCTACAAGGTTCTGCATGGTAGACCTCTCCGGAAGGCTAGATCCCATGGGATTCAAGGAAAGAAAGCTGAATGGACAGTAAATTGGTTTCATGAAAGGAAGCACAGGGTGTAGGAAGGAACTGCAGATGCTGGTTTAAATCGAAGGAAGACACAAAATGCTAGAGTAACTCAGCAGGCAGCATATTTGGAGTGAAGGAATGGGTGATGTTTTGGGTTGAGACCTTTCATCAAACTGATGTCAGGGGAGTGGGCGGTACTGAGATAAAATATAGTCGGAGACAGTAAGACTGGTGGGAGAACTGGGACCTCCCACTTCCTCCAAGTCCAAGGCGTAGCTATGGGCACTTGCATGGGCCCCAGCTATGCCTGCCTCTTTGTAGGGTATGTCAAACAATCACTATTCCAGGCATACACTGGCCCTATCCCCGAACTCTATCTTTGTTACATTGATGACTGTATCAGTGCTACCCCCTGCACCCATGCAGAACTCGCTGACTTCATTAACTTCACGACTAATTTCCATGCTGCACTCAAATTCACTTGGACCATCTCTGACATCTCTCTACCGTTTCTAGATCACACCGGGTCCATCACAGGAGACAGATATTGACTGACATCTATTACAAACCCACTGACTGCCATAGCTATCTAGACTACACTTCTTCCCACCCAGCTTCATGTAGACTCTATCCCCTACTCCCAATTCCTCCGTCTTCACCGCATCTGCACCCAGGATGAGGTTTTCCATACCAGGGCATTGGAAATGTCCTCATTCTTATGGGAATGGGGGTACCCCTCTTCCATTATAGATGAAGTTCTCACTAGGCTCCTTGATATCCCACTGTTCTGCTCTTGCTCCCCTTCTCTCATTCATAAAAAGGACAGAGTCCCCCTTGTCCTCGCCTTCTACCCCATTAGCTATCGCATATAGCATATCATCCTCCAATATTTTCACCACCTCCAACGGGATCCCACTACTGGCCACATCTTTCCATCTCCACCCCTTTCTGCTTTCCACAGAGACTGTTCCCTTCGTCAGTCCCTGGTCAACTGATCGTCATCTATCTATGATTTGGTTGAGAACGTGCATGGCAAGATTAGCAAGTTTGCAGATGACACAAGTGGGTGATATTGTATATAGTGAAGATGTTTGTCAACATTGCAGCAGGATCTTGATCGATTGGGCAGGTGGGATGAGGATTGGTTGAAACGTTTTAATACATAGAAATGAGATGTTGCATTTTGGGAGCACGAACATGGGCAAAACCTACATAGTGAATGGTGGAGGCCTCTGGCGTGTTGTAGAGCAGAGAGATCCCGGAGTGCAGGTATATAGTTCATTAAAGGTGGCGTCACAGGTCGATAGGGTGGTCGAAAAAGGCTTTTGGCACATTGGCCTTTATCAGTCAGAGTATTGAGTATAGAAGTTGGAAGGTCATGTTGCAGTTGTATAAAACGTTGGTGAGGCCGCATTTAGAGTAATGTGTTCATTTCTGGGTACCATATTGCAGGAAAGATGTCGTCAAGCTGGAAAGGGTGCACAGAAGATTTACGAGGATGTTGCCAGGACTCTAGGACCTGAGCTATCAGGAGAGGTTGAGCTAGGTTAGGACACTATTCCTTGGAGCACAGGACGATGAGGGGTGATCTTATGGTAGTGTACAAAATATTGAGAGGAACTGATCGGGTAGACGCACAGTCTCTTGCCCAGAGTAGGGGAATCAAGAACCAGAGGACGTGGGTTTGAGGTGAGGGGGGGGGGGGGGGAAGGTTTAATAGTAACCTGAGGGGTAACTTTTCCATGTCCAGGGTGGTGGGTGGATGGAACGACCAGCAAGTACCTGCGATAGCTACTGACTCAACAACCACCTCTGGCAGCTCGTTCCAAACTCCCTTATTGGGAAAAAAAAAGTTATCCGTTAGGTTCCTATTCAATCTCTTCATCCCGTGAGCCCCCCCCCCCCCCCCCCTTATAAATATCCTCTGCACCCTTTCCAGCTTGACAACATCTTTCCAATAACATGGTGACCAAAACTGATCACAATACTTTAAAATGCGGCTTATGGCCTGAGCAGTGGTACTAACTGGGGATAATTTGGGGCTCAACACTACGTGTGTTGACCAGGGAGTTGTTTGGTTCCCCTGGGTAGCGCACTTGGAGAATTTTGTTAGCTTTCCAGCACTTTGATGCAAGTAGTCCACGGGTAAGGCAGATACATGAGGAGAGGGTTTGCTGCTACTCAGCAAGTGTTGAGCTTTGAGGTTGATGTTCAAACACTTATTATTATTTATTATATGAGGTCCAGGACTTTAAACTGAATTAGATATGTTCGTGGATACCAGACACCAAGGACCTACTTATGATGAAACAAAAGGCAAAACCTTGCACCTTCCTGAATTATTATTTGTGGGCTTAAAATGTGATTGCAGCTTTTGCATCCCTGTGGTACATTTATTTAATGGAGTTATTAGCATTTGCAGATGCTGAAACCTTCCCTTGTAGTGGTTGCTAATTTTATGTTGTGGGTGTTGGGTGGATGTGGATGGATTTTAATGTTGGAGGCATTCAGAGAATAGACAGTCAGAATTTGTTCCCCATAAGCAAGAAGCCATGGGTTTAAGTGTGTAGGAAGGAATTGCAGATGCTGGTTTATACTGAAGATAGACAAAATTGTGCTGGAGTAACTGAGCGGGTCAGGCAGCATCTCTGGAGAAAAAGGGTCTGAAGAAGACCTGAAACATCACCCATCCTTTTTCACCAGAGATGCTGCCTGACCCACTGAGTTACTCCAGCACTTTGTGTCCAGCCATGGGTTTCAGATGTGTTAAAGGTGATTTGAGGGTAAAGTTTTTAAACTGAGAGTGGTTGATATCTGGAGCATGCTGCCTGAGGAGATGGTGGTAGAAGTGGATACAATCACTACTTTTAAAAGGCATTTAGTCAGGTCCTTGAACAGGCAAGGCAAAGGAGAACACAACCTAAAATGGGATCAGTGTATTTTGGCATAAAGATTGGAATGAACAAGGTGGGCCGAAGGGCTTATTAAAGTGCCGACCAGCGATCCCTGCACACTGACACTATCCTACACACAGTGGGGAAGTTTTACAATGTTACCGTGCCGATTAACCTACAAACCTGTACGTCTTTGGAGTGTGGGAGGAAACTGGAGCACCCGGAGAAAACCCACACAGGTCATGGGGAGAATGTACAAACTCCGTACAGACAGAACACGTAGTCAGGATCGAACCCGGTAAAACGTCACTAGCTGTTTTTGTGCAGTATCCTGGTTACAATCAGTTACGCATGTGTGGCAAACCTCCTGTAGCTAACAGTCTATTGCTAAATAATCCATTCACCGTTTAATTGGATCAGTAAAGTAATTAAGGACCATTGGTATAAGAATAAATACATTCAATTGTTACGATACACATAGATTGCTGTGCTTTTTTTTTCTTTATTGGTTTATTCAAATCCTTCCCTCCTTTTTGAAGATGGTAACTTGCGTTTGCACAGATGGTGTCCCTCCAGTAGCATGTTCTGTTAGTTATTCTTCAGTTGTGACTTTTAATGCATGTTTTCGGTGATAGTCATACCGTGGGGAAACAGGCCCTTCGGCCCAACTTGCCCACACCGACCAACATGTCCTATCTACACTGGTCCCATCTGCTTGCGTTTGGCCCATATTCCTCTAAACATGTCCTATCCATGTACCTATCCAAATGTTTCTTAAATGTTGCAATGGTACCTGGCTCAACTACCGCCTTTGTCAGCTCGTTCCATACGTCCACCACCCTCCGATGCCTATTAAATCTTTCCCCCCCCTCACCTTAAACCTATTTCCTCTGGTTCTCGATTTCCTCCACACTGGGCGAAAGACCTATTCTTCATGATTTTGTACACCTCCATAAGACCATCATTTTATTCTCGCCCAATATTCCACAGTTGCACTGGGGCCAGGAATTATTGAACTTGAGTCTCATAGAAACATAGAAAATAGGTGCAGGAGTAGGCCATTCGGCCCTTCGAGCCTGCACCGCCATTCAATATGATCATGGCTGATCATCCAACTCAGTATCCTGTACCTGCCTTCTCTCCATACCCCCTGATCCCTTTAGCCACAAGGGCCACATCTAACTCCCTCTTAAATATAGCCAATGAACTGGCCTCAACTACCTTCTGTGGCAGAGAGTTCCAGAGATTCATCACTCTCTGCGTGATAAATGTTTTTCTCATCTCGGTCCTAAAGGATTTCACCTTTATCCTTAAACTGTGACCCCTTGTCCTGGACTTACCCAACATCGGGAACAATCTTCCTGCACCTAGCCTGTCCAACCCCTTAAGAATTTTGTAAGTTTCTATAAGATCCACCCTCAATCTTCTAAATTCTAGCGAGTACAAGCCGAGTCTATCCAGTCTTTCTTCATATGAAAGTCCTGACATCCCAGGAATCAGTCTGGTGAACCTTCTCTGACCTCCCTCTATGGCAAGAATGTCTTTCCTCAGATTTGGAGACCAAAACTGTACACAATACTCCAGGTGTGGTCTCACCAAGACCCTGTACAACTGCAGTAGAACCTCCCTGCTCCTATACTCAAATCCTTTTGCTATGAATGCTAACATACCATTAGCTTTCTTCACTGCCTGCTGCACCTGCATGCCTACTTTCAATGACTGGTGTACCACGACAGCCAGGTCTCGTTGCATCACCCCTTTTCCTAATCGGCCACCATTTAGATAATAATCTACTTTCCTGTTTTTGCCACCTTCCCTATGCATGGTGGGGATGCACAGTTTCAATTGCATGCTGCCTTGTCTGAAGTAATAAACATGTGAAGCAAGATCTAAACATTTGAAGCCATGTTTGCACAAGGAATTACAGGATAATTTGTCAGAAGTGCTTAAAATGATGAATAGGAATCAACTACTTCCATTGTTTGAGGGATTTGCAGTAATGAATCATAAATGCAGGATTAAATGTAAGGCTGAGACACAGGAAACTGCAGATGTGGGAATCTTGATCAAAGCACAAAATGCTAAAGTAACTTTGTGGGTCAGACGGCATTTTACTTTGGAGGTACAGCATGGAGCCAGGTCCTTTGGCTCCCCAAGTTTATGCCGACCATCGATCACCCATTCGCACTAGTTTTGTTACCCCACTTTCACATACACTCATTACATACTAGGGACAATTTTACCAAAGCCAATTAACCTAGAAATCCGCAAGTCTTTGGGATGTGGCAGGAAACCGGTGGAAACCCATGCAGTCACGAGGAGAACGTGAAATGCCACATGAACAGCAT
Source organism: Amblyraja radiata (assembly GCF_010909765.2). Taxonomy (NCBI): domain Eukaryota; kingdom Metazoa; phylum Chordata; class Chondrichthyes; order Rajiformes; family Rajidae; genus Amblyraja; species Amblyraja radiata. The sequence continues at coordinate 34,859,117 of NC_045970.1, read as the reverse complement.
CCGAAGTCAGGATCGAACCCAAGTCTCTGACTCTGTGAGGCAGCGGCTCTACCAGCTGCACCACTATGCTGCCCATCATTCTCAACAATCTGGAGGGAATGGATAGGTGATATTTTGGTTTGTCTTTCTTCAGACTGATATTAATAAGGGAGGGAGAGGTATAGGTGGAGAAGAGGTAGGGGCAGGACAAAGCCTGGCAGGTGATAGCAGGAATACATGAGGAGGGTTGGATTGACGGGGGTGGAGTAAGTAACGTAGGCTAGTGATGTAAAGTATAACAAATGGTGTCAGATAGTGAGGAGTGAAAAGGCAGTGGGAGGGATATAGATGGAAGAACACAGGGGTAGGGGAAGGAGGATGGGCAAGGTAGCTGGAATAAAAAAGAAATTAGCCACCAAATGCTGGAGTAACTCACCAGGTCGGGCAGAATCTCTGGAGAAAAAGGATGGGTCCTGTTTCGGGCCAGGCTCCTTCTTCAGACTGAAAGCCTATGAAAAGGTCTAGAGAGGATAGGCGGCCATCCCTCCAAGGGAGTCCAGAGGAGTGGGTCATCACTGGGTGGTGAGGACTTCTTCCCAGAGAAAAAAAGCACGGAGGAAGAGGTGATGGAAGAAAAGCTCTAAGACTTGGTGGGCCAGGAACTCTTTGGAGAAATGAGCTTTTTGGGCCGAGCAGAGGGAACCTTTTTTTGTACAGAGCATTGGAACTTGATGGAATATATTACTGGATTTCCTAATTGGTGCACTGACCATGCTATGGTTTAAACATAGGTGAGTTCTGTAGTTGAAAGAAAAGGATCGAATGAGAATGAAACGGGAAGCATATGGGATTATGTCTCTTGCTTGTGTAGTGGATAAATGATTGTTAGGTTGGACATAATTTCTACATGATTTGGTTCAATTATATTGGGGAAGCTTTGAACACGATTAGTTTGCATGTGCCCGCAACATGTGATGATTGCAATTCTAAATTGATACCCCACTAGAATGAGATTTAAACCAGGGTGAGTGCTTCACGAGTAATTACTTTGCGTTCCGCTATTATTTCCCCCAGACTATTATATCAGTACAATTTCCAAATCTATTTCCAATGGAAATCGATGTGTGACGCTGCCGACTGTTTTTGTTTGCATGTATATCCAGCAGTTGTCAGTGCTTTCATTGGGTAGTATTGAAGGATCTAATTGGCCCCAGCGCTCCAAGGCAAATAAAGCCTGGATTTAGTGTCCGAGGATCATACTAATCTTCTGTACGAATATTATGTCCAGCAATTTTATATCAGCCACATTTTCTAGTGAGATATTTCAAAGTTATGTGCATTTTTATCATGGCAAACAATATATGGTTGTTCAGCAAGATATAAATTTCGACATTAGAGATCCAGTGTGGAAACAGGCCCTTCAGCCCATCGAGTCTGCGCCGACCAGTGATCACTCCATACACTTGGAACAATTTGCATTTGCAGAAGCCAATTAAACTACAAACCTGTAGGTCTTTTGGGTGTGGGAGGAAACCGGATCACCCGGAGAAAACCCAAGCGGTCACAGGGAGAAGGTACAAACTCTGTACAGACAGCACATGTAGTTAGGATCAAACCGGGTTTTTGGTGCCGTAAGGCAACAACTCTACATTTGTGCTGGCCAATGCTGGAAACAAAGGTCTGTATTCCTCCTGTTGTTAGTGAGATGATTAAATAGGAGACTGCATGAATGATCCTTGTGCAGCTGCTGGTTTATACATTAGTATCAACTGTAAATGAGCCCTTCTGTAATCTGATATCAGGGCAATTGTGGCAGGGTTAGTTGATAAGTGGACATATAGGACTGATGCATATGCTCTCAGGTCAGCATCATTGGACGGGACGAATGGTCTCTTATGAGGAAGTAAGAAACTAGTACCAACTACTATTGCAGCATGTTGGAAGACAAGCTTCCAGCAAAAATACTTGGCAATTTGCCTATTAATACTTCTATGAGAGGAAAGTTACACTGAGATATTTTGAGATGATTCTAGGCGTTGATAAAAGATACTTATTTGTTTATTGTCATTGTTAGCCAACTTTCTCATCCACAGCCTACAACACTAGGGGCAATTTTACACCGCCCATTAACCTACAACCCCATACTTCTTTGGGATGTGGTAGGAAGATTCTGCTGCTACAGTTTATGAACTTACGAAACAAATGTCTGAAAATTTTAAGAAGGTGCAGAGCATCAATTCTGGCTTTGATTTTGAACTTGGGAAAAGGAAACCCACGCAGTCACAAGGACTACGTGCAAATCCCACCCGCACAGCCCCCAAGGTCAGTATCGAACCTGGGCTTGTGACATTGAGGCACCAGCTCTACCAGTTGTGCCCCCCCCCCCCCACTTGTGCCACACGTTCCATCTTTATCCTTTCTCAAGAGAAAAAAATGTTTTATTACATGTTTAACAAATAAACGTTTCCCTGGCAGATTTTGTATGCTGATTCTTTAACGCGTTGAATTTTAAATAAAGTACATTGGAAGAGAAGGTGCAAAATTAAATCAACAGTTTTTGTGACAGAATGACACATTTGTTCATTTCAGAAAATTGACATGGGGAAAATCTTAAAATTCCAATAAATTTGTTACAAATGTTCGTAAGCTATAGGAGCATAATTAGACCATTAGGCCCATCACGTCTACTCCACCATTCAACCATGGCTGATCTATCTATCATTCCCTCGCAACCCCATTCTACTGCCTTTGCCCCATAAATCCTGACACCCCTGCTAATCAACAACCTACCAATCTCTGCCTTAAAAATGTCCATTGACTTGGCTATAGCAGCATTCTGTGGCAATGAATTCCACAGTTTCACCATCCTCTGACTAAAGCAATTCCTCCTGAACTCCTTCCCAAAGGTACATCCTTTTATTCTGAGGCAATGGTCTCTGGTCCTAGATTCTCCCACTAGTAGGAAATATCCTATCTGCATCCACTCTATCCAGGCCTTTCACGTATTTGGTAAGTTTCAATGAGATCCCTCTTTATAGAAACATAGAAAATAGGTGCAGGAGTAGGCCATTCGAGCCTGCACCGCCATTCAATATGATCATGGCTGATCATCCAACTCGGTATCCTGTACCTGCCTTCTCTCCATACCCCCTGATACCTTTAGCCACAAGGGCCACATCTAACTCCCTCTTAAATATAGCATAAATTATGACTTTGTCTCTCACTATGTGCTGCCTGGGGAAGTGGAAGAGGAAGATACAATAGCAATGTTTGAGGCATTTAGACAGGCACATGGATAGACAGGGAGTGAAGTGCTATCGACTATTTAGGCAGATGGGACTGGTTTAAGTTGACATCATGAACATTGTGGGCAGAGTAGCCTGTTTCTATGACTTTTAGACTTTTAAAAGATACAGGTACTTCGGCCCTCCAAGTCCACACCAGCCAGTAATCACCCTGAACACACTAGACACAATTTTACAACTTACCAAAGTCAAATAATTCTGTACGTCTTTGGAGTGGCAGGAAACCGGAGCACCCAGAGAAAACCCACGCATTCACAGGGAGAACGTGCAAACTCCATACTGACAGCACCCGTGGTCAGAATCAAACCTGGATCTCTTGTACTGTAAGGCAGTAATTCTACTGCCATGCTACTGTGCCACCCATATGCTGTTCTGTATTTGCCAGCGATTTGGAAATTATCTCCTCTGTGGTAATGGTGAGTTAAGAATAATTACAAAGTAGGGATGTTTAGAGGAGGTGCAAGAATCAAGTGTTTAATTTTTATATATGCTGACAATGGAGATTCTCTTACTTGTTGGCGGCTATGTTTTGAGACAAGAACAGTTCTCAGGAACAGAGTTTCTGCTGTAAACTGGGGAGGATTTGTTAGTCATATAGCATAGAAACAACACTTCAGTCCAACCCATCCATGCCGACCAAAATGCCCCATCTCGGTCTGATTTCCCCACATTTAGCCATATACCTCTTAATGTTTTTTATCCTTTGAGTCTTTTAATTACTGTTACAGTATCTGCCTCGACACCCTCCTCTGGCAGCTTGTCCCATCTACCCATTACTCTTTCATCAGAAGAACTTGCCTCTCAGGTTTGTATTGACTCTTGTCAAACCCACTTCAAATATGTCATCTGGGTAATAGACTGTGTATCTGTTCTCCATGATTTTCTACACCTCTACATCCCTTAATCTCCTGCGCTCCAAGGAATAAAGTCCTAGACTGGTTAACCTCTCCCAGTAACCCAGCCCCTCAAATTCTGGCAACATCCTTGCAAATATTCACTACACTCCTTCCAGCTTAAAACGCAGCACGCAAAATGTGGCCTCACCGATGTCTTGTGCAACTGTACATAATGTCCCAACTTCTATTAGTTTTAGGGATTGCAGGGTGAAGAGGTTTAGTTTAGAGATCCCCGCACATTCACACTATTTTACACACACTAGGGACAATTTACACTTAAACCAAGACAATTAACGTACAAACCTGTACATCTTTGGAGTGTGGGAGGAAACTGAAGATTTCGGAGAAAACCCATGTAATCACGGGAAGAACGTACAAACTCCGTACAGACAGCACCCGTAGTCGGGATCGAACCCGTGTCTCCGGCGCTGTAAGGCAGCAACTCTACTGCTGCAGATGACTAGAGACGATTTACAATTTTTTATGGAGCCAAATTAACCTGCAAACCTGTATGTCTTTGGAGTGTGAGAGGAAACCAGAGCACCCGGGGAAAACCCACGCAGTCATAGGGAGAACGCACAAACTCCGTACAGACCGCTCCCATAGTCAGGATCTAAACTGGGTCTCTGGCGTTGTAAGGCAGCAACTCTGCCACTGTGCCACCTATTCCTTCCTATTAGATGGGCTACTCATGATAAATCTCACTCGGAGTGAATACCAATGGAAAGTCTGATATTGCCTGTATTAAATGCCGAGCTTCACGTATAGTAAGAGCTTGTCATTACTAAATAGCGTCAATAGATTGAATTAGACTGTGAAAAACTAATGACAAGCATTATGAAGAGCCCCTGGGCAAAGACTTCTAATTCATTTCAATATTCATTGTATCATAAACTTGAAATAAAAAACAATAGTCTCTCATCCTGTATCTGCCATTGATAAAGTACATGATTAACATGACATACAGGTGTACTTATGCAATAGGAATTAAATTTCTGGTGTACGATCATTTTCATTTTGCAGTACTTGGCTGCCACTAACTTTATCAGTTTTCAAAGCAATGAATAAAATCTCCCCCTCCAAATAATTTCCAAATGATTTGAATTAACTGAAAAAAAAAATCTAATCATTTTTGAACCTTTCTCTATTTTTTGGGATAAGAAAATAGTATGATTTATTTTCTTCTTACGGTTTTCAGTAAGATCGAATCTGCCTAGCCGTGGTTTTTATGGTAATATATGCAGATATGGTACTTGCTATTGAACTTTAAAGATAATTTAACATCACAGTGTCTGTTTTGGTATTTAGATGAGCAGAAAATAATCTCAACAAATTTAAGATCTGAATGAGTAATTTCAGTACAGGAGAAAGAACAAATTTGCATTTATATAGTGCCTCCATACCTCAGAAGGTCATCAAAAAGTCCTTTGCAGTCAATTAATTATTCTTGAAATACCAATGCTTGGGTCGCGAAACTTTGAGGGCCAATTTATACAGTGAAAGATCCCAGTTTCAGAAATTGGGCGGCACAGTGTAAGGGTGTCGGGGGTTATGGTAGGAGAGTGGTGTTGAAGGGGAAAGATCGATCAGCCATGATTGAACGGCGGAGTAGACTTGATGGGCCGAATGGCCTAATTCTGCTCCTCGGACTTATGACCTGTGACTCAGCAGGTAGAACTGCAACCTCACAATGCCAGGGATCTGGGTTCAATCCTGACCTCGGGTGCAAGTAAGTTTTGGCACCATATTGTAAAAAATACTGTTTCGAACCTGTGGGTTCTTTACGTTTTAAGAGAAATTGAAGTTTCCATAAACGAGTTATCCAAGAACAGGCTTTAATTGACATTGAGTAAAGTTCTTGCTTTGGCTGAGGTGTCCCAGTTTTGCTGGGTCATCTTGCAGGTTTTCTGCAGGTGCAGGTAATTCCCTGCCATGTGTTTTGTGCCATGAAACAATAGGAGGGACTTTAAAAATCAGATACTTAAAAATTAAATTGGTTAATACTGGAAATACTCAGCAGGTCAGGTGGCATCTGTGGAGAGAGAAACGCTGTTGATGTTTCAGGTCAATGGCTTTTCATCAGGGTTTAAGATCTTGTTTTTGCATTGATTTCCTATCTCTGGTCACCGCAAGGCAGTCGGCTGAAAGTAAAAACAGCTGAGTATCGGGCATTGTTGTGGAGTTTTAGTTTTGGAAGTACAGCATTGAAAAGGGCCCTTCGGCCCAACGAATCAATGCTGACTTTGCTATCCCATTTTCACATCCGTGTCCTATGTGCTAAAGGTCAATTTAGAGGCCAACTAACCTACAAACGTGCACGTCTTTGGGAAGTAGGAAGAAACGGGAGCACCTGGACAAAACTCACTCGGTCACAAGGAGAAACTGAGAACTCTGCACAGACTGCACCTAAGATCAGGATCAAGCCTGGGTCTCTGGCACTGTGAAGCAGCAACTCCACCAGCTGTGCCACATGTGGCAAAGGGCATCAGTAAAAACATAGAATGTTTCAAGGTAAAATACTGGAACCGGCCCTGCTACCCATGATAACTGGGCCAAACATAATGCTAAGATAAGCTAACCTCATCTGCCTGCAAAAGATCCATTCCCTGCATGTACAAAAATTGCCAAAAGTTTAATTGAGTATTGGAGAAAGAATTGAGAGAAGATAATAGAAAATGTATTCTATAGTCGACAAGCTGCCACTTGACTATTTTTCCTTTTCTGCCAGGAAGTTGCCTTTTTTAAAAAACCATCAACATTGAAAAGAAAGGCGACATCTGTCATTGATAGACACAAAATGCTGGAGTAACTCAGTCGGTCATGCAGCATCTCTGGAGAAAAGGAATAAGTGATTTTTCTGGTTGAGATCTGCATTTTTCTGAACAAGGGTCTCAACCCAAACCTAAACCAGCATCTACAGATCCTCCCGACACTTCAGTGATGAGTTTGACTGTTTGCAATGAGCACGGACAGCAGATTAATTCGTTTATTGTCACATGTACCAAGGTACAGGGAAAATATTTTTTATGTTCTATGCAGTCGGTGGAATGACTACATGGTTGCAATAAGCCATCCACAGTGTACAGATACAGGATAAAGTGAATAATGTTTAGTGCAAGATAATCAGATTAAAGATTGTCTGAAGGCTTCAAATGAGGTAGATGGGAGGTCTGGACCACGCTGCAGTTAGTGAGATGATGGTTCAGTTGCCTGGTAACAACAGGGAAGAAATTGTCCCTGGATCTGGAAGTATGCATTTTCAAAGTTCTGTACCTCTTGGCTGATGGGAAAGAGGAGAGTGACCGGGGGTGAGACTGGTCCTTGATTGTGCCTTGAGGTGGCCTTGCTGAGGCAGCGTCATGTGCAAGTCGCTGGTCTGGATTCTTGGTATACACGGTTACCAAAGGGTTTGCGGAAATGTAGAGATGGGGTTAGGGCTGCCATGATCCTCTTAAACATCGTGGTGGTTAAGTGGCCATCTCTTAATTCATACGTCCTTGAGGTGTTCCACTTGCCTTCCTGTCACTGCAGGTGTTTCCTCAGACGAGCGATGAATTTGTGCTTCAACTGTGTTGCCTGCTTCGAAGCATACTGTCATTTAGATGGGAGGTGAAGAGGTTTAGAACTAGTTACCATACTGCATTGACAACTGAGGGCAAAGGAGGCACATTAGTTTCATTTGTTTCCCAGTACGATATGAACTGATTTACTTGTAAAGCCGTCTCCCTGGGTGCCCATGAAAGAGTGATAACTATAATTTATAACTTGGATATAACACAATGTTCTGAATGTTTGATTTCCAGAAGCCTTTTCCCTTAAAATTCATGAGCTGTTGAATATCAACAGCCAGGGGTGTAAATAAATGTTCCTCTTAACCTATCGGCATTAAGGAAGAGAGCGCTGTTCAACCATTCCTTCGTGCTAAAGTTATTTATTTTGGGCAACAAACACCATCTTAACTTGCCTGAATACAGTTTTCATTTCAATATTTGTAGTATAGTTTGAACTTTATCTGACATTAACCTTTTTCATCTGTGCTTTTCAGTTTATATCTGTAATTTAAAAGCATATTGAGGGTGCCGTTGCCATCCTCGAAGCAAACACTCAAAGCATGAATGCTGTTTGGACAGGGCTATTCTCTGGATTTGTTTAATAGGGCATGTGTCCTTTTCTCCCTCCCTCGTGAAGGCTTGCATCATGTTAACTTGTTGCTGGTTACATTCCAGCTTGGGATACTGCGTGCATCCCTGGGAATCCACTTTCAGAAAGGATGTTATTGTTGCAGGCAAGATGCTGCTAAATAACACCAGCCATCTGGGAGCTGAGACTATGTTAAGACCTGTTAGACGTACACAAAATGATGAGAGAATTATAGATGTACCTTTTAGAAAAGAGATGATGAGGAATTTATTTTATTAGGGTGGTGACTCTGTGGAATTCATTAAACATAGACTATAGACTGGAAAATGGGTGCAGGAGGAGGCCATTCAGCCCTTCGAGCCAGCACCGCCATTCATTGCGATCATGGCTGATCGTCCCCAATCAATAACCCATGCCTGCCTTCTCCCCATATCCCTTGATTCCACTACCCCTAGAGCTCTATCTAACTCTCTCTTAAATCCATCCAGTGATTTGGCCTCCACTGCCCTTTGTGGCAAGGAATTCCACAAATTCACAACTCTCTGGGTGAAAAAGTTTTTTATCACCTCATTCTTAAATGGCCGCCCCTTTATTCTAAGACTGTGGCCCCTGGTTCTGGACTTGCCCAACATTGGGAACATTTTTCCTGCATCTAGCTTGTCCAGTCCTTTTTGCCACAGATGGCTTTAGAGGCCAATTCAATGGGTATTTTTAAGGTGGAGATTGACAGATTCTTGATTAGTAAGGATGTTGGGGTGAAGACAGAAGAATGGGGTTGAGGGGAAAGGTAGATCAGCCATGATTGAATGGCAGAGCCGTCTCGATGGGCCTAATTCTGCTCCTGTAACATGACTTATGAAACACATAGATAGGGTAGACAGTCAAAACCTTTCTACAGAGTAAGAATGCCAAAGACTAGGGGGTATAGCTTTAAGGTGAGGGTGGGGTGAGGGGGTGAGGGGGGGGGGGGGGGGGGTAGTTTAAAGGAGATGTAGGGAAGGTAGAAATGTTTTGCGCAGAAGGTGTTGGAAAATGCTGCCGGGGCGATGGTGGAGGCAGATATTAATCATGTTTAGTCATTTCACTGACTGTATAGATTGCACCGAAAATCATTTCAAATGTACCTCGGTTCACGTGACTAAACTAAACTGGTGTCCCATGTAGGCACATAGATATGCAGGGGGTGGAGGGATATGGATCATGTGCAGGCAGAAGAGATTTAATTTATCTTGGCTTCATGTAAGGTACGGACATTGTGGGTCAAAGGGCCTGCTCCAGTGCTGCACCATTCCATGTACATTCATCAGAGCAGGTAAGGATGCTACAAGTTCACAGCAAATCATCCCAGACTCCACTTGTACAAATTCAAAGGTTTCAAAGGTTTTTTGTTGTCACGTGTTCCAACTATGGTACAGTGATATGCTGATTACTGTACAGCCATACTTAATAAAAAGCAACACAAACGACTACATAAAAGTTAACATAAACATCCACCACAGTGGATTCCCCACGTTCCTCACACTGATGGAAGGCAATAAAGCCCAATCTTCCTTTTTGTTCTCCCATGGTCGGGGCAGTCGAACCATCCTTTGGGGGCAATTAAAGCTCCCGCGTGGGGGCGGTCGTAGCTCCCGCCGGTTGGAGCTCCCGAAGTCGGTCTCTAACCAGAAACCGCGGGCTCTACGATGTTAAGTCCGCAGGCTCCCGTGGTTGGAGCTCCCGGTTGGTCTCCAGCAGAGGGCGCTAACTTCTCGATGTTAGGCCGCAGTGCGGATGGAGATTCGATATGGAAAAAAAATCGCATCTCCGTCGAGGTAAGAGATTTAAAAAAAGTTTCCCCCAGCTCTCCCCATCCCCCACATAAAACAAGCTAAAGAATTCTAAAAACATACATTTAACACATACTATTAAAACAACAAAGAAACATAGACATAGAAACATAGAAATTAGGTGCAGGAGTAGGCCATTCGGCCATTCAATATGATCATGGCTGATCATCCAACTCAGTATCCCGTACCTGCCTTCTCTCCATACCCTCTGATCCCCTTAGCCACAAGGGCCACATCTAACTCCCTCTTAAATATAGCCAATGAACTGGCCTCGACTACCCTCTGTGGCAGGGAGTTCCAGAGATTCACCACTCTCTGTGTGAAAAAAGTTCTTCTCATCTCGGTTTTAAAGGATTTCCCCCTTATCCTTAAGCTGTGACCCCTTGTCCTGGACTTCCCCAACATTGGGAGCAATCTTCCTGCATCTAGCCTGTCCAACCCCTTAACATTTTTGTAAGTTTCTATAAGATCCCCTCTCAATCTCCTAAATTCTAGAGAGTATAAACCAAGTCTATCCAGTCTTTCTTCATAAGACAGTCCTGACATCGCAGGAATCAGTCTGGTGAACCTTCTCTGCACTCCCTCTATGGCAATAATGTCCTTCCTCAGATTTGGAGACCAAAACTGTACGCAATACTCCAGGTGTGGTCTCACCAAGACCCTGTACAACTGCAGTAGAACCTCCCTGCTCCTATACTCAAATCCTTTTGCTATGAAAGCTAACATACCATTCGCTTTCTTCACTGCCTGCTGCACCTGCATGCCCACTTTCAATGACTGGTGTACCATGACACCCAGGTCTCGCTGCATCTCCCCTTTTCCTAGTCGGCCACCATTTAGATAATAGTCTGCTTTCCTGTTTTTGCCACCAAAATGGATAACCTCATATTTATCCACATTATACTGCATCTGCCAAACATTTGCCCACTCACCCAGCCTATCCAAGTCACCTTGCAGTCTCCTAGCATCCTCCTCACAGCTAACACTGCCCCCCAGCTTAGTGTCATCCGCAAACTTGGAGATATTGCCTTCAATTCCCTCATCCAGATCATTAATATATATTGTAAATAGCTGGGGTCCCAGCACTGAGCCTTGCGGTACCCCACTAGTCACTGCCTGCCATTGTGAAAAGGACCCGTTTATTCCTACTCTTTGCTTCCTGTTTGCCAGCCAGTTCTCTATCCACATCAATACTGAACCCCCAATGCCGTGTGCTTTAAGTTTGTAAACTTAGGAAGGAAGGAAGCGACAGACAGACTGTTGGCGAGGCAGCAACTGCTGGTGCCACCCTATGGTTAAATTGGATAGCTAGATGGTGTCTGGAGGTCCTCAATGAAGGGAGATATTCAGAGAATTTGGCTTGTTGAGGCGGCTTGTGGAATTGGACCATCTAATTCATATTGATAGTCAGAGAATCAAACAGCACGGGAACAGGCCCTCCATCTATGCCATCCAAAATGCTCCATGTAAGCTCGTCCCATTTGTCTACCTTTGGCCCACGTCTCTCTAAACCTTTCCTGCTCATTGGTCGTGCATGTGAATAAAAACGTGGAACTGGATTATTGTTTGGAAAAGCTAAGTAACAAGCTGTTGGGGAAAGGATTTGTGACCAGGTAAACGACTCGTCTGAGAGCTAGTATGGTTTCGAAGGGCCGAATTGTCAGCTTCTGTGCTTCAATATTCATGATCCTTATTCCTGAAGAGAAGTGTTCTTCACCACCAAATTTTAATGCTCAGTAATTTTCAGTAACTTGTTGGTCATGCTGTCTCGTACAGTTTACCAGCTGTGCACTGCAGGGGAAAACGTCTTGTCCAGGAGATAGTGGATTGGAAACGGAGACAAGAAAATATATATATTTCCAGCCTCCAATCATGAAATAACTCCTTGTACTGCCTGAGTGTAAAATCTGAGTGCACATGAGAAGCAATTTGTCACGGTGGAATGATCCTCAAACAAATCCCAGGACTTCTCCTCTGCACTGCAGCTTTCTTTGCGACTCGCTCTACACGCTGGCAATTCCATCGTACTGGGAGTCAGCATCTCAAGTGCCCCTCACGCTCCGATGAAAAAGCGAAGGCTGTTTGCAGCCAGCTACGTGAACAGCAGATAGAGCAGTTGGCACGAGCCTTAAGCTGCCCACAGACGTACTGATATCAAGTCATTGCACAGGCCAGGGGTGATGTGCAGCAGGCATCTGCAGCTAAGTGAAGCCAATGGTGTCATTTCCAAGCATGTTCTGATTGAATGGCTGGTAAGAGAATAACCTGACTGCAAAAACTGGATGAGAATAAGCTTCTTCCTATGTGTAAAAGGAATAGGTGGCATTTCTGGTCGAAACCCTTCTTCAAACTAGAGGTTTCAGAACACACCTGACCAAAACAGAACTAAATGTCTCGGAACAAATCAGAGCCGGCACTGATAGCCCAGGAAATGTGGAGCCACAATGGTCCATTGTTGGCTGTGGAAGAGGAAATAACAAAGTGTTCAGTTCCTCATCGCTTCCGGTATTCTCGCACCCTCCAATAACGTGCAAGTTTGTAGGTTAATTGGCTTCTGTAAGTCGTAAATTGCCCCTAGTGTATAAGATAGTGTTAGTGTACGGGGTGATTGGTGGGCCAAAGGGCCTGTTTTACCCGCTGTAACTCCAAAGTCTAAAGTGTAAAAACAAAATAGTGCAGTTTAAATGTTTTTTTTTAAAGTTCTATTACTTTAACAGACCTTGAGGGTTACTGAAGGAATGTTAATGGCACCAATGCACAGTCAGTCACCTTGTTTTTAAGGTCTGAAGAATCAGTCTGAAGAAGGGTTTGGGCCCGAAACGTTGCCTCTTTCCTTCGCTCCATAGATGCTGCTGCACCCGCTGAGTTTCTCCAGCATTTTTGTGTACCTTGTTTTTAAGGGTTGCTGAGCCTCATTGACTGTTAAAGCCATTGTGTGAGTGCAGCAAGCTGTCTGTAGGGACAGTTACAATGCCACACTCCCCTATGCTGAGAGCAGAATACCTGACTGTGCCCTAGGGCGAAGCTGGAACAAGCAACCTGGTTTCAATGTAGTCAGCCAGTATGCTTGGAAATAATGGAAAATTAGCCCCAGTTCTTATTTTGGATGCTGTAGTTATAATGCTACGATTTGACATTTGTGAGTCCATGCTTTGTCCATGTGATGTACTGTACTTTGCTACATAGAACTTAGAGATGCAGCGTGGAAACGGGTGCTTCAGCCCACTGAGTGCACGCCGACCATCGCTCACCCGAACACTAGTTCTATGTTATCCCACTTTTGCGTTCTACACACTAGGGGCAATTTACAGAATTGACCTACAAACCTAAAAAAGACACAAAAGGCTGGCGTAACTCAGTGGGACAGGCAGCATCTCTGGAGAGAAGGAATGGGTGATGTTTCGAGTCGAGACCCTGCTTCAGACGTCCTACAAACCTGTACGTCTTTAGGAGGAAAGCAGAGCACTGAGAGGAAACCCCACATGGTCTTTCCTATTCATATGGAAATAATGTCTTTCCTCAGATTTGGAGACCAAAATTGTGTACAGTTTTGGTCTCCAAATCTGAGGAAAGACATTCTTGCCATAGAGGGAGTACAGACAATGTTCACCAGACTGATTCCTGGGATGTCAGGACTTTCATATGAAGAAAGACTGGATAGACTCGGCTTGTACACGCTAGAATTTAGAAGATTGAGGGGGGATCTTATAGAAACTTACAAAATTCTTAAGGGGTTGGACAGGCTAGATGCAGGAAGATTGTTCCCGATGTTGGGGAAGTCCAGGACAAGGGGTCACAGTTTAAGGTTAAAGGGGAAATCCTTTAGGACCGAGATGAGAAAAAAAAAATTCACACAGAGAGTGGTGAATCTCTGGAACTCTCTGCCACAAAAGGTAGTTGAGGCCAGTTAATTGGCTATATTTAAGAGGGAGTTGGATGTGGCCCTTGTGGCTAAAGGGATCAGGGGGTATGGGGAGAAGGCAGGTACAGAATACTGAGTTGGATGATCAGCCATGATCATATTGAATGGCGGTGCAGGCTCGAAGGGCCGAATGGCCTCCTACTCCTGCACCTATTGTCTATGGTCACGGGGAACATTTGCTCTGGACAGACTGCACCCTGATCTGATTTGTAAGGGTGTCAGGGGTTATGGGGAGAAGGCAGGAGAATGGAGTGGAGGGGGAAAGAGAGATCGGTCATGATTTAATGGCAGAGTAGAATTGATGGGCCGAATGGCCTAATTCTGCTCCTAACTCTTATGAATTTATATGATTTTCTCATCCATACGTCTGACCTGGCGAACTGCGAGGAGCACATATTCCTCGAATGTTAGTCGAATTCGGCCAGATTTCATCGAGATCACCGATTCACTGTCATCACTCTATTGTAATGTAATTAATTTATTAGCCAAGTATGTAAAAACATACAAGGAATTTGATTTGCCATAGTCATACCAAAAAAGTAACAAGACACACAACTACATAAACAACCACCACAGCGCACTGTGATGGACGGCAATAGCGTATTATCGTTTTCCCTCCTTTTCTCCTGCGGTCGGGGCAGTCGAACCATCTCCAGCTGTCGGAGCGGTGGAAGATCCTAACCAAGGGACTGCGAGCTCCACGATGTTACGTCCGCAGGCTCCTGTGGTTAGAGCTCCCGAAGTCGATCCCCAGTAAAGGGACAGCCAGCTCCAGGATTTTAGGCCACAGTGCGGACGGAGTTACGATACGGAAAAAGTCACATCTCCGTCGAGGAAAGAGAAAAAAAGTTTTCCCCACCCCGCCCTCCACATTAAAAAAAAAAAACACTAAAGATACACTAAAACATAGATTAAACAACAAACTAAAAGCAACAAAAGAAAAGGGCGTGACAGACCGTTTGGCGAGGCTGCCATCATACGGTACCATCATCTATGAAACCGACAGCAACTTTGGTATTGCTACCTTATGTAACCATGAATTCCCAAAGGCACTGACAATGATTCACTTTCATGTGCAGGAAGGAATTGCAGATGCTGGTTTAAACTGAAGATGGACACAAAATGCTGGAGTAACTCAGTGGGTCAGGCAGCATCTCTGGAGGAAAGGAATAGGTGACTTTTGGGTCTTCAGACTGAGAGTCAGGGGAGAGGGAAACAAGAGATATAGATGGTGATATAGAGCAAATGAATGAGCAGCTGTGCTCCAATGCAAATAAAGCCAATTGACGTGAATTTTCAGCTGTTTAAGTAGCTGCTGTGAAATACCCTGCAGATGTTCTGCCTTGTTCCTTGTGGGTTGAATTGTGAATGCTGAGCTGAGCCATAAATACTGCAGACTCTGACTCTATCAATAGACATTTGGACAGATGAATGGATAGGAAGGGTTTAGAGGAATCTGGGCCACATATGGGCAAATGGGACTAGCCCAGAATGACAACTTGCTCAGAATAAAAGGACATACCTTTTAGAATGGAGTTGAGGAGGAATTTCTATTGCTGGAATTCAATGGTGGTTCAATGAGGGTGGTGAAACTGTGGCAGTCATGGCCTCCACAGCTGTCTTTGGCAGAGTCTTTGGGTGTTTTTAATGCGGACATTGATGGCTTCTGGATTAGTAAGGGTATCAAATGTTATGGGGAGAAGGCAGGACAATGTTGAGAGGGAAAGATAGATCAGCCATGATTGAATGGTGGAGTAGACTCTTTAGAGAGATACAATGCTGAGAGGCTCTTCAGCCCACTGAGTCCACATTGACCGACTCTATACACTAGCACTACTATCCAACACACTTGGACAAAGTTACAATTTTTTCACCAATGTCAATTGCTTGTGTTGAGAGCCATAGGTTCTTGGATATGAAAAGAATAAAATCTTGTGTAGATAGACACAAAATGCTGGAGTAACTCAATGGGTTAGGCAGCATCTCTGGCGAGATGGAACAGGTGATTTTTCGGGTTTGATCCTGTTTAGTTTAGAGACACAGCATGGAAACGGGCTCTTTGGCCCACAGATTCCGTGACGACCAGCGATTTCCCCCGTACACTAGCACTATCCTGCACACTAGGGACAATTTACAATTTTTTTTTTTTTTTTTACCGAAGCCAACCTATTGATGTGTGGGAGGAAACCAGAGCACCTGGAGAAAACCCATGAGGGTCACAGGGAGAACATAAAACTCCAAACAGACAGCACCCGTGGTCAGGTTTGGACCTGGGTCTCTGGCGGTGAAAGGCAGCAACGCTACTGCTGCGCAACTGTGCCTGTCACCATGCCGACTGGAGTCTGAAGAAGGGTCTCGACCCAATGTCATCTATTCCCTTTCTCCAGAGATGCTGTGTGACCCGCTGAGTTACTCCAGCATTTTGTGTCTATCTTCGTTGTAAACTAGCAACTGCAGTTTTGTAGACAAATCAATGTGGCAGGAATATGGAGCTCAGATTGAGGATCAGCCGGCTGCTTTTTGGGTGGAGTGAACAAGCTGGAGTGGGTCAAATATCCTACTAATGCTCCTAATTCTTGTGTTTATCAAGTGATGCCTATTATCACATCCCGTCCTTCCAGGCCCCTTAAGACACGAGCCAAATGATTTTTAGTGCCTTGTGCCTGAAGGAATATTTCCCATAATCAGATTCATCATCTTTGTTTTCATTTAAAAAGAATAACATGGAAAATCAGTAAATAAATGGAAGTGAGGAACATTCCAAGGATGGGTCATGGGGATCCATTCTTGAGACTATATATTTACGATGCTTAAATGTTAATGTAAAGGAAAAATATTTTGCCTGGATTGTAATCATGTGTGGTCTTTTCATTGACTAGATAGCATGCATGCAACACAGCTTTCCATTGTACCTCAGTACATTTGGCAATAATAAACTAAAGAGCAATGGGTGGCAACGGTTTTGATGATTTTAGTTGAGAGAAATATTGTCCTGGCCATGTGGCACTGCTGCCCTTGCTTTACTTGAGAAGATTCAGCAGAATCTTTCAATTCAGCCGGGTCGACCAACATGACCTTGAATTTGTGCTTCTGAATGACAGTGCATTATCCATGCAGGACAATCTTCATCATCGTCCTCAATGTCATCAAGCTGGATTTCATCATCATCACCAGGCCAAAAGGTATCAGTCTCATTGATTTTGGCATGTTCTGGAAGTTCACCATATGCTTTCAAACTTCTGGCTTCATCCGCTTTGTATTTCAGGATGACATCAGCCGTGTTATCCTGGTCCCCCTTTGTGTCAATTAAATCTGAATCCATGGGGCTATCCCAACGTTTAAGAAACAGTTATACAGGTACATGGCTAAGACAAGTTTGGAGGGATATTGACCAAATACAAGCAGGTGTGACTAGTGTAGCTGGGACATGTTGGCAAGTTGGGCCGAAGGGCCTGTTTTCACACTGTATCACCCTATGACTCTATGTACTTGGAGTGAGACTTAAGCCATAACCTTAAGCTGCGGTCACGGTGGCGCAGCGGTAGAGTTGCTGCCTTACAGCGAATGCAGCGCCGGAGACCCGGGTTCGATCCTGACAACGGGTGCTGTCTGTACGGTTTGTACGTTCTCCCCGTGATCTGCATGGGTTTTCTCCGAGATCTTCGGTTTCCTCCCACGCTCCAAAGACATATGGGTTTGTAGGTTAATTGGCTTGGTAAACGTAAAAATTGTCCCTAGTGGGTGTAGGATACTGTTAATGTGCGGGGATTGCTGGTCGGCGCGGATCCGGTGGGCCGAAGGTCTTGTTTCCGCACTGTATCTCTAAACTAAACTTCTGACGGTTTAAGTGGCTAGAATATAGATCTTTAATCAGACTTTATTGAAGTTTATCTTGCACTAAAGGTTATGCCCTTTATCATGTATTTCACACAATGGATGGCTTGATTGTAATCTTTAGTTTAGAGATGAAGCATGGAAATGGGCTCTTTGGCCCACTGAGTCCGTGCTGACCAGCGATTTTCCCCGTACACTAGCACTATCCTGCCCTCGGGACAATTTACAAACTTTACAGAAGCCAATTAACCTACAAACCTATACGTCTTTGGAAGATGGGAGGAAACTGAAGCACTTGGAGAAAACGCACGTGGTCACTGGGAGAACTTACAAACAGCACCCATTGTTAGTTTCATATCCAGGTCTCTGACGCTGTACGGCAGGAATTTTACCTCTACATTGCCATGCCAGCCTTTATGTATGTATAATTGTATCTATATGTAGTCATCTCACTGACTGGATAGTACGCAATAAAAAATCTGTTTACTGTTCCTCGGTACACAGGACAATAATAAACTAAACTAGAATCTTATGTTGGGCTTCCTCGGGAAATGTCAGGCTGCAGTCCAAATCGCCACTTAAATCTGAGAGTTCAGATGCAAATTGACTTGAACTTATAGCACACGTTATTGAAGTGTTTGTGCATGAAGCTGGAATCATTCTATAAAAGTCACAGAGGACAGGTGTCTGAAGCTGATTTCTGCCAGGGTTTTAGTGGCACCATCCCAAGTAACGTCATCTCAAGGTTTCATTAAAGGTTCCTTGAGAAAAATAATTTATATTTCGTGCCATGCATTGAATGACATTCCTTTTTTTTCCCCACTGACTGAGAGATTTGCGATAGAGGGAAGAAAATGTATGCAGTCTTTAGCAGAGTCTTGATAACTATGAGTCGTACATCAAAAGTGAAAAGCCATGAAGGAGTTGGGTATTGATCCTTGGTACTGAGACATAAACACTGTATGATCTAACCCCACTATAGAGACTTGCTTTAAATCACTGGCAAACCAGAGAGAACTTGCTGTATGTAGGAATACCATTATGATTTCCTTTTAAACATTTGCCTGCACTCCTCTGGCTCAGATGTGCCTGTTTCATGTACAGGTATTTATCTACATCAATTTCCAGCTCAAACAATGGGAAAATGCTTCTGAGAAAAAATGCCGATGCTTCCCACTGTTCTTTCAGGCACAGGAGAAATATTTCATTAGTGAAACGGCATGGTGGCTCAACGGTAGAGTCGCTGCCTTGCAGCGCCAGAGACCAGGGGTTCGATCCTGACTCCGGAGAGTCTGGGTAAGGGTCTGAAGAAGGGTTTCGGCCCGAAACGTCGCCTATTTCCTTCGCTCCATAGATGCTGCTGCACCCGCTGAGTTCCTCCAGCAATTTTGTGTACGTTCGATCCTGACTGATGGGTTCTGCCTGTACAGAGTTTGTACGTTAGCTGTCTTCTGTAAAAAGATTGTACATTATCCCTAGTGTGTTCGTGTCTGAGGATCATTGGTCGGCGCGGATTTAGTGGGTCAAAGGCCCGGTTTCCATGCTGTATCTCTAAACTAAACTAGAATCATAAGATCGTATCACGAAGGGAGGGAGTGGGGGGGATGGGAGGGTGATGGAGGGGGCTCATGAAACTGTTCCCGAATCTCTGAAAGAGTTATCCAATTAATTTCATTTCTCTGCTTTTTCCTCACGTTGGCCCTGCAAATTATTCCTTTGCCATCATGTTTCCTGTTGCTGTTGCAAAATCCCTTGCAGCATCTTTGCACACAGACGTTATCAGGCCATGGTAACTCATCGTGTAAACGTTCTACATTTCTATTCTGACAATTTTTGTCTTGAAACGTAACATTTCTTCTCTCTCCACAAATGCTATTTGACCTGCTGAGTGTTTCCAGCATCTTACCAGCACAAAACTAGACTTTATGTAGTTTAGTTAATAGTGTGGAAACAGACCCTTTGGCCCACCGAGTCCGCGCTGACCAGCGATTATATACATATACACACACACACACACACACACACACACACACACACACACACACACACACACGATTTTCCACACACATGCACGCACACAACAAATTTACCGAAGCCAATAAACGTACAAACCTGTACGTCCTTTGAGTGTGGGAGGAAACCAGAGCACCCGGAGAAAACCCACGCAAGTCACAGGGAGAACGTACAGACGGCACCCGTGGTCAGGATCGAACCCTGGTCTCTGGCACTGTAAGGCAGCAATGTTACTGCTGCATTACCATACTGCCCCGATTGTGCCGCTCCTATCGCCTCTGCTGTACCTTGTGTTGAAGCAAGATAATGTTTCTAATCAAAATGTAAAGTGGATCAAAAAATGCACTTCCATTGTAACTAGTTTGGATTATTGTCATGTGTACTGAGGTACAGTAAAATGATTTTATTGCATGCTATCTAGTCAGTGGAATGACTATACATGATTGCAATTGAGCCGTCCACGGTTGTCGGGAGAAGGCAGAGATCAGCCACAATTGAATGGCAGAGTAGACTCGATGGGCCGAATGGCCTAATTCTACTAGGCCTATAACGTGAACTGACTGGATAGCAACAAAAAAATATTTTATTGTACCTCGCTACAGGTGACAATAATAAACTAACCCAGACAAGTTTCATCCCCCCCCGATGGATATGAGTGTTAGTTGTGGAGATCTGGTCGGGTATTGCTCTCAGAGAAAATGTAGGACCCCAAGGCCATCCTGATGGGGAAGAGAAGTATAAAAGGACAAGATGTCTGTGATGTGGGTAAAAACATGGTCGAAGAGCAGGATAACCATTGGAATCACAGAGGGGCAGCAGTGAGAGAGATTCTCACAGAACTCCTGTTGAGGTGGAGAATTACTTCAAAGTTGAAATACCTTGAGGAGATTTTGCAATAGAGCAGTCAAATTGAGACGCGTCTGCTGATGCTGGAGTCCTGAGTTTAGATGATTATTCCAGCATCTGCAATCTCTTGTATCTCTATCTGAAATAAAATACAAATTACTTTTGCTTATCAATGTTATGCCTCTTGTTCACGTTGCAATCTTGCAATGTCCCATAAATACTACAGGTCTATTGTGTTCATGTGTGGGTTTTGAGAACACTCTGTTATGGTTTCTCCCACATACAGATATGTGCATTGTTTCCACCTTAAGAAGATAAGAAATAAAGAACCCATTATTTTCTTGTTCCGAGACCTGGCAACAGGAGATATCACCAGCCTGTCAACCTAAGCCATTTGTTTTCTGATTGTCTTTGTTTGAGAGGGATTAAGGCTTCTCATTAATGAGGACAGATTGAGATTGGACCCTAGTCGGCATTTGAATTGGATGCCTATAGTTATTGGCACTTCTGTCTTTTTTATCAAGCTGTGTATTGAGTGTCTGGCAGAAGCCCAGTCTTAGTCATAAAGTACAAAACGTGCCCATGGGAGGAAAAAGACCATGACCACTGTATAAGAAGTTTAAGAAGGAACTGCAGATGCTGGAAAATCGAAGGTAGATAAAAATGCTGGAGAAACTCAGCGGGTGAGGCAGCATCTATGGAGCGAAGGAAATAGGCAACGTTTCGGGTACTTTCCCCTGCAACCACAGGAGATGCAACACCTGTCCCTTTACCTCCCTCCTCGACTCCATCCATGGACCCAAACAATCTTTCCAGGTGAAGCAGAGGTTCACTTGCACCTCCTCCAACTCCATCTACTGTTTCCGCTGTTCCAGGTGTCAACTTCTCTACATCGGCGAGACAAAGCACAAGCTCAGCAATCGTTTCGCTGAACACTTCCGCTCAGTCCGTCTTAAACTCCCTGATCTCCCAGTTGCTCAGTACTTCAACTCCCCCTCCCATTCCCAATCTGACCTTTCTGTCCTGGGCCTCCTCCATTATCAGAGTGAGGCCCAGTGCAAATTGGAGGAACAGCGCCTCATAGTTCACTTGGGTAATTTACAGCCTAGCGGTATGAACATTGACCTCTAACTTCAAATAGCCCTTGCTTTCTCCCTCTATCCCCTCCCCTTTACCAGTTCTCCCACTCGTCTTACTGTCTCCGACTACATTCTATCTCTGTCCCTCCCACTCCCCTGACATCAGTCTGAAGAAGGGTCTCGATCCGAAAAGTCAAACATTCCTTCTCTCCAGAGATGCTGCCTGTCCCACTTAGTTACTCCAGTATTTTGTGTCTACCTTTGACTTTATGTTTCTCATATCACAATGTTTAAGAAACATTTAAACAGGTACAGTGATAGGATGAGTTTAGAGGGATATGGGCCAAATGCAGGCAGGTGGGACTAGTGTAGATGGGCCGAAGGGCCTCTTTTCATGCTGTATGGCTCTATGATATTACATACCTCCTTAATGTCACCCCTGAGATCCAGGGACAGCAGTCCTCTGATTGGAGCACCTCCAATCTTGTCTCTTCTTACAACTTAAGGCTACCAGTCCTAGCAATGAAGATAGACACAAAATGCTGGAGTAACTCAGCTGGTCATGCAGCATCTCTGGAGGAAAGGAATAGGTGATGTTTCGGGTCGAGACCTTTCTTCAGACTTCTGTCTGAGCAGAGCCCTTGAATTGAATTTACCGTACCCTCAATAATACCCAAACCTCGTTTCTGCACTTCTCGTTCATCCCAAAGTATGGTGACCAGATGGCACGCAATACCCCGTGTTGTCTCGCCACTGTTTTGAACAGCAGGAAAACATATTGTTAGTTGCCAGTTGTGAATAGGAGCGGATGTTTATGGGGGTGAAAGAGGAATTTACTCTTTATGGGGGGGGGGGGGGAAATGCACTGGATGGTCTTGACTTACGAGGTGATGCTGGAGCTCCGGACATGAGGGCGGCCCAATGACGCAGCCGGTAGAGTTGCTGCCTCACTGCGCCCGTGCGCGATCCTCACCTTGGTTGCTGCCTTTATGTGGAATTTGCACATTCATGCTGTGACCACGTGGGTTTGCTCCAGTTTCCCAAAGACATGTGGGTTTGTAGATTAATTGGCCACTGTAAAATTGCCCCCAATACGAAGTGGGGGGAGGGGGGGTAAGAAAGTGTGATAACATAGAACTGGTGGGCACGGGTGATCAATGGTCAGCGTGGACTCGGTGAGCAGAAGGACCTGCTTTACATGCTGTATCTCTGAAGAGAAATCCATCCTACTCCTGATATCGCCTTGCAGATAGTCATGCTGCCTCAGGAGTTGGGTCACTCACTGCATATTATCCACCTTTGCTCTGTGGATTGAAAATTACTACAGCTGTAACAACTTTCAATGGTGCTTTCTTTATTACATATGCAACTGCACTCTGAAATTCTTTATGCATATTATTCATGCAGACACTGCCATTTTTCACATCATTATTCAATGTCTGGTCGACCCACACGCTCAATGTATTGGAGCCGTTCCTGCGAATCAACGTTTCTCTCCTCTCCCAGCATCTTAGTATCCCGGAGGTGCCTCCTGTAGCTGACCTTGAAGGTGCTGGAGGCATTACCCCAGTTTGCCTTCCTACCGGCCCACTCCTAGTGCCCGACGTCTCCTTTAGCGAGAAGGTCGGGCTGGAACTCCCGTTTCCCCCAGCCACAACCTAACCATCCCTGTATAATATCCCGAGGGCATGCAAGTCCTGACTCCTGGGTTGCACACCAGCCAACTGCAGTCTGGAATGAGATCTTGGAGTCGGCTCTTTAGACTTTGGAGGTACTGCCTGGAAACAAGCCCTTTGGCCTAATGATTCCACACTGACCAACACTCGCACTATCCTACCTACTGGGTGCAATTCACAATTTGCAGAAGCCAATTAACCTGCAAACCTGCACGTCCTTTGAGTGTGGGAGGAAATCTGAGCACCTGGAGAAAACCTATGCATTCATGGGGAGAACGTACAAACTCTGTGCAGACAGCACCTGTAGTCAGGATTGAACCCGGGTCTGGGCCGTGTACGGCAGGAACTCTACCGCAGTGCCTCTGTGCCATCCCAAAAAGATCATAGGAAGGGTTCCCAAGTAAAACGGGTACACAAACGATACAGTGAAGGCTGACCTGAAAGATAATCACAGTCCCTCATAACACTGCCAGCTTGGTATCCAGTTTAGTTTGATTAGATTTCTATGAAACCCATTGAAGATTTATTTTTTGCTTCTCTGGATTTGGGGTAAAATTTGTCGTTTTTTCACTCGCCAAAATAGATATAATTAAAAAGGAAGCTTGCTGATTCCCTGTGGCGAGACACAGTGCTCTCATCTTGTACAGGATGGGCACCATACCTGCCAGACATGCAGTGATCTATTAAAGAACACATCCTTCACTCCACAGGTAAAATCTGCAGGAAAAGATTACTTACCGCAGGAAGAGCATCTGGTTGCGTTGCAAGTTGTACCATTTGGCAGTGAAAAATGAGCGATCAATCTTATTGTACATGGCGCAGCCATTTTATTAAAATTGCCATCTGCTTGCTGTTTCTTAGAAGACGATCAAATGTAGGACTAGGCCTAGTGGTAGTGGTTTCATTACCAATCCTGATGCAGTCAACACCATTTAAATGATCAATAGCAACACTTTTTCTTTAAGTATCAACATGGGGGAAATTTTGAGGCACCTTTACGTGCATCTTCAGCCATGGATGTAAATATAGTTGCATCAAGTTAGTCATACAACGTGGAAATGGGCCCTTCGGCCCAACTTGGCCATACCCACCAAGTCTCAACACTAGTCCCACCTGCCAGCATTTGGCCCATAATTGTTGTATAAATATATTCAAGACAGGGATTTGATAGATTTTAACACATTAAGGATCAAAGGTTAGAAGGAATGTGGTTTTGTTTAGAGATGCAGTGCGGAAACAGGCCCTTCGGCCAATCAGTGATCTCCGCACCTTAAATATAGCTACACACACTCGGGACAATTTACAATTATACCAAGCCAATTAACCTGTACATCTTTGGCGTGTAGGAGGAAACTGAGACCCTGGAGAAAACCCACGCAAATCACGGGGCGAACGTACACACAAGCACCCATAGTCAGGATCAAACGTGAGTCTCTGGCGCTGTAAGGCAAGAACTCTACCACTGCACTGTCGTGTTGTGGACCCTGGTTAGTGTAGGTTAGGTGGTAGTAACGTCAAGAATAGTGTCTCAACAGCCTAAAGGCTCAGGGCGGCACAGCGGTAGAATCGTTGCTTTACAGCGCTAGAGACCTGACTACGGGTGCTGTCTGTAAGGAGTTTGTACGTTCTCTCTGTGATCAAATGAGTTTGTTCTGGGTGCTCCGGTTTCCTCCTGCACTCGAAAGACATGCAGGTTTGTTGGTTAATTGGATTCTGTAAATTGTAAATTGTCCCTTGTGCGTAGGATAGTGCGAGTGTACAGGATGATTGTTGGTCGGCGTGGACTCAGTGGGTCGAAGGGCTTGATTCCATGCTGTATCTCTGAAGTCTTTCGAACACAATACAACTCTAGCTAACCTATGAGCTATAACCATCTTCACTGTTTATGACACCGCTGATGTTAGTGTCATCTGCAAACTAAATCATGCCTTGTACATTCTCATGCATATCGTTGATATAAACCACTATCGGCAATGGACCAAGCATTGATCCCCGAGGCACACCGCTCCTCACTAATGATGAGTGACTCATCACTGGTGGTCCCTAAAATTCATGCTTCTATCGACCATGGCAAAAATAATTGTTCCATCGTTGAGCCTGTTGGTGGTCACCATTAAAATGGGGAAAAGTAGCCAATTCTGAAGGCGATAAGCCCAGAAATGTACTGTCAGTAAATCACTGTTCCTTAAGTTATGGTGCGCTAGCCTTTGCTGGGGCAGTGGGGCAAGATATTCTGCCTTCTAGTTGGCGACAGGATGGCTGCGTTGTCTGATAATAGGCAACTTTAATCTCTAGAGGACATGGATAGGCTATGTTTTGGGTCAGGACCCTTCTTCAGACTTGGGAATGGGAGAGAAGGTGAAGGGTCTGTTTTATTTTGTAAACTGTGCGTGCGTGAACTGATTTGAAAATTGTGTTCTGTAATGGTTCCCCCCCCCCCCCCCCCCCCCCCAATGTTGCAGTTGTCTGTGCTCTGGGTAAGCAGCTCATTTCATTCCTGTGCCTTTGCCTTGTAGCCAGTGTGACCTATTCGATCAAAAGTGAAAGGAAGGAGGCTAGAGCTCGACCTCTGACCTCTGTCGTGCTGTGTTGCCCACCAGGCTGCCAGTTAAATGAGCAACCTTCTGACCTCAGAGATGGTGCCCAGAAACAGTCTTGCCTCTTCAAATGAATAGAACATTTTCAGTCCCCAGTGACTGAAGGTTTGCTGCGGAGATTTTTAACAAGCTGCTTGTATACTTAAAAAGCTTCAAGGCAGTAAGCTGATCCATTAAATCTGTTCCCAAACATCATGATCACCATAGCATTGTGACAAAGGATTAATAAACCACTAGGGTGGACTTGCTGTCAGGAATCTCATTTCTTCCTGCTGTGAGCCAATGATCATATAGGCCTAGATAAAGTGGATGTGGAGAGGATGTTTCCAGTGGTGAGAGTCCAGAACCAGAGAACACAGCCTCCGAATAAAAGGACATATTTGGGGGGGGGGGGGAGAACATACAAACTCCGTACTGACAGCACCCATAGTCGGGTCTCTAATCTACCTCATTGGAGACGTTTAGACTATCTTTAATCGGACTTTACTGGACTTTATCTTGTGGTAAATCGTATTCCTTGTCGTGTATCTGTACATTGTGGATGGCTTGATTGTCATATTTGTACTATTGTAATGCATAGTTTTATGTTTACAGTGTTTAATGTTTACAATGCAAACATTGTAATGCATAGTTTTTCCGCTGACTGGTTAGCACCCAACAATAGCTTTTTGCTGTACCTTGGGACACGTGATAATAAACTAAACAATATGGATAAGAAAGGTTTAGAGGGACTTGGTTCAAACATGGGCAGGTGAAATTAGTGTAGATGGGACATCTTGTTTGGCACAGACGAGCTGGGCTGAAGGGCCTGTTTCCCTGCTGTACGACTATGACATTGTTAGAGTGGTCCATGTCGCAATTGTTATAAGATCATAAGCGATAGGAGTAGAATTAGGCCATTTGGCCCATCAAGACTAATCTGCCATTTATTCATGGCTGATCTTTATCTCCCTCCTAATCCCATTCTCCTGCCTTTTCCCCACAACCTCTGACACCTGTACTAACCAAGAATCTATCTATCTCTGCCTTAAATATATCCACTGACTTTGCCTCCATAGCCTTCTGTGGCAAAGAATTCCACAAATTCACCACTCTCTGATGAAAGAAATTCCTCCTCGTCTCCTTCCTAAAAGAACGTCCTTTCAATCTGAGGCTACGCCCTCTAGTCCTACGTTCTCCCACTACTGGAAACATGCTCTCTGCATCCACTCTATCCAAACCTTTCACTATTCTATGATGGATTATTCTATTCTGGCTTAAGATGAGACATGAAGACCAGGGATGTAGATGTAGCGAGCTTGAAATTAGCTGAGAGCATGCATGAAAGAGTGACAGGAGTTAGATTGCATTGCGTTAGTCGCCAATGTAACAGTTGATCAGAAACTGATCTAACCACCAATGGTGTGAGTGGCAAGACAACATTTGACCAAATCCATTGTTCTGCACATAGGTCTGAGACTGAGGAACCACATCTTATCTTGATTCTCCACCATGTGTAGAACCTTCATTTTCATATCTACTGTCCAGACTGTCATCTGGCCAATCCATCTATTCATAGCTTATCTGATTTACTATACAGAACCCAACCAACTGCTGTTCAAAGCACATCCACCTACTGTCCCACATTGTTATCAGTGGCCCTCTTGACTCCAGTGTGACTTACCATACTGATGATGAGTGAACCTCGGATCCTGTCAGTACTGAGCTGGTAACGCTTCCATTTCGGGATGGACTGATCTTTTTGGTCAGGCTTCCCAATTAGCGCCACATTCAAGTTGCATTCATGGTTTATCACAGTGCGGTATATTTATTTAAGAAAGAGAACTGTACTACAATAAGTAAATACAGTTTGCAGAGAATGGGTGCTAAATATTTTATATATTTCTCCCATCGGGCTCCCTCAACAATGTTTAGTTTTAGTTTAGAGATACAGTGTGAAACAAATCCTTTAGCTCACCGAGTCCACGCCGACCAGCAGTCACTCCGTACACTGGCACTATCCTACACACTAGGGACAAACCTGTGTCTTTGGAGTGTGGGCGGAAACTCGAACTCCCAGAGAGAAACCACGTGGTCACGGGGAGAACGTACAAACTCCCGAACAGACAGCACCCGTGGTCAGGATCATCCCGGGTCTCTAGCACTGTAATGCCCCTGTCCCACTTAGGAAACCTGAACGGAAACCTCTGGAGACTTTGTGCCCCACCCAAGGTTTCCGTGCGGTTCCCGGAGGTTGCAGGTAGTGGAAGCAGGTAGGGAGACTGACAAAAACCTCCGGGAACCGCACGGAAACCTTGGGTGGGGCACAAAGTCTCCAGAGGTTTCCGTTCAGGTTTCCTAAGTGGGACAGGGGCATAAGGCAGCAACTCTACCGCTGCATCACTGTGCCACCCAGAAAGACTTTGAAATACGTATACCCTTCACAGCAATAGAAAGCGCCTTTGGGCATTTCTGCACAGTACGGTCCCAGAAAAGAAATCAAATAAAATAAGCTACTAACAACGCACAAACCCTTCAGAAATAAGAGAGGATAAAGGAGAAAGATCTAGCTCAGAAGTGATGCCTTTCCTTGGCAAATAGTTTGCCATCGTATATACTTGAAGGCCACTTGAATAAAAGCATCTGGTTGCTATGGAAACCTGACCAGGATCAACACGTTTGAAATAGAACTGTGCAAATGGCAAATATTCCAAAAATAAAATATTGAACCTGCGATCTTTATCTTGCGCTTCCAGTAATTAAAATAAAACGAAGGAAACTTGTTTCATGGGATGAAGCAGTCATTATCAACAGGCTCCCTGTTCAGTAGTGCACTTCTTTGAAGGGACTTTGTGTCAGCAGATTGTGCCAGCATTAGCACAGTTACTGTTCATTCAGATTGGTACTGTTCAATCTGAAGATGGATCCTAACCAGACACGTCGTCTGTCCATTTCCCTCCTGGTCCGTTGAGTTCCTCCCGCATGTTCTCATTTACTTGGCACAATGACAATACTGCTTCATGCTGTACAGTTAGCACTGCTATCTCACAGCTCCAGGGTCCCAGGTTTGATCCTTATCTTGGGTGCCGTCTGAGTGAAGTAGACATTCTTCCCAGGAGTTTCGCTTTTCTCCCACATCTCATGATTCTCTGAGCAGCGTAGGAGATTTTGATGTGGTTGTTTAGAGATACAGCGCAGAGACGGGCCCCTTTGGCCCACCAAGTCCATGCTGACCAGCGATCATCTCCGACACCAGTACTATCCTGCACATCAGGGACAATTAACAGAGGTCAATGAACCTACAAATCTGCACTTCTTTGGAGTGTGGGAGGAAACCGTTGCACCCGGAGAAAACACACGTCATAACGTACAAAATCCGTACAGAACAGCACCCGAAGTCAGGATCGAACCCGGGTGTGTGGAGCTGTAAGGCAGCAACTCTATCGCTGCACCACTGGGCCGAGATATGAGGTGCAAGTTTGTCACACAGAGGGTGATGGTTATACGAAACGAGCTGGCAGAGGAGGCTGTCGAAGCTGATACAATTTAATTGTATAATAGGCAATTGAATAGGAAAGATGTTGCAGGATACAAATCTATTGCAGAAAGGGGACTAGCGGCGAGAGTCATCATGGTTGGCACAGAGGAGTTGTGACTCTATGGCGAAGTGGCAGGTTCATTGACTTCTGTGAATTAACTTTAAATGTAATTAAGTGACAAAAGAATCGATGGGTAGTTAATAGGAATGGAGAGATAATAAATGTCAGGGTTACAGTGAAGTGAGAGGGGCAACAGGACTAATGTGATTCCTGTACCATGAGCTGGCATGCGCCCAAGGGCTGAATGGTCTCCTGTGTTGCAATAGTAAGTGGTACATTGAAGGTCATGAAGGAATTTGAGAGCGGGGATTGGAAAAGGTACCACATGAGTGCAAGTCTCTCTTTATTTGAATGATGTTGGCAAGGCTGATATCTGTTGCTGATGTGTTGTAGCCATTATAAGCCTTGTCTTGTATGTGGAAAAAGTCTTAAAGCAGCAGTAACTTCTTCCATAAGCTAGAGTACAGTCAGATTCTCCTCGACCTCATTGTGGACATTGGACTTGGTCTCTGGATCAGTTGCGCTATAATACAGAGAACAATGTTCTGCACTCTTTATCATTCCCTTTGCTCTACCTCTCGTTCTTGAGTTTGGCTTGATTGTATTCATGTACAGTATAATCAGATTTGATCAGATTGCTTGTAAAACAGCTTTTCACTAAACCTCTGTACATATGACAATAAGAAACCTGAACATAATGGACATTTATCAGTATCTGGAATCAAACTGGCAGAAAAACTGTTCCATATTTTGGAAGAGGTGAAAATGAAATGACTTAAAATTAAGCAGCCACATTAAAACATGTCCAATCTTAGCCAAGCTTGGTTTCGAGAAACAGGCCATTCGGCCCACTGATTCCTGTACTATCCTACACACCAAAGACAATTAAATGTTTATAATTTTTACCAAAACCAAACTAACCTACAAACCTGTACGTTTTTGGAGCGAGGGAGGAATCCGGAGCATGAGTAATCCATGTGATCATGGGGAAAATGGACAAACTCCGTACAGACAACACTCGTAATCAGGATCGAACTCTGTAAGGCAGTAACTCTACCGCTGGCCACCGTGCTATAGCCTTTGACTAAAATATGATAAAGCAGAAGAATTGTATTTTAAGTCACACTTTTTAGTGCAATTTAGCAATCGGCAGGTGGTATACTCTGCAATGTGTTACTTTAAATGTGCACCCTGCAGTGAATGGGGAAGAGAAAATATCCGGCACCACAATAAAAGCGCATAGTGGATCACAAATATGTAATCACCAGCCGCCTTGTTGCTATGCCTGACTCGTCATCAGGCCATGAGCCAACAATCTTGTCACAGGTATTGTTCAAGATGGGAACAACTCTATTCAATAGGATCCTTCAGAGATGGCTGCTGCTTGCTCAATCCACAGGTGGATTCATCTGCACCTGCTATTTTTACTGTGATTCCAGATGCCTGGAACCTGCGATGATAGCGGTTGAGAGGCAGTCGTGCCGTGTTGATGAGAACTATGAGGGACCCGGCAGGGCTGGTGGGGGGGTAACCAAGAACAAAGAGGGACTCGGTGGGAGGGGGGGGGGGGCCGCTGAGAACAAAGAGGAGCCCAGGGAGGGGAGGGCTGGGGGGCCGTTGGCACTGACAACAAAGGGGGACCAACATGACCTCTATTGAGTACTTCAGCAAATCTATCGGTGCCAGAGACGTGGCAACACTTGGTGCAATGTACGCTAAAACAAAGAATTTCACTGTACCCAGGGGCATGTGATGATAAAGTCTCATTGAATACCATCCTTGGGGAGCACCAGACAGTCCTCTCTGCATTACTAGCTGCCTCCCTCCTCCAGAGACAAGGCCGGTAGCGTTTGATTCTCTCGCCCTGGAGGCTGTCACCACAATCATGATGTCCGAATATTGTACGAGGACAGAGACAGCTGGGCAGTACTGAGTGCAATGCATTGTCTCAAGCTTCAGTCCTTTGGGCAGGGGGTCTGTCAACTTGATCCAGGGGCTCGGGTGAATGTTAAAAACCTTGCAATGTTACTGAGAGAGAAACAATAGCAGAGATCTGCCCTTCACACGGGTCAGCTTTCCGTGTTATTTTTTATTTTAAGCAGCACCATCGAAAAAATGCACCACGGCAACTTCGAGTCCCCTTTGACAGCAGCTCCCAAACCTCTGACCTCTGTCACCTGCAGGGAAGGAATGCCAAGCACAAGGACACTACACAACTCGCATGCAAAGCTTTCAGTTTGCTGTATATGTTTATATGTGGCACATCTTTAAGAACGGGTTTATATCACTTAGCTTGACACTTCAAAACATTGTATCCAGCATTTAGTTGTGTCTTGCAGCCTTCCATAAAGGAGTTTCTGTTTATGGCCCTTTTGTTCTTTAATTACAATGCCAGATTAATGTTTACTTTTAGACTTTAGAGATACAGTGGGGAAGCAGGCCCACCAAATATCACTCTGTACTGTAGACCTATTCTACACATTGGGGGCAATTTACAACTTTTTACTGAAGCCAATTAACCTACAAACCTGTATGTCTTTGGAGTGTGGGAGGAAACTAGCACAGTCACAGGGAGAACATACAAACTCCGTAGTCAGGATCGAACCTGGGTCTCTGGCGCTGTAAGGAAGCAATTCCACCGTGCCACCCTCAATAAGCATTGGAAAATTTAGTAGCTGTCCAAATCTTACTGCTCCTGAAACCTAGTGAGAAGAAGTTGATGGGATTCTGAGGAAGGGTTGTAGATGGTGAGACTGAGGTGATTTGCAGGGATTTTCATCTGTTGAGGCAAGGTGTGATCTTTTGGCAAACGTTGAATTTTCAGGAGCAAACTCTGACAGTTGCAACTTATTTACGTACTTTAGAGCATGAAAAAAAGAATGTCATAAAGTCTTCAGTCTGAAGAAGGGTTTTGGCCCGAAACGTTGCCTATTTCCTTCGCTCCATAGATGCTGCTGCACCCGCTGAGTTTCTCCAGCATTTTTGTGTACCTGTCATAAACAACCAGCAGTTTGGGCCTTGGCAAGACCGCCAGCCTAATCAAGGACCAATCTCACTCTGGACATTCCATCTTCTCCCCTCTCCCATCAGGCAAGAGGTACAGAAGTGTAAAAACACACACCTCCAGATTCAGGGACAGTTTCTTCCCAGCTGTTATCGGGCAACTGAACAAACCTATCACCAATTAGTGTGGTCCTGGCCCACCATCTATCTCACTGGAGACCCTCGGACTACTTTTAATCGGCCTTTACGCTGCACTAAGCTTTATAACCTGTATCTGTACACTGTGGATGGGTTGATGGTTACAAAAAGCTTTTCACTGTACATGCCACAATAAACTAAACTATCTGTGGAAATGGAAGCATGTTTAATGTAAGAACTTACTTGGGTGAATTGTGCTTTGATGGACAACTTTATTCTGGAAGCTGTGCAGGATAGGAGATTAGGATGGTAATCTTCCTTTTTGCACTGTATGAAATAAGTGCTGCATTAATCCATGCCCTTCAATTCTAGTTCTTCCTAGCTTATAATTCTTAAGTGGTTTGAACAGTAGTTCAGGGATTGTTGTTCACTGTAATCGTCTTGCCTAGGATATACAATATTGAATTCCGATAATAAAGTCTCACAGCACGGACCCTGGTCCTTTGACATAACATGTCTACGCTTACATAACAGCAAGGCGCTCCTTTCACTTCTTCAGTGCACAAACTCCTCATGTGATTTATGCACTGACGGCACTGGGCCTGTACTCGCTGGAGTTCAGAAGGATGAGGGGGGAGGGGGGGGGACCTCATTGAAACTTGCTGAATAGTGAAAGTCTTGGATAGAGTGATGTGGAGTGGATGTTTCCACTAGTGGGAGAGTCTAGAACCAGAGGACATAGCCTCAGAATAAAAGGATGTATTTTTCGAAAGGAGATGAGGTGGAACTTTTTTAGTCAGAGAGTGGCAAATCTGTGGCATGCATTGCCACAGAAGGCTGTGGAGGCCAAGCCATTGGGTGTTATTAAAGTGGAGATTGACGGATGCTTGATTAGTAAGGGTGTCAAAGGTTATGGGGAGAAGGCAGGAGAATGGGGTTGAGAGGGAAAGATGGATCGGCCATGATTGAATGGCAGAGTAGACTCGATGGCCATAAGGACTAAATTCTGCTCCAATGTGTTATGAGTCTCGCCATTAGTCACCCACCTCCTGAAAAATGCCCAATATTCCTGTGCCAATCAAATGGCAAGGAATCTATGAATTGTCCACTAAAATAATTCTTGATCATGAATAAAATAGCTGTATCATACACCTTCAATATTTTGTAGGTGGTTATTTGTTCAGAGAAGACATCAACTTATTTTCCTCCTCTTTAAAGCAGTTCAATCAGATTGCAATGTTGTTGACACCTTTGCTTAGAGACACAGTGTGGAGTCCAGGCTGATTATCAAGCACCCGTACCATAGTTCTATGTTGGACCAGTTTCACATCCTACACACTAGGAGTAATTTACAGAAGCCAATTAACCTACAAACCTGCACTCTTTGGAATGTGGTAGGAAACCAGAGGATCTGAAGAAAAACCCCCCAGTCACAGAGAAAACGTGCAAACTTTGTACAGACAGCACCCCAAGCCAGGATCGAACCTGGGTCCCTGGCTCTGTAAGGCAGCAACTCTACCTGCTCTACCAGAGTATTTCTATTCCTGAATTTGTGCATTTGACCATATGTAATAGGAAATGGAGAGCTAAACGGAACAGTCGCCCCCAAAACAGTAATCTTGCAAACTACTGGAGACCTTTTAAATCATATTGAGTTTATTTTCATCTGCACGAGGATGGTGCGGGTACAGGTACAATGAAAATCTTGTTTTTGCGGCAGCATCACAGGCACATGGACTCGGATAACACACAAAAGCATAAATTATACATCTCTAAACTAAATTGAGCTGTAAGGAAAAGGGATGGTGGGCCGAAAGGCCTGTTTCCACGCTGTATCTCTAAAGTCTAAAGATCCACCCCTGGGACCAGCGCACAAAAAGTCGTCTGGCTTCCGCACCATCTTGCGGGCCTGTTTGAGGGACAGAGTTCCTGGTGAATATGCATGGCGATGCTGGTAAAAAGAGAGAGGGGTGGTGTCATTGTAGCAACATTTGCAGAGTACCGAAAAGAACGGCTCGAGCTGCAACCTTCATTTGTTTTATTTACCCTGCCTCTTGATAATGAGCCACTTGTTTATACATTGTGTGCAGTAATCTTTGGAGGCCAGATTGTACCGTTTGCAAACCTGTTCATCGTGATAATGCAAGTATGTTGATTTTTAGAATCATCCACCAGCAGTCTGTAACCAAAGGCATCCCAGCGAGTCAGGAGAAAGCGTGTCGGACTCTCTGCCCGATATCTCAGCTAGTCATCTAAAACAATGCTGAAGGCAGGCTGGAGTTTGCGTGCACTCTCTCAGCAAATATTTGTGTTCAGATTACATGGATTAATGTGGTAGTTATTATGCCATTTAATAGTAAGATTAAACGAGAACTTACCAGTTTGAAGTTTGATCTGTATTTTATGAGGAGTTACGATGAGGGATTACGTGAAGAACCCGCTCAGCGCGCAGGCGCGGCATACTTCCAAGCAGCGGTGTGGAATCACAGATAGACACAGTTATTTTGAAGTAAACATAGTAAAGATAAGGAGACATCAATTTATTAGTTTGATCCATATAATGAGGGTGGGAGCGGAGGGCACGTAATCCCTCATCGTAACTCCTCATAAAATACAGATCAAACTTCAAACTGGTAAGTTCTCGTTTAATCTTACTATTTTACTTCGGAGTCACGTGAGTGACTACGTGAAGATTTCAAAGCTCTGTGATTTCAAACCGTGTAACAGTTTCATTTCACTCACTGCCGAAGTTCTTGAGGGAGGAAGTGTTATCGTAATGAACCAATGAGTCTATTTGTAGAAAAACACAATGGTATTTTTTAAACAATAACAACAAAGAATTAAGTTGCTCCCCTGGGCTTAAATTAAATATTTGCAGTTCGTAAATCTTTACTGCAAATAAACCAGGTTTTGCCAACGGCTTATTATAAATTTTCTGAACGGTCTTTTCCCTTCCCACCATCCTGCTGTAGCCAGGATGTGGTCTATAGGCATGTCCATTCTTTAGCCGTCGACATGGATGCTGCCCTGGTGGAATAAAATTTGTACATGTTAGTGTTTATCCCAGCAGTTTCTAGCACCTGCTTGAGCCATCTCGCAATGGTTTGGCTCGTACCCCACCATAAGGTTTTTGTGACTGACCCACAAGGCTTTTCATCTCCCTCGAATATTCTGGTTGTGTCTATATAGGATAGTAGGTGGGTCATGGCACATAGCCGTGGTTCTGGTGGGTAAGCCACGACTGGATTAGGTGTTCCTGGTCTGCTCTGTTTGACCAGTCGCTGGATAACGACAGATCTGGTCTGGAGCTGTGATCATGTTGTCCAGTCGCAATAGGTGTAGTGACTGGACCCTCTGAGCGGATACAAGTGCCATCAACATGAGCGTCTTTAGTGTAGCTTGCTCGAGGCCGGGGGATCTGGCTGGTGGCCATTCCCTGAGATATGTCAGGACCACACTGATATCCCAAATATGGGTATACCTGGGCTTAGGGCTTGATATTGTAAATGCCCTTCATCAGTTTTACCACCAGTGGATGGGATCCCATCGCCTGTTGTCCTGCCGCTGGTTTGAGATAAGCAGAAAGAGCACTCTGCGCTGTGTTGATGGCACTGTAGCTGATCCCTACATCGTGGTGTAGATGGCCAGGATCTCCAGTA
The DNA here is from genome assembly GCF_010909765.2 of Amblyraja radiata. NCBI lineage: Eukaryota > Metazoa > Chordata > Chondrichthyes > Rajiformes > Rajidae > Amblyraja > Amblyraja radiata. Next base: position 34,822,623 of record NC_045970.1, on the reverse strand, counting down.
TGTTGGTGGCTGTAGCTGTTTCGTATGTTGTCCATGTTTCCTGGCAGTACTTCTCCCTTTTTTGATGCTGGTTAAGTACTGCCTCTTGGTGGATGTTCGAAGGGATGCCGACATGGTGGTGATGGTTTGTTTGGACAATCCCAGTTCCAGGTAAGGTCTGTTCAAACTTGCAACCCAGACGTTTAATTTTCTCATGGCATGGGTGTTTAGCTTACCTGGTAGGTAAGTAGCTGATAGCCAAATATGTCTTTCGACATGCCATTGCCAAATCATGTTGACCAATTTGTCGCATGATAATGATTTTATGCCACCCATATGGTTAATATAAGCCATCACCGTAGTATTTATCAATTTGTAACCGAAAATGCAAGTGCTGCATATTAGATAAATATGCTTTTAAACCATAAAAGGCGCCCAACATCTCTAGATAGTTAATGCCCAGTGTAAGTAGTAATGATGACTCTAGTTTAGTCCATCTACCACTTGTGCTGGATATGGAGTTAGTCGCTCCCCAGCCTTGAGCACTGGCATCTGTTTGAATAACTAAAGTAGGGTTAGTGATAAAGATAGGGCTGAAACTATGCCAAACGTTTTCTGCCCACCACTGTAGCTCTGATATTGCTTCAGTGGGTAAGTTCATGACACGATCATAGTGACCTGTATGTCGTTTTATTGCCCGTACCTTTGCTCTCTGTAAATTTTTTGATAGTGCAAAGGTCCGAATTGTGTAGCCGGAAATGCTGCTACCATTTCCCCAATTACTCTTGCTACTTGTCGAATAGTTGGTCGCTCGTTGACCATTAATTTGTTGCATGATTGTGCTAATTCAACCATTTTTGCCTTTGGCAAGGTAACAGTCATATGGACTGAGTTAATTGTGAAGCCCAGGTAGTCCATGATAGTGGATGGCTTCAACTTAGATTTATCTGGATGTAGGACGAACCCCAGAGTTTCGAGGAGCTGTTTTGTAGCTGATACTGCTGCCACAGCCAATTCCATCGTTTTCCCTACTATGAGAATATCCTCCAGATATGCCATGACAATATGTTTTTGTTTTCTTAGTATTGCTATGGCTGGGTTCAATATTTTGGTGAATAATCTTGGGCTGAAGTTCGCCCATAGGGCAATGCTTTGTACCATCCAGATAAATTTTAGGTATCTGCGATGATCCTTGTATATGGGTACTAGATAGTAAGCATCTTTAAGATAAATGCTTGCCATGAAGTGTCCTTTGGAATTCAATTGTTTGGCAGTAACATATGTCTCCATTTTGAAATGTATATACTTAACAAATTTGTTTAGTGATGTTAAGTCAATGATGATGCGACAGACACCATCTTTTTTGGTTTTAGTGAATATATTCGATACAAATTCCAAAGGTTCATGTTTGGTCTTTTCGATGATCCCCTTTGTGATAAGTCTCACCAGTTCAGCTTGTCCCTCCCGTTTCTTTTTGACGGAGGGAGAAATACCCTTTGGGGCCATTGTTGAACTGGCGGCGTTTTTTCTGACATGAATTGTATTTTATATCCTGTAATGTTGTTGAGTATATACTTGTCACTCGTGACCATACCCCATGCTTCTTTAAACAGGTGTAATCTCCCCCCTGTTAATAAAGCACCCTTATTCTCTATATGCTGGTAGGGACCAGACCCACCTACCTCCATGGTTATTGGCGATTCTGTTTCTTCATTTTCCTGAAGATTTTGTTCTGACGTGCTGGCGATGTTGGGGGGAGGCGCATTTTCCAGGGGGTCCGCTGCGGGCCCTGATCTGAAAGATCTTTGGGGATAATGTGCGGACCCCAAGCGCTCACCAGTCCCATATTGCGGACGTCGACTGGTGGATGCCGTGGGGTGCTGCCGCTTGGGTATCGGAGGTCTTGGTTTGCTCGTCCCGGGGCCTGCCCTCATTAGGCCGAAGGTTTTTGATGCTTCCTGCATCTCCTTCAGTTTTTTATTGAAATCTTTCCCAAATAGCAGCGCGTCCGTCTCCGCAGCTGGGGCTTTACACAAGCCAGCAAATTTGGGATTGAGGGCAGGTCTTATGTTTCCCTCCGAAGATTGTTGATCTCAAATTGTGTGGTACACATTAATGCCAGCACATCCTGCTGGCAGGTATCCATCTCCGTGCTCTCCACGGAACGAGCAAAGGCTGTGATGGCCGACATCAGGAGCCTTAGGATCCGCTGTAGCTTGAGTTCTTGGGTCTGGATGTGTGACCCACATGCCCCCAGATTTGGCTGTTGACACTTTTTACTTTGAGGGCCTCACCGTTTTCTGGTGCTGTGTTGTTTCAGCACCTCAGCGAGCACCTTTTCCAGTAATGGTTGATGCTGGCCGCCATTCTTGGTTCCAGCGGTGCTCCAGCCCGTGGGGTTGCTACAAGCGGTCCATCACACCCAACAGCTCTTCATGTTCCTGCACCCCTGGCATACTCCCGAATTCGTCCGCCTGCCCCTGTTCCAGACAAGCCCAGCCCTGGTCACCAATGCTAGCCTCCAGTAATGAGGGAGCAAAGGGCAGTGCATGAAACACTGTGGAGGGGGTGCCTGACCTCCCTCCGCGAGAGCGCTCTTTCTGCGCATCTCGCTGGAGCTGCTCCAATTGCTGTTGGATGCAGCTCAGGCGGCTGTCTCTCCTCCATTTAGGTGGAGACATGTCCCCGTCCGACGAATCGGACGCCACCGGCCGGATGCCTGTTCGGATGGCTAGACATCCAGCCCGCAGTTCAGGCACTAGCGGGACTGGGCTCGGCGCGGTGATGGGGATAGCGGGGTGACCGGTAATTGTTCCTACCGCCTGTTGCTGCCCCCCCTGCAATGGAACGCTCCTCCGCTGGAGTCGAGCGGGGGACAGGTTCTTCTGGAGCTTTTGCCTTGTAGATGCGAGAGCGCCCCTCAAGCAGCGCGTCTTGCAGGCACTGCTCCGTGAGCCGCTCCAGCGGCTCAGGCGGCTCTCTCTCCCCCCGTGCGGGTGGAGAGACGTCCCGCCCGACATCGGGAAACACCTGCCGGATGCCTCTCGAGTGGCTATACATCCAGCCCGCTGCTTCAGGTACTAGCGGGCTGGCCTCGGCACGGTGTCGGGGAATTACGGAACACCGGGTAACGCTCCTACCGCCTGTTGCTGCCCCCCTCCCCAACGGGAAAACGGGGGACAGTTTTGTTCCAGAGCCTTTTTCTCTGCCTGTAAAAAACACAAGCAGAAAAAGGCTCACCTGTAAAAGAAAACCCGACCTCAGGGTACTCACCTGACGGTCCGGTTCATCCTGTAACGGGACAGCCTAAGTCCCGTGGCAGCCGCTGTTGCACTGCTGGCGTAATGCCGCGCCTGCGCGCTGAGCGGGTTCTTCACGTAGTCACTCACGTGACTCCGAAGTAAAATTAGAAATGTGATTAGCCTCATCTGGATTTCACACTTATCGTCTAATAATAGACTGGAGTAAAGGACTCCATTTAAATGCTTACATTATGCCATTGCAGTCACAGTCGTACATAGATTTTTGATTTTTGTCAAGGAAGATTAATTAATTGAAAGATTCAGCGTGGAAACAGGCCTTTCAGTTCACGCTGACCATTGATCACCCCTTCACACTCGTTCTATGTTATCCCACTTTCCCATCCACACCCCACACACTCGGGGCAATTTACAGAGGTCTACCTACCCGCACATCTTTGTGAGGAGGGAGGAAACTTGATCAGCCGGAGGAAACCCACGCAGTCGCAGGGATAGCGTGCAAACTCCACACGCTCAGAACCCGAGGTCAAGAGCGAACCTGGGTCTCTGGCGCTGTGAGGCAGCAGCACTACCAGCTGCACCGCTGTGCTGACCAAGATGGAGGCACAATAGGAAATGCTGGAAATCCTCAACAGGTCAGAGTGACGGCATCTGTGGTGGGTAAAGCAAGTAGTATTTCAGGCAACCCATTGTTTAGAGCAAGGGTTCCCAACATGGGGCAAATTTGCCTACCCAGGGGGTAAATTTGTTGATTCTGGATTTGTACATATTTGTTCTCATTGACTGACTGTGTTTGGTTGTGATATACTGGTATCTGTTCATCATTAGTTGTTCATAAATAAGTCAGATAATATTGTTATGTACTATTAAAGTTACCAGGGGTAAACAGGGCTATAAAGGTTGGGAACCCCTGGTTTAGAGCAGGAGCTAACATGGTCACAGTCGATTTTCGTGAGGAACTTTGAAAGAGAAACTTCACTGCCCTACTTTTCAACAGATTTATTGACTAACAGCAGCTGCCAACTCTAACCATTCCCCGATGATGCTCACACTTGAACAGCAAGCATCGAGTTGAAGGAATATGATGATCAAGCCCGGTTCTCCTATTTGATTCAATATTGAAAGGCCCAATAGAAGTATTCTTTCCATGCTCCTGATTACACAATTTGCATGTTGATCCAATGCCACAGGACACGGCTCACATTCATATTTTTCTTGAAGGCAATAGTCAAGTCTATGACTTAAAGTAAGAAGGAAAATAAATGTATGTGGGTCTACACAAATAGGTCAAAGTCTGTGGATCCTGGGGGTATAGAATGATCCAGATGCAGTGTGAAGAGTAGTTTACACGGGGAAATGATTTCTAATCATCAGCAGACCTGTACTGTGCATCTTGTCAATGACAAAAGAATGTCACTTCCAAAACTATAGGACACAAAGTGCTGGAATAACTCAATTGATCAGGCAGTATTGCTGGAGAACATGGATAGTACCTTGGGCAGTTTACAACCCAGCAGTATGAATATTGATTTCTCCAACTTCAAGTAAACCTTGCCTTCCCTCTTTCTCTGCCGGTCCCCCACCCTGGTTCTCCGAATAGTTTCACTGTCCTCCTGATTGATTTGAATGATTGTATGCCTCATTATCACATTCCTCTCAGCTAACAACGAACCATTCTACATTTCTTTGACCTTTGTCTGCTTTGATCTGTCATTTTCACACCTTACCCTTCCATATCTCTAGTCTCCCTCTATCCTGACTCTCAGTCTGAAGAAGGGTCTCAACCGGGAACGTCGTTCATTCCTTCTCTCCGGAGATGCTGCCTATCCCGCTGTGTGGTGTTATGTCTGTCTTGAAGCTGTCGTGGCACTGTAATTTCCTGTAAAGGATTATTAAAGGTATAATCAATCAATCAATAATCAATTATTCCAGCATTTTGTGTCAATTATGGATAGTAACACAATGGGTCAGGCAGCATCTCTGGAGAGCATGGATGGGTGAAGCTTTTGGTCAGGACCCTTCTTCATACTGGTTGGGGGGTGGGAGAAGAAAGCTGGGAGTGTGGTGAAGCAGGAAAACATGTACGAGGATGAAGTAGTTTGTAGGCTGAGATTTCATTTCCTTAAATTTTAATTTTGTGTAAAATCCTTGCTTTCTCTTTCTTTGCGAAATCATCCAGGTCTATCTGTCCATTGCTGAAGCTCTTCTGTCCACTGCCTCTGTGTTGTGGACAAGTTGTCCAGCGTACAAGCCACATCATCTCAAGTCCAGCAGATGTATTTGCTACTATCTCAGTACTTTTTTTTGACATGGTATTTGCCGCATACATTTCCCCATGTGGCCATTAGATGGTATGTATGCCTGCACCTTGCATGTATGCAGTGTTTGACTTCGTGGTAACATGGTGCAGAGAACAGTCGACCGCTATTGAGTCATACAGCGTGGAAACAGGCCCTTTGGCACAACTTGCCCACCCTGACTAACATGCACCATCTACTCTCGTCCCACCTGCCCAAGCTTGGCCCAGATCCCTCTGAACCTATCCTATCCATGTACCTTTAGAGACACAGTGTGGAAACGTGTGTTTCAGACCACACAGTCCGTGCCGACCAGCCCGCACACTATCCTACACACTAGAGACAATTTTGACAGGAGTTGATGCTTAGATCGAATTTAGAGATACAGTGCAGAACAGGTCCTTGAGCCCACCAATTCCTGTACTATCCTACACACTAAAGACAATCTATAATGTTTCTAATTTATAATTTTTACCGAAGCCAAATGAACCTACTAACCTGCACGTCTTTGGAATGTGGGAGGAAACTGGAGCACCCGGAGAAAACCATGCAGTCACGGGGAGAAGGTACAAACTCCATATAGGCTACACTGATGGTCATGCATAGGCAGGTGTCCAGCGCTGTAAGCAGCAATGCTACTGCTGCACCACAATGATGCCCCTTACCTGTCTTGCCTGTTTTAAATATTATCTGTCTTTTTAAATGTTGTGATTGCAACTGTCTCAACCACCACCTCCTGCAACTCGTTCCATACATTTGTGTAAAGAAAATATTGTTCCTCCGGTTCCTATTAAATCTTTTCCCCCTCACCTACAGCGTGCGTGCGTGTGTGTGTGATTTGACAATTGCGGTATACCAGTTCCAACAAAGACATTGACGTTAGCCATTCATTCAGCAAACGTTACTCCAGCAGTTGATTCCATGGAAAACAAAGGCCTAATTCTTTACAAGTCTTTATAAGGGTCTCGACCGAAAACATCACCCATTCCTTCTCTCCAGAGATGCTGCCTGTCCCGCTGAGTTATTCCAGCATTTTGTGTCTATCTAATTCATTATAATTTGGGTAAAATACATCACAGTAAATGTTACTCTTAATGCGGATTCATGGCTTGTAATCTTCATTCCGACAACAGGTCCTGATGTGAGGGCTGATGCATTTTGAAGGAGTCCAATTGGCTGAGTACTTCAAGTAATCAGGTTTAGAATTACGTCAATTTGTAGGCGGCGAGGATCTACAATTGCACAAATGGAAATTTTTTGTCTTTAATTCAATGAGCGTCCAGCACAGGAGTGCTTACTTCAGATGTGCTCCTTGTGAGGAGATTTGTCCTCTGCAACAGTTATAGAGTCATATACAGTGTGGAAACGGGTCCTTCAGCCCAACATGCCCACACCAGCCAACATGTTGCAATTTCCTACCCAGGTCTCCACTGTAAGACCGCAGCTCTACCGCTGCGTCAGTGTGTGTCGCCCCTCGTGGGACTGATCCTGGAGAAACTTGCCGAAGTTCTTCAATGCCACATCATCCCGTTCTAAGTAGGCAGACATGGACAGGTGGACATAGGGGGCATAGAGGTCCATGTTGACATGTTGGTTAATGCTGGCTTCACATTCCTGGTGGTAGTTCTGGCGCACTTGGGAAGTCATCCTGCACATGTTCCGACATAAAAGGTTCCTTAAATCAAAATGCTAATATTTTTGTTGGGGAGGGGGGGGGATGGCACAATGGTGCAGCGGTAGAGTTGCTGCCTTACAGCATCAGAGACCTGGGTTCAATCCTGACTACCGGTGCTGTCTGTACAGAGTTTGTGTTCTCCCTGTGACTGCGTTGGTTTACTCCAGGCGCTCCGGTTTCCTCCCACACTCCAAAGACGTGCAGGGTTGTTGGTTAATTGACCTTGGCAAAATTGTAAAGTGTTTCGAATTGTGTTAGTGTATGGGGTGATCGCTGGTCGGTGCGGACTCGGTGGACCGAAGAGCCTGTTTTCATGCTGTATCTCTAAAGTCTAAGGTGAAGGCTATACAAAAAGATGTGTGGTGAGAGGGAATTTGTTGGATAATTCTTTCAAAGAGCCAGCATCTGCACACTGAGCTTGTACACAAGCGCAGCTTGCAAACCAGTGCAATTTATAGAATTAAATATATATAAATAATCTTTCGATGGCATTTAATGTTGGAGATGTTGCTGATGAAGCAATAACAGATTTCTGCAGAGCAAAGAATAGTGAAATTATTTTAATAAACTTGTGGGCTTTGCACTTTGTGTGAAAACACTGGGAATAAATATTCGAGGGTTATTTTGACAGCCGTTCACACAACAAACATTTAAAGTCATAGAGTCATACAGCACGGAAACAAACCCTTTGGCCCAACTAGTCCATGCCAACCAATCTAAGCTAGTCTCATTGACCTGCATTTGACCCATATCCCTCTAAACCTGTTTAAGTTTTGTTTAAATTATATTCTTGAATCTGCCTCAACTGTCTGTTCTGGTGGTACACAAAATTGCTGGGGAAACTCAGCGGGTGCAGCAGCATCTATGGAGCGAAGGAAATAGGCGACGTTTCGGGCCGAAACCCTTCTTCAGACTGATGGGGGGTGGGGAAAGAAAGAAGGAAAAAGGGAGGAGGAGGAGGAGCCCGAGGGCGGGCGGATGGGAGGGTGGGAGGAGACAGCTAGAGGGTGAAGGAAGGGGAGGAGACAGCACGGGCTAGCCAAATTGGGAGAATTCAATGTTGATGCCATAAGGACGCAAGGACCCCAGACGGAATATGAGGTGCTGTTCCTCCAATTTCCGCTGTTGCTCACTCTGGCAATGGAGGAGACCCAGGACAGAGAGGTCGGATTGGGAATGGGAGGGGGAGTTGAAGTGCTGAGCCACCGGGAGGTCAGGTAGGTTATTGCGGACTGAGCGGAGGTGTTCGGCGAAACGGTCGCCCAACCTACGCTTGGTCTCACCGATGTAAATCAGCTGACATCTAGAGCAGCGGATGCAGTAGATGAGGTTGGAGGACTGGTCTGTTCTGGTGGTTCATTCCATGCACCTACCATCTGCTGAGTGAAAAAGCTACCCCCCAAGTTCATATTAAATGTTACTCCTCCCCCCTCTTGTATTAAATCTTTCCCCTCTATATATACATACCTGTATGTTTTTGATTCCCCTACCCTTGATAAAAGACTGCTTTCACCCTATTTATTCCCCATGCGATTTTTGTAGGCCTCTAAATGATCACCCCTCAACCTCCGGTGCTCAAATAAATAAAGTCCAAGCCTACCTAATCTCTCCCTGTAGCTCAGGCCCTCAGATCCATAAGACATAGGAGCAGAATTAGGCCATTTGGCCCGCTGAGTTGGCTCAACCACTCTATTATCAATATTTCCCTCTCAAACCCATTCTCTTGCCTCTCCCGTTTTAATAACTTGGCCTCCACAGCCGTCTGTGGCAATGAATTCCACGATTTACCACCAATTCTAAAGGTACGTCCTTCTATTATGAGACTGGGTCCACTGGTCCTTGACTATCCCACTCTATCTAGACCTTTCATTATTGGGTAGGCTTCATTGAGATCTTCCTTCATCCTTCTAAACTCCCACAAGTACAGGCCCAGAACCATCAAATGCTCCTCACACGTTAGCCTAATCAACCCTGGAATAATTTGTAAACCTCGTCTGGACCCTCTCTAACATCAGCACATCCTTCCTCCGATACGGGGCCCAAAACTGCTCACAATACTCCAAATGCTGTCTGGCCAGTGCCTTATAAAACCTCAGTGTTACATCCCTGCTTTTACATTCGAGTCATTGTGAAATGAATGCTAACGTTGCCTTTGCCTACCTCACTACCAATTCAACCTGCAGATTAACCTTTTGTGAATCAACATCAGCGCTCCCAAGTCTCTTTGCACGTCCATTCTCTGAATTCTCTCGGGAGTTAGAAAGTAGTCTGTCTTTATTCCTACTGCTAAAGTACATGATTGCACACATTGCTACACTGTATTCTATCTGCCACTTCTTTTCACATTCTTCCAACCTGCCAAAGTCCTTCTGCAGTCTCCCTGATTCCTCTACACTACATCCCCCCCCCCCCCCCCACCTATCTTTGTATAGCTCGCAAACTTGGCCACAAAGCCATCAATTCCACCATCCAAATCATTAACACAACTTGATGAGTGGCGGACCCAACACCAACCCCTTCAGAACACCACTAGTCACTGCCACCCAAACAGAAAACCCCCCCATTATTGCCAGTCTTTGCCTTTTGCCATCCAGCCAACCTTTTATCCGTGGTAGTATCTTCCCACACACGGCATATTGCTGACTATTTAATGTTTAGAATGGAACTCATGCCCCGATCATGCAGAAGAGTTGGGGCCGTGACTGAATCAAGGCTGCCATCTGGAACCGGCCTCCAAGTCCATTCGGAAGTGGACAAGTCGCCGTAATGACTTGCCTTCAGTCTCTCGCACTTACACTGGCTACAGGCCACGGTGATCGTCGAACAGGTCACTTCGATGGAGTGCTCTCTTAAAAGCCCACTGCATTATTGAAGAAGCAAGATTGATAAACTGCTTGGCAATGAGCAGCGGGATTGCTGCAATCTTGTCTGGAACCCTGGTTGACTTAATAAAATGGTGCTTAGCAGAACACCGTGCCTTGCTGATGCCACGCAAGTTACCTTTGTGCTAATTCAGAACCTTATTTTATTTTAATAAGAAATGTAATCAAACTCTGCAATCTAAGAAGCATAATTTTCATGGTGGAGACATGCTGCCCGTCCCGCTGAGTTACTCTAGCTTTTTGTGTCTATCTTCGGTTTAAACCAGCATCTGCAGTTCCTTCCTGCATGGTGGGTTTTCCTGACTATATTGGATTAGAGTTGGACATCTTTAGAGTGCATCAAGCAGAGTACAGCTTTTAGCTTTTTGAAACCAAGTAGGCAAGGTGAAATTATTATATCTAATACCAAGGAACTGTAGATGCTGGTTTATGCCAAACATAGGCACAACATGCTGGAGTAACTCAACGGGTCAGGCCATAGCCTAGAATAAAAGGACTAACCATTAGAAAAGTGATGAGGAATTTCATTAGTCAGAGGGTGGTGAATCAGTGGAATTCATTGCCACAGGCGGCTATGGAGGCCAAGTCAATGGATATTTTCAAGGCGGAGATTGACAGATTCTTGATTAGTATGGTTGTCGGGTTACAGGGAGAAGGCAGCAGAATGGGGTTGAGAGGGAAAGATAGATCAGCCATGATTGAATGGCAGAATGGACTTGATTGGCCGAATGGCCTTAATCTGCTCCTAGAACTTTTGAACTAATTAACTTAAAAGATCTTGGAGGAGTTGAAGTGGCAAGGCCAATGGAGAAGTATATTGATCTTAGAGCAGTATAGCACAGTAACAGGCCCTTTGGCCCACAAAGTTAGTACTGACCATGAGGCCAAGGTAAACTGATATTCTCTGCTGTACATGACCAATATCATTCCATTCCCAGCCAACCGTATCTATGTACCTTTCCAAAAGGCTCTTAAACACCACCTTTGTATACACTTCCATCATCAACCCTGGAAGTGTGTTCCAGACACTCGCCACTCTCTGTGTTTAGAAAAAAACTCATGCTACACATCGTTCAACATTCCCACTGACTGTAAGGCCATGTCTTCAATATTTCCACCCTGGGGGGAAAAGGCTAACTTATCGATGTTTCCTAATGGTATAAACTTCTATCAGGCCTCCCCTCAACCTCCGACGCTCCAGAGAAAACAATCCAAGTTTGTCCAACCTCTCCTTCTGCCTATGTCTTACTGGACATGTGTATCCGTGCATCTGCAGAAACAATGTTGCAAGTATATTCTGTCACAAATATTGCACTACATATTTTGAGAATTTATTTTGAAATGGTGGTTAGCGATTGAATAATTTTGAAGTAATTTTGCAATATCAAAACCAAACCTAGAAAATGTATGTAGAACAGTCCAGCACAGGAAGGGACCCTTCGGCCCACTTAATGCCGAACATGATGCCACTGACTCTGGGCGCTGGTCCCAGAGGTGGATCTGCAATCACACATTACAATCATCCCACTCTTTTAATCCTCTACTCCAACAGCAGCATTTCTTACTTTAACTAGGCAATATGTACACTCTGGATGGTTCGATTGTAATCATGTAAAATCTCTCCGCTGACTGGTTAGCTTTTCACTGTACCTCTGTACACGTGACAATAAACTAAACTAAACATTTGCCTGCGTATGATCCATATCCCTCCATTCCGTGCATTTCCATGTGTCTATCTAACAGCCTCTCTACTCTATTGTATCTGCCTCCACCAACCTGTCGCTTTGCAGGCCTCCACCACTCTCTGTGAAAAAAGGAACTTGCCCCGCACATCTCCATTAAACTTTCCCCTTCTAAACCTGCGATATTAAACCACACAAAACAATGATGCACTTTCTGTACAATGTCTGCACCTTATTCTTTCTACCTTATTCTTAACCACAGCCTCCCCCCAACTTAAATACTGGAAATATCATTGCAAAGTTGGCGGCTGATGATTGTACCGATGGAACTGGCAGCAAACTGCCTTTTCAAAACTGATTTTAGCATTTATTGGCCTGTTTCTGACTTTTCTCTCTATCGTGATCTTTGACACGCACACTCGACAAGCTGAATGCCATCTCTTCCATCACCGAGAGAGCGGCTTTTAATCTCCACTCCCTGGCCCCTCTGTCAAGTGCACAGCTTCAAGTTCTGGAAATTCTGTTCTGTCTACTGTGTGATCGGGCTCATTCACAGGGAAAACAGCAGTCCACACAGGGGTTGACACAGAGACAGTCATTAACGGTGCATTTAAACTGCAGCAGATGTGAACGAGGTGCCCACTAGGTTTTATATGCCAAACACAATTAATCTTCATTAAGACATATCACTCCTTGCCCAGGAAAATAAAACCTGCTTGCATCAGGAATTCCAGTGTCAATGTTTGAACCTATCAGCAGAATTAATCATTAGGAATGAGGTTCTTCTCAACAATACGCTTCCGGTAAGGAAGTATAGAAGAATGTGCTTCAATATTTAAGGTTAAAATGCGAACCTTTGATTTCAGATTCTTTCATTGCCTTTGTGATCTCCTCTGCTTTGCAACTCTGCAGTGTTTTCCTTCCTCTGATTCTAGTCTCCTCGTCATCCTCCGACTGGTCCTGAATAAACTGCTCCACCATTGCTGGCTCTTAATCTGCCAATCCCTTAAACTCTGCAAATTCCATAGACAAAGAGCTTTAGACCTTAGAGATACACCGCTTATCAATGATTCTTAAAAGTCGTAATTGTATTCCCCGCTGTTGTTATTCTGGCAGCTATCTGGCAGTGGAAAAGGTTTCCCCTGAGATCCCTCTTCAATAACTCCCTTCGAACCTTAATCTATGGTCTCTTGTTTTAGAATTACTATCCTAAGGAAAAAGCCTAAGTGTTCACATTATCCATTCCCCTTATCATTTTGCATACCTCAATAAAGTCACCGCTCAGCCTCCTATATTCCAAAGAAAAAAAGCCCCAGCCCATCCAACCTCTCCTGATAAATCAAGCCCGCAAGTCCAGGTGACATTCTGGTAAATCTCTTCGGCACCCATTCCTACTTAATGGCATGGTTCCTATAGTGCAACCAAAATCGCACACAGTACTCCAAGTGGGGTTTCACCAATGACTTGTACAAGTACATCACATTGTCCCAAATTTTGTATTCCAGTCCAAACTTTTGTACTAAAACTCTATTCCTTCAAATATAAAGCATTCCTTAAACCTACCTCTTTGAACAATCGCCTGAATGTCGTCATCTGTAACTAGATGTTACATTTTGTATCTTAACACACGAGGATGTATGTTACAGTAGTGACGGCTTTATAACGAAAAATTGTTGCATCTTGGTTGGTTGAAATTTACCTTTTTTTTTTTTTTAAGAGGTCTGTTTTTATTATTTGCTAAACTCCATCAATCATTATTTTTTTCATCGAAAATAAGGAACTGCAGATGCTGGTTTATATCAAAGATATACACAAAGTGCTGGAGTAACTCAATGGGTCAGGCAACATCTCTGGAGAAAAAGAATGGGTGACGCTTTGGTTCTGAAGAAGGGTCCTGACCTGAAATGTCACCCATCCCTTTTCTCCAGAGATGCTGCCTGACCTGCTGAGTTACTCCAGCACTTTGTGCCTATTAAGATTTTTTAATGTCATGTTAACCACTGGTTCAAGACCCTTCCCAAAATATACTGATAATTCAGTGCTCTGCGAATACGGCATGTCAGGGGTTTTGGAGGGGTTGTTAATATAAATCCCTTTTATTTAAAATCAAATAATTGTTAATGGTGGAAATCCAAAACGTGATAAAGAAATAAAACTTAAAATAAATGAAACTTAATTCTGAAGAATCGCCTGAAACTTATTGCTTTAAACTTGTTTAATATTTCCATTGTTATGGAGTGTTTCCAGCATTTTCCGTTTTTATTTACTTGTTTGTGTACCTGTTTAGGTTACAGTATTTAGAAGTTTATTGTGGAAAAGGGCACCATCATTCTTTCTTCAATCATTGCTCTATCCAAAATGTATAGGGGACAGGACAGCACAGTGGAGCAACTGGCAGAGCTGCTGCCTCCCAGCGCCTGAGACCTAGGTTCGATCCTGAACCCTGGTGCAGTCTGTGTGGAGTTTGTACATTTTTCCTGTGACCGCGTGGGTTTCCTCCAAGTGGGATAACATAGTGTGATCAGTGTGGATTTGGTGGGCTGAAGGGCCTGTTTCCATGCTGTAACTCTAAACTAAACTAAAGTTTGATTAACTTACCAATCCTCTCTCGATGGCTTTGGATAAAAGAGTCATCGGTCTGATTTACCTAACAATTGTTATTGAATATCAAAGTGCTTGGAGCACGCTGTACATCTGTTAGATGTGTTGGCCACTGTATCTGCATCCCCTGATATTTCTTCCATTCTTTGAAACTGAAGAATAATGGATGTATTCATAAGAGAACAAGCCGACTTTGAAGAATTGAATAAATAACAGTATGAGTGTGGGTGAACGATGTACACGGATGGCAAACATTTTTAAGTGAAGCTTGTTCATGTTGAAAATGTTGTTATGCAGAGCACTGGTTGGCAGTATGCAGTGTTCAATTATTATAGTCCTTGCAAATCTAATATTCTTTAAGGTGGCCCTTAATTATTCATTTTATTTTCTGATGGACCATTTCAAAAGAAGATCAAAGATCTGTGCAAGGTTTCAATACACACCTTAATTAAAAATAAGATTCCGTCTGGAAATGTAGTCAACAGTTGAGCTTTACACATCGACCCAGCTTAGTGTAGTTTAGAGATGTAGGGTAGAAATGGGCCGTTCAGCCCACTGTGTCCGTGCCGACCAGCGATCCCCGTACACCTGCACTATCCTACACACTAAGGACAAATTACTTTTTTTTTTAAACCAAAGTCAATTAACCTGCAAACTTGTACGTCTTTGGAGTATGGGATTAAACCAACCCGAGAAAAAGCAAACACGATCAAAAGGAGGACTTACACAGTGAGTGGTGAATCTGTGGAATTCTCTGCCACAGAAGGTAGTTGAGGCCAGTTCATTGGCTATATTTAGAGGGAGTTAGATGTGGCCCTTGTGGCTAAAGGGATCAGGGGGTATGGAGAGAAGGCAGGGATGGGATACTGAGTTGGATGATCAGCCATGATCATATCGAATGGCGGTGCAGGCTCGAAGGGCCGAATGGCCTACTCCTGCACCTATTTTCTATGTTTCTATGTTACAGACTCCGTATAGACAGCACCCATAGTGAGAATCGAACATGGATCTCTGGTGCTGTAAGGCAGCAACTCTACTGCTGCGCCATTGCCATTTGCTTTATGTGTTTTTGGATGCAATATGCTTGTTAGATTAATAGCAACAGCTAATTTATGCGCTGTGGTTTTAAAATAACGTGCTCAAATTTAAATGTATATATTTAGAATGTACACCTTTTTGAATTACGTGTTGTATTTAATTATTTATGAAGCTTGGTCACTGGAGAAGAATCACAGCACCAAATGTATACACAGCAAGCTCACACAAACTGTAAATAATAATGGCCAAAGAAGGACTTTGTGATGTTTATTGAGGGATAAGTATTGTTCAGGAAACCTTGTTCTTCAAAATGTCACCACAATCTTTAAGATAAACTTCAAAATGAAGTTTGGTTTGGCAGTTCGTATAAAGACTGACACTTCCATCAGCACAATAGCACTCTCATTAAACCTTTTATGCAAATTGTTGTGTGCCAGTCTCTGCAGTGGGCCTTCAACCCACAACTTCAGAGGCCCATGTGGTGCCCAAAGAGTCACAGTTGACAACTAGCATAAAGTAAGTGGATGGCCAGGATAGGTAGAAATGAGGTGACCCTAGCATTTTTACTGGCCTTGCTCTGTTTATCTAAGTAGGGCAGCACGTACTGTAAGGAGTTGCTGCCTTACAGTGCCAGAGACCCGGGTTCGATCCTGACTACAGGTGCTGTCTGTCCGGAGTTTGTTAGTTCCCCCCCGTGACCTGTGTCTGTTTTCTCCGGGTGCTCCCACACTAATGGAAAGACGTACAGGTTTGTTGGTTAACAGGTCCATTTTGGACCAGTGCACCAGTGGTAGAGGGAATGCTGGTTTAGGGTGGGAGATACAACCAAACCTCAAAAACTATTTGTTACAAGCCAGATGAAGAGAAATGAATGAGAATTCCATATTTAATTCAGATAAGATCAAAACGGTGTTTGTGCAGCACTTTTTATGTCTTCAGGACATCCTAAACCTATTTGCATCCAATAAATGACTTCTTTGAAATATGTACGTTCACTGCTGTATTGTCTGGATGTGCCACAGTCCATTTGTGCGCAATAAGGTCCCATAAATAGCAATGACATAAATGACCAGTCAAGCATTTTTTTTTTTACTGTGTTGGAAGATAAATCTTGGTCAGGAGACCATGAGGATGTCTTTCTCTCGCCCTCTCCTCTGAACAGAGTTGTGACATTGTTTATGTCCAAGCCAGGGGAATTGCAGCATGGTGTCTCATTTAAAAGATAGACCCTGCAATAAAGCAAGGCAAGCTCTGCACTTCACAAATAACTATTAAACACTCTGCCTAAAGACAAATCCAAAGATTTCCCACCGCCACTGGGCCAATTTCAATATTAATTAATCAGATGGAGAAATGACAGACGGGTATTGTGGACAGTAAATTTCAAAATCATCAAATTTACACATGTATCCAAGAATTGAGGAGGTGGCCCAGTGGTAGAGTTGCTAATGCCAAACACCCTGGTGCAATCCTGACTATGGGTGGTGTCTGTATGTTCTCCCTGTGACCGCGCGGGTTTTCTCCGGGTGCTCCGGTTTCCTCCCACGCTCCACAGACGTACCGGTTGCATTGTGGCCTGGTTCGGCAGCTTGAACGTCCAGGACCTTAAAAAGTCCATCACCGGCTCTGACCGCCCCACCACCGAAGGGATCTATTGAAGTCGCTGCCTCAAAAAAGGCAGGCAACATCATTAAAGACCCACACCATCCTGGCAACACACTCATTTCACCATTGCCATCGGGAAGAAGGTACAGGAGCCAAAAAAACTAACGTCCAGGTTCAGGAACAGCTTCTTCCCGACAGCCATCAGGCTATTAAACGCGACAACAAATAAGCTCTTAACTACAACAGACTTATTATTATTGCACTATATTTGTTTATTTATCGAGTATGTGTGCATGTGTGTGTATATATACACACTGAACTTTCTTTACATGATGTACTATGTTTTGACACCGTTTTTTATCTCATTTGAAAAGGGGAAGTACAACGGAATCTGGGGGTCCTTGTTCATCAGTATATGATAGTGAGCATGCAGATGCAGCAGGCAGTGAAGAAAGCGAATGGCATGTTGGCCTTTATAACGAGAGGAGTCGAGTATAGGAACAAAGATGTCCTTCTGCAGTTGTACAGGGCCCGAGTGAGACCCCACTTGGAGTATTGTGTGCAGTTTTGGTCCCCTAATTTGAGGAAGGACATTCTTGCTATTGAGGGAGTGTAGCGTAGGTTTACAAGGTTAATTCCCGGGATGGCGGAACTGTCATATGCTGAGAGAATGGAGCGGCTGGGCTTGTACACGCTGGGGTTTAGAAGGATGAGAGGGAATCTTATTGAAACATATAAGATTGTTAAGGGTTTGGACACGCTAGAGGCAGGAAACATGCTCCCGGTGTTGGGGGAGTCCAGAGCCAGGGGCCACAATTTAAGAATAAGGAGTAAGCCATTTAGAACGGAGACGAGGAAACACTTTTTCTCACAGAGAGTTGTGAGTCTATGGAATTCTCTGCCTCAGAGGCCGGTTCTTTGGATACTTTCAATAGAGAGCTAGATAGGGCTCTTAAAGATAGCAGAGTCAGGGGATATGGGGAGAAGGCAGGAACGGGGTACTGATTGGGGATGATCAGCCATGATCACATTGAATGGCGGTGCTGGCTCGAAGGGCCAAATGGCCTATTCCTGCACCTATTGTCTATTGTCTATTGTGTACATATTCTGTTGTGCTGCGGCAAGTAAGAATTTCATTGTTCTATCTGGGACATATGACAATAAAACATTCTTGACGGGTCAGGACCTGCTTAGGGACTGTTGGGACAGAGAAAAAACCCATGTGGAAACACAGCAACACACTAAAATGTCACTGCTGTGTTTGTTAGAAAACAAACGGCTGTACTGTTAATTCCCACACATTACTATGAAAGCGTAGGTTAATTGAGAAGGAAGTGATTGTGAAACAATTCATTGTTAATTCTTGGTGTTTCCCAACAACTGTTCTTCTGTTCATAAATGCGACAGATTCAAAGCATTTGCAGGCGAGCTGAACGTGCAACCTCTAAGGCACATAAAACTACAAAATAAAAAATTCTGTTATTAAGGGATCTTCAATGTAGAAAATTACTTCTGAGGAAACACTATCAAGTAAAGCATTGATGTCAGGTCCCATATTCTCATACTTGATCACGTTGTGTCCCACACAACCACCTCACATCAGCGATCACCTCATACATCAGCACTATCCTACACACTGGGGTGGGAGATTGCAACCTTCATGTGGTCCGCCCTGTTTCGACGAATGCAATCAACCTGGCATGCACAATCAAGTAAGATCAAATAGAACAAGTTGTCCAACAACTTTAGGCTGTGCACGCCATACGCAAGAAGAAGAAGTTCCTACACACTAGGGACAATTTACAATTTACATAAGCCAATTAATCTACAAACCTGTACGTTTTTGGAGTGTGGGAAGAAACCCACATGGTCACAGGGAAAACATGCAAACGTCATACACACATAGCACCCATAATCCGGATCGAACCCAGGTCCCTGGTGCTGTAAGGCAGCAACTTTACCACCAAGTGCACCACTGTGCCACCCAAGTTTTCAAATATTACTGATGATCCGAGACATTTCAGAGTTGAAATAGCTTTAAATAATAAAATATTAAAACTTGTTTACAAGCACATAACATGATTCATTAAAATACAGTTGGACAGCTAAATGGATAGGACCGGTTTAGAGGGATACAGGCCAAACACAGGCTGGTGGGACTATCATTGATCTTGGTCAGCATGGGCAAGTTAGGCCGACGGGCCTGTTTTTGTATTGTATGACTCAATGAAACATTGAACAGATAATTCATTATGTACAATAAACTAACTAAAATAAAAATAACCTTAATCAATCACCTTATAGATTAATAGAGCACAGATTGAACCCAAGGATCTGGCACTTCGAGGCAGTGGCTCTGCAAACTGCCACTGTGCCGCCCAGTTCTTCTCCGATTATGGTTGAGTTTATTCTATATTTTTCACCTCGTGTGAACAGTAGCAGATTGCTGGAGTTCAAGCTAGCTGTAGATGCTAAACAGCGGCTCGGAGAGAGCGTGCCAAGATCCTGTCAACCAATGTAAATTTGAAGGTAATTTGTGATATGGACATATGCAAGGAGGCCTAATTTAAAGCTCTTGTGCTCATTTGCAAAAGGTCACTTGAAACTGTGGCACGGAAGAGTGTTTTCCCTAAAAATATGGGCTAGATTTGAATTTGTTCCACCTCTCTTTTCTGCATGACATCTCATTTTTGACATCAGGTAAATAAGTGCGGATGTAGAATCATAGATTAACACTGCGTGGAAACAGGCCCTTTAGCCAAACTTGCCCACACTGACCAACATCAACACTAATCTCACCTGCCTATGTTTGACCTATATCCATCTAAACCTATCCTAACCATGTACATGTCTAAATATTTATTAAACATTGTGATAATACAAAACTCAACTACCCTTTGTGTAAAAAAAAAATACCCCTCAGGTTCTCAATAAATCTTTCCCCCCTCACCTTAAATCTATGTCTTCTTGTTCTCGATTCCCCTACTCTGGGCAAGAGACTCCGTGCATCTATCCGATCTATTTCTCTCTTCATTTTGTACACCACTATAAGATCACTCCTCATCCTCCTGTGCGCCAAGGAATTAGCCATAACCTGCTCAACCTCTCCCTACTGCTTAGTTTAGACACACTTCAACATTTAATTCAAACTTTGATTGTTCTCTCTGGAGCATCAAGGATTGATGGGAGACCGAATAGAAATATATAAAATTATGAGAGACATAGATGGGGTAGACAGTCAGAAACTTTTTTCCCCAGAGTTGAAATATCAAAGACTCGAGGGTATAGGCTTAAGGTGAGAGGCACAAAGTTTGAAGGAGATGTGCTGGTAAAGTTATTTTATTAAACGGACGTCAGTGGGTGCCTGATCGATCTTTCCCTCTCAAATTCATTCTCCTGCCTTCTCCCCATAACCTTTAACACCCTCTAATCAAGAACTTGTCGATTTGCACTGACACACTAACACAGGGAACCTCCAGATTCCTGTGGAGATGTAGCCTCTCTGTTCAAAATACCCAATGACACAGCTGTCTGTGGCAATGAATTCCACAGATTCACCACCCTTTGCCTAAAGAAGTTCCTCCTTATCTCTTTTCTGAGAGTACGTCCTTTCATTCCATGTTCTGAAATATGTTTCCTACAATGGTCTTCTTCTTGCGAGTGAAACATAAACCACAGGAATAGTTAGATCTCAAGCCGGGTGTTGAGCAGCCAGGTTGTTGTCCCTGCGTCAATGTCTGCCAGGCCCTGAGCTCCATTTGGAGGGTGGTAGAGCGGGCACCCAGAGATGACATGGTTGGCTGTCTGTTGTTCTGCTCCGCATTCACAGGCTGGGCTCTGACGGAGCCCCCATCTCCACATGCTGGCATTGAAACACCCAACTCCAGTACCAAGTCTGTTGAGCTTCACCCATGCTCCTCTGGGGAGGTCAGACCCTGGACAGCTTTTATCTGGTGAAGAGATGTAGCTGTGTAATGGAGATGAGGTTGCCTTCCACTCCTGTGACCACTTGGTGGCTATCCAGTGTGCTTTTGAATGGTTAAACGCTGTGACATTTAACCATTCAAAATGGTTAAATGCTGTGACATTTCAAGCATCCCAAAATGATTGTTATTAGATGAAATTGATGCTGGTGAAGTGTAAAATTAGTGTAAAAATGGGCATTACACATGATCCTAGCAGTTTGTGGATAGGAGTCAAAGTTAATATTAGCCTTAAAGTGTTTGAATATGTTTTTTTAAATAAAATTCACATTTCCACCAGGCGACTTTGCAAAAGAATGGGAATTTTAGATGTGGAACACCAAAGATCCTATAGCGGACCAAGATAGACCACTCCTTCTAAATGCAATGGGCTGACGTATAGTAGGCAATGGAGTGGAACGTGGGCCTTTTTTAAATCCATTTCAGTAACCCGACCCGACTCGACTCGCAGTGTAATCAACGTTGAGGGGGAACAGATGTGTGTATAAATTATAATTCTGAAAATGAGGAGAAGATTTTTACCAAATAACTTTTATTTTTATGAGGATGTTTCCGTAACCGGCTTCCGTCTCCGCACTAGTATCTTTGCTCCGCTATGGGATCTTTGGTGCGGAGACGGAAGCCAGTTACGAAAATGGGGCCGTAAATTACCCATGAATCTGCCCATGACCGTACTACGTCTTTTTCGTCGAGTGATCTATCTTGCTTGCTATAGGATCTTTGGGGAACACAGAGTTAATGGGATAATCCTTTTTATGCGGTCTGTCCTTCTTCACATGGTGCTCACCACATTCACTTTCCTAACATCCAAGTCCTGTGTCGATACTGATATAAAAACCCATAAACATTGACTCTGTTCTGAAAGAGTCCAGTTTAGTATAATTGCAAAAAATAGTAATAATGAATCTTTGTGGCACATTTCACTCTGCTTTCAGAACACTCGAAGGAGCTATACAAACTACAAATAGACTTTTTAAATGTTCATGCCGACCATCGATTGCCTATTCACACCTGCCCTATGTTATCCCATTACCTACACACCAGGAGCAATCTGCAGAAGCCAATTAATGGACAGACCCACATGACTCGGTGATGTGGGGGAAATTGACGCACCCAGAGGAAACACACGAGGTCACGTGAAGAAAGGTCAAACTCCACACAGACAGCACCCAAGGAAAGAATTGAACCCGGGTCCCTGGTGTTGTTAGGCAGCAGTTCTACCAGCTGCACCACTATGCTGTCCTTAATGTTAATGGAACTCAGTAGGTGCCAGTATCCCTGCACTCGCGTAACACAGGTGACCAAAGGCAAATATCTCCCATAAAGTCATCACATTGGTTCTACTGGCTTTACCGAGACACTGTGGCCATGATTATGGGAACAGAATCAGGCTCTTCATAAGTTCTTGGTGCAAAATTAGGTCACTCCGCTACTCAATCATGGCTGAACTATCTTTCCCTCACAACCCCATTCTCCTGCCTTCTCCCCATAACCTCTGACACCCTTACTAATCAAGAATCTGTCAATCTCCGCCTTAAAATTATACATTGACGGCCTCCCCAGCTGTGTGTGGCAATGAATTCCAGATTCAACACCCTCTGACTAACAAAATCCCTCCTCGTCTCCTTTCTAAAGGTACGTCCTTTTATTCTGAAGCTATTCTAAGATATGAACTCATCTCCTAATCCTTAACAGAATTTGTAGGATTTAAATAATCGCCGCATTGGCACTTTTACTGACATTACTTTCCATTATATTGCTTGGAATTACAAACTGATTGCTAGATTAAACAAAATGTCACTTCATTTTTATTGATCAAATGTTCAGCATCTTTCTGACTGCATGCATTTTTAATGACTTCAGCCACCTCTTGTCAACCTTGCCTCTGCCAAATTTTGAACAGAGGCAACATTTCCACAGGAATCTGGAGGTTCCCTGTGTAATTTGTTTTGCACTCGTATCTCCTGTGTGTATTTTGCGACAGCACAGGAGTTGGGGCGGCACAGTGGTGCAGTGGTAAAGTTGGAGCGGCAGATACCCAGGTTTGATCCTGACTATGAGTGCTGTCTGTAGGGAGTTTGTACCTTCTCCCTGTGACCACGTGGGTTTTCTCCGGGTGCTCTGGTCTCCTCCCACACGTCAAAGACATACAAGTTTGTAGGTTTAAGAAAGAACTGCAGATGCTGGAAAATGGAAGGTAGACAAAAATGCTGGAGAAACTCAGCGGGTGAGGCAGCATCTATGGAGCGAAGGAAATAGGCAATGTTTCAGGACGAAATATTGCCTATTTCCTTCGCTCCATAGATGCTGCCTCACCCGCTGTGTTCTCCAGCATTTTTATCTACCTTCATATTTGTAGGTTAATTTGCTTCTGTACAATTGTAAATTGTCCATAGTGTGTAGGATAGTGCTAGAGTGTGGGGTGATCGCTGGTTGGTGCAGACTCAGTGGGCCGAAGGGCCCGTTTTCACACGGTATCTCTAAAGTCTAAACTATGAAGCAGCAGCACTGATTGCCGCCTCTCTTTGTACAGTGTTTGCTTTGCATAATCAACCTGTCCGAGGCTTAGCACTGTCTGAATGGAAGGGGCGGAAACAATGTTCCAATTCATTACGTTGAACGAATCACAAAATGGTACCAATGAGAGACCTATTTCCATCGTGCCACTCTGGTGGAGCTTGCAGTGGTTCACACTCACTCTCCACAATCTCCCAGCACATAACTGACTCCCTCAGTCATTTATCTGGATTTGGATTTCTTTTCAGATCTGCGGCTAAATGCAAAAGCTCTCAGATCAAATATGTTCAGCCATTAATTTCACAAAGCCAACCAATGCAAATTCCCTGACCCATAAAAGCTAGTCAGTGAGGTTAAATTTGAACAGAAGAAGCTAACAGCACATTTACCAGGCAATTATTATTCAGGGGCTGGAAAGGTGACACAGCTCTGATGGTTAATACAGAAGCCACACAGATAACAAAATGAGTGGTTGCATTCTCCAAAGGGCAATCTATAAAACGTTTACCTCACTTTAAGACATCACAGAGGCACAGCTGGTGGAGCTGCTGCCTCACAGAGCCAGAGGCCTGGGTTCGATCCTGGGTTTGGGTGTTGTCCATATGGAGTTTACACATTCCCCTCCCCCCGCCCCCATGTATATGAGTTTCTTCCAGTTTTATGTTCATAATGCCCCTGTCCCACTTAGGAAACCTGAACGGAAACCTCTGGAGACTTTGCGCCCCACCCAAGGTTTCCGTGCAGTTCCCGGAGGTTTTTGTCAGTCCCGGTACCTGCAACCTCCGGCAACCACCTTCAACTAGCATTGCAACCGGCTTCGACTAAAAAATTAACGATTTTTAAAACAGCAACCTATTTTTAGTCGCTGTCGGTTTTGAATTTTTTTAAATTATCGCCAGAACATAGAAGAAGCAGAAACCACTTTCGACCATTAGGGAGACTGACAAGAACCTCCGGGAACCGCACGGAAACCTTGGGTGGGGCGCAAAGTCTCCAGAGGTTTCCGTTCAGGTTTCCTAAGTGGGACAAGGGCATTAGTCATAGTAGCAGAATTAGGCCATTCTGCCCATCGTGTCAACTCTGCCATTCAATCATGGCTGATCTGTCTTTTCCTCTCAACCCCATTCTTCTGCCTTCTCCTCATAATCCTTGACACCCTTACTTGTCAAAAATCTAACAATCTCTGTTTTAAAAATATTCCATGACACTGGTTTAGATGCTGATTTACACCGAAGATAGACACAAAATGCTGGAGTAGCTTGGCACGTCAGCAGGACTGGCAGCATCTCTGGAGAGAATAAATGGGTGACGTTTCGGGTTGAGTATTTGCAAAAGTATTTGTTCATTCATTCATTCATTCATTCATTCATTCATTCATTCATGCTTCTTCGAGACCCAGAAAAGTCACCCATTCGTTCTCTCCAGAGATGCTGCCTGTCCCGCTGTGTTAATCTGGCATTTTGTATCGATCCTCAAGGACTTACTACCTCCACAGCCATCTCCACCCACATCCCAAAGTTGTACGGATTTGTAGGTTAATTGGTATCTGTCATTTGCCCCCTAGAGAGTAGGATGTGGATGAGAAAGTGAGATAACATAGAACTAGTGTGAATGGGTGATCAGTGGTCAACGTGGACTCTACGGGTCGAAGGGGTTGTGTCCATGTTGTGTCCCTAAACCAAACAATCTCCAAAAGCTTTGCACGTGAACCTTTCGTCATGCCTTTTGCAGGGTAAAGCATCTTTGGAGGAAGCTAAAGGGGTACAGAACAGGTGGGCAGAAAGTTGATTTAAAGCAAATCACAGTGTTGGAGATACACAGCAGGTTAGGCAGGAGCTGTGGAGGGAAGTGAACCGACAACATATTGAGAGGGACCTTTCTTCCAGTCGTGCCACCCAAATGGACTTTAAACCAGGTTGCGATGTGGAGCTGAAATTGGTTAAAATTCTGAAAGGGATTAGAGGGCCTGAGCTGTAGGGAGAGGTTGAGCATTCTAGGACTCTATTCCTTGTACCACACAGGACCAGGGAAGATCATATGCTGGTGTATAAAATTATGAGGCAGAGACTCTTATCCAGAGTAGGGGAATCAGAAAAACAGAGGACGTGGGTTTAAGGTGAGGGGGGACAGATTTAATAGGAACCTGAGGGGTTACTTTTTCACATGAAGGATGGTGGGTGTATGGAACAAGTTGGCGGTGGAGGTAATTGAGGCGGGTACTATCGCAACGTTTAACAAATATTTGGACAGGTACGTGGATAGGACAGATTTAGAGGGATATGGGCCAAACTCAGACAGATGGACCTAGTGTAGATGGGACATGTTGGCCCGTGTCGGCAAGTTGGGCCGAAGGCCAGTTTTCATGCTGTAAGATTCTATGATCGACAGGGTTAGATACTGAGACACTGTTCCTCAGGCTTGATACACAGGCGTTTGGTGGCAAAGTCCCATAATAAGAAAACAGCCTTTCAGGAAAAATGAATTGCATTGGGGGGTTGTAAATATTTGGAATTCCTCACGGTAAAAAACAATAAGCACTCAGTCATTTTATTTTGCTATTTGTTCACAGGATCGGCTGCCTTGGCTTTGCTGGCATTTATTGCCTGTATCTGATTGCCCCTGAACAAAGGCACAGTTTAGAGTCAACCACGTTGGGGGGGGGTCTAGTCACACTTTAGCCAGAAAGGGTGAGGTTCTGAAGAAGGGTCTCGAGCCAAAACGTCACCCATTCCTTCGATCCAGAGATGCTGCCTGTCCCACTGATTAACTCCAGCTTTTTGTGTTCATCTTCACTTTAAACCAGCATCTGCAGTTCCTTCCTACACAAGGGTGAGGTTAGTTGGTTGCCCTTTCCCTGAAGGACACCAGATTGCTACATATGAACATTCAGCCACTTTGCAGTTCCCATTTTGATTGAGTGCAAGATACAGCATGAAAAAAGGCCCTTCTGCCCACTGAGTCCATGCTTACCATTGATCACTGCGTGTGTCAGTGTGTGCTCTTAGATAATGAATGTATGCCAGCCCAAATAAAGAGATTGACTTTGGAGGTAGCCATTCAATCAGCAAATGTAATTCTAGTCGTTGATTACATGGCTAATAAATGTTGAATTCTTTAAATTTGGGTTAAAATTTAGTTTAGCATAGAGATACAGCATCGATCCTGACCACAGATGCCATCTGTTTAGAGTTTGTACATTCTCCCTGTGATCACGTGGGTTTTCTCCAGGTGCTTCGGTTTCCCCGCACATTCCAAAGACCTACCTACAGGTTTATAGGTTAATTGGCCTCAGTAAATTGTCCCTGGTGTGTAGGATTGTCCCTAGTGTATGGGTGATCACTGGCCGGCACAAACTCAGTGGGCCCAAGGCTCTGTTTCTGTTTCCATGCTGTATATCTAAACTAAACAATGCATGCACTTTAGGGCCATAGTCATACAGTAATACAGTGTGGAAACAGGCCCTTCAGCCCCACTTGCCCACCCCGGCCAACAATGTCCCAGATACACTTGTCCCACTTGCCTGCACTTGGTCCATATCCCTCCAAATCTACATATCCACGTACCTGTCTAAATGTTTCTTAAACAATGGGATAGTCCCAGCCTCAACTACCTCCTCTGGCAGCTTGTTCCATACGCCCACCACCCTTTGTGTAAAAAAGTTACCCCTCGGATTCCTATTAAATCTTTTCCCTCTGCTTCCCTCCATGGAGCCAATTTGATA
This sequence comes from Amblyraja radiata, assembly GCF_010909765.2. Taxonomy (NCBI): domain Eukaryota; kingdom Metazoa; phylum Chordata; class Chondrichthyes; order Rajiformes; family Rajidae; genus Amblyraja; species Amblyraja radiata. Next base: position 34,795,383 of record NC_045970.1, on the reverse strand, counting down.
TCCATTCTACTATCTCTCCTTGGATCCCATGCGATCTAACCATCCAGAAAGTTGTGAGTTTGTGGAACTCTCTGCCATAGAAGGCAGTGGAGGCCAATTCACGGGATGAATTTAAAATAGAGTTAGATAGAGCTCTTGGGGCTAGCGGAATCAAGGGGTATGGGTAGAAGGCAGGCACGGGTTACTGATTGTGGATGATCAGCCATGATCACAATGAGTGGCGGTGCTGGCTCAAAGGGCCGAATAGCCTTCTCCTGCACCTATTTTCTATGTTTCTATGTTTCCAGAGCAGTCTACCATGAAGAACCTTGTTGAATGCCTTACTGAAATCCTTGTACACAACATCTATAGCTCTGCCCTCATCGACCTTTCAAAAAAATCAATCAGATATGTGAGGCATGACGCCCATGTACAAAACCATGCTGACTATCCCTAATCAGCCCTTGCCCATCCAAATGCCTGCATAACCAACCCCTCAGAATACTCACTAGCAACTTTCCAACCACAGATATTAAGCTCACTGGCCTATAGTTCCCCACATTTTCCCTGCAGCCCTTCTTGAAAAGAGGCACAACATTTGCCACCCTCCAGTCTTCCAGCACCTCTCCTGTATTTAAGGACGACTCGTAAATTTCAACCAGGGCTCCTGCAATTTCCTCTCTAGTTTCCCGCAATGTCCTCGGATATATCTGATCAGGCCCGGGAGATTTGTCTACCTTTATACACGATAGTACCTCTACGTCAAGTTGGGAAAAGGGGAAGTACAGCGGGATCTGAGCGTCCTTGTTCATCAGTCTATGAAAGTAAGCATGCAGGTACAGCAGGCAGTGAAGAAAGCGAATGGCATGTTGGCCTTTAGAACAAGAGGAGTCGAGTATAGGAGCAAAGAAGTCCTTCTGCAGTTGTACAGAGCCCTTGTGAAACCACACCTGGAGTATTGTGTGCAGTTTTGGTCGCCTAATTTGAGGAAGGACATTCTTGCTATTAAGGGAGTGCAGTGTAGGTTTACAAGGTTAATTCCCGGGATTGCGGGACTGTCATATGCTGAGAGAATGAAGCAGCTGGGCTTGTACACTCTGGAGTTTAGAAGGACGAGAGGGTATCTTATTGAAACATATAAGATTGCTAATGGGGCTTTTTCACGGGGCGAGTTGACGCAAGATGTCACCAGAGTGAAGTGGTCGTGGTCCAGCACGAGTCTCGCACGATATAACGGGGGGTAGATAAAGAGTTCCCACGGTACTCGGCATTTCTGTTATTTGTGCGAGTGACTTGTCCGTCTCCCGAGCTTTTGCGTTAAATCTTGAATGAACATCGTGAACTACACGTGACACAAATGATGTAACTTTTTTTTCACACACTATAAATATCCTCCCTTGGTTGAATTGGCTCATTTGGAGACATGTTTTACTGTGTATGTGGGAGACACAGATGGACTGAGCACAGTACCTCGGTCTTACTGTGTGTGGGAGAGGGGGAGAAAGAGACGTACACTCACAGAGGCAGAGTCTCTCAGCCTGTGTAAGAGGGAGGGAGAGAGAGAGAGAGGCACACACAAGGTGGCTGTGAAATCTCACCTGCCTGTTTCAGTGACACCCGCCGCCAGTAAATGAAGACACCCCCATCTGTCTCCCCCTCCTCTCCCTCGACTCCCCCACCTTTCCCTCCCAACTCCAGTCCCGTCCCGACCCCCTGGGAAACTGAATAGAGCAACAATATAGATATAGAAACTGAAACAATATAGAAACTGAATAGAGCAACATGGCAAAAACATCTCTGACACGCTTTACCCCCTTTCTTTGAGATTTTCTGGGAGCCATCTCTGCAAGTGTTCCTGTTAAAAAGATTATCCAACAATGACAATTAGGTGGGACGTCCTCGAAGGACACATGTTCCCTTGTCGATATTGAGATCACCTTTTTTACTCACCTTCTGTCCCCTCTGTCCAGCTTCCGGGTTTACCGTTCGCAGGAGTTCCCACGCGCTATATCTCTAAAATCTGAAGTTAGGTAATGTCTAAAGGAACTGCAGACGCTGGTTAATGCTGGTTAATACGCACAGAAGGACACAAAATGTTGGTGTAACTCAGCAGGTAAGTCAGACCTGGGAAGAAAAACATAAAAAGCTGGAGTAAGTCAGCGGGTCAGGCAGCATCTCTGGAGAAAAAGAATAGGTGGCGATTCGAATCGGAACCCTTCTTCAGACAGCCTAATCGGAATTGAGTCTGAAGATGTGTCTCGTCCCGAAACATCAGCTATTTTTCTCCAGAGATGCTGCTTGACTCGCTGAGTTACTCCAGCTTTTTGTGTCTGTCTTCGGTTTAAACCAGCATGTGCAGTTCACTCCTTACACGGGTCTCTGTACAACATTGATTGGTAGCGTTCGGCATTGATTGCCGGCATTGGTAGTGTACAACATTGATTGGCAGCTCCCTGCTTCGGAAAGGCATCGATCGCTAGTCGGCGAGGACTCCGACCTGTATCTCTCAAAGAAGTACATGTGAAAAATTTCTCACGGACCATAAAAATGCGTAACCTTTCAGTAAAGTCCCTTTTAAAGTCCCTTTTAAAGATTATAGTTATTTTCTTGAATCTCATTAACATAACTCATGAATAAGTTGATGTCCATATGCGGATGCAAATCTTTATTTTTATTTATTTTTTAAATTCAATCCCACAGAAGACAATTTTTACTCACCTTCTGTCCCCTCTGTCCAGCTTCCGGGTTCACCGTTCGCAGGAGTTCCCACGGTACCCGCAAGAGTTATTACGGATATCGCACTGGCCACTACGTCCATATAATGGTGCAATGCTCAACCACAAGTGTACAAGTCACTCTTGGAGAAATTCAAACTTTCTTGAATTTTCTCCCGAGTGACCAAGATACACGATTACCTGCCGTTAGCGCTACGGTGGTCCACGGTGGTCCACGAATGCCGTACTGTTATCGCACGAGGTTCCCACGATGTTGAACTCTGGTTAACTCTTGCGTCAAGTCGCCCCGTGAAAAGGCCGCTTAAGGGTTTGGACACACTGGAGGCAGGAAACATGTTCCCGATGTTGGGGGAGTCCAGAACTAGGGGTCACAGTTTAAGATTAAGGGGTAAAACCATTTAGAACGGAAACGAGGACACCTTTTCTCACAGAAAGTGGTGAGTCTGTGGAATTCTCTGCCTCAGAGGGCGGTGGAGGCAGGTTCTCTGGATGCTTTCAAGAGAGAGCTGGATAGGGCTCTTAAAGATAGCGGAGTCAGGGGATATGGGGAAAAGGCAGGAACGGGGTACTAATTGGGGATGATCAGCCATGATCACATTGAATGGCGGTGCTGGCTCGAAGGGCTGAATGGCCTACTCCTGCACCTATTGTCTATTGTCTACCTTCAGTACTTCTTCGAAGGTAACACTGACTGCTTCTATTGACTGTACAAAGTTCCTCCATCCTACTGTCTTTCTCCTCAGTAAATACAGAGGAGAAATACTCATTGTGGACCTTGAGCATCTCCTGTGGCTCCACACAGAAGTGACCGCTTCCTGGTACTTTCCCTTGCAACCGCAGGAAATGCTCCACTTGTCGCTTTACCCACCCCCTTGGCTCCATCCAAGGACCTAAGCAGTCTTTCCAGGTGCAGCAGAGGTTCACATGCACCTCTTCCAACCTCTTCTATTGCATCCGCTGCTCTAGGTGTCAGCTGCTCTACATCAGTGAGACCAAGTGTAGGCTTGGCGATCGCTTCGCCCAACACCTCCGCTCGGTTCGCAATAACCAACCTGATCTCCCGGTGGCTCAGCATTTCAACTCTCCCTCCCATTCCAAATCCGACCTTTCCGTCCTGGGCCTCCTCCATGGCCAGAGTAAGGCCCACCGTAATTTGGAGGAGCAGCACCTCATATTTTGCTTGGATAGTTTACACCCCAGCAGTATGAACATTGACTTCTCCAATTTCAGGTAGTCCCTGTTTTCTCCCTCTTTCCCCTCCCCTTCCCAGCTCCCCCACAACCCACTGTTTCTGCCTCTTCCTTACTTCTTCCCACCCCCCCACCAGTCTGAAGAAGGGTCTCGAAAAAGTCGCCTATTTCCTTCGCTTCACCCGCTGAGTTTCTCCAGCATTTCTGTTTTTGCACTATGGTGCTTGTGTTATTGCAATTGAGGGGGGGGGGGGGGAGTGGGAGGTACAGTTTGGAAGCACTACAGCACAAGAGACCTAGGTTCAACTATGGGTGCTTTCTGTACGGAGTTGGTACGTTCTCCCCTTGACTTTGTGGGTTTTCTCCAGTTTCCTCCCACACTCCAAAGACGTACAGGTTTGTAGGTTAATTGGCTTCGGTAAAGATTGTAAATTGTCCCTAGTGTGTGTAGGATAATGCTAGTGTATGGGGATCGCTGGTCGGCGTGGGCTGAAGGGCCTGTATCTTTAAACTAAATGAAATGTCACTGTAATGAGAGATCGTGCTTCAATACTATAAGCAGATTAGGGGCCCAGTTCTCTTCCACTCTCTGCATCCCACACACACCTCCTGCACCCAATCTTCCATCTAGATCTCTGGCTACCATCTCAGAATGCAATTTGCAGGTCAGTGCCGAATCGTGTGCCGTTTCCGACTGGGAGCTCGTGTGCACTCTGTCTAATTACTTGCACGCTGCTGTTATTTATTTTACTTTAGGAGTCTTAACAACCCCAAGGAGAGAGAGCAAACTCACCCATCAATTACAAGCAAATTCAGGTCACGGGCTTGGCACACCCTATTCCAGAAGTACCCCAGACATTTTCCTTTGGAAATCTTTTCATTTTAATACTCTTTTTGGTATCATTGAATTGAACAGAGGAAACTTATCAGAAACGTGGCGAACCTCTGTGTACTTTGTGTATTGTCTGCCACAACAAAATAATTTCACTGTACCTACTGTAGATAGATGTGCCAATAAAGTATCATTGATTCATTGAAAGTATAACTGTATCCATGCAGCCCATCAAAGGTATTCTACCTCCTAACAAAGCAATCCCAATCACCTCCTCTTTCCCACGGTCCTGCAAACTATTCATGGACGAATGCCAGTCAAATTCCTTATTAAAAGCTCCAGCAGGTCCAGCTGCCTTATCGAGAGAGAGTTCCTGTCCCACACCTGCAAAAAACATGTTTTCTATTTCCTCACATTTGTCTATGATATCTGGATGGCCCTCCAACCAAGTGCTGATGGCATATTAAAACCTCCCTCTATTTGTTTTTTCTACACCAGACATAATCTTGTGCACCTCCTATCAAGTCCCCTCTTAGCCTTCATCACTCTCAGCCAACAACAAAATAGAAAAACATAAACCTTTACAGCAACGAACTTGCTGACTTGAGATGATGTGTCTGATTTGTGTTGTAGGCAGGCATTGCAAATTTAAATAGCTTTTTTTTTAAAATCAGGGTGCTTGCTATCTGTAATGAAGATATACGGTGTATATATATAATGGTGTCCTGTATTACTAATACACCTGTACAGTTCAATATACCAACTGAAATGTATTGCTGGGGTCTACCCACTTTGAGATAACATTGCCTATTATCTACTGGGTAAAGAAAAGATATCTTTCTATTCTATCAATGCAAAAATATTTTGTCTTTCTCCATTACTTGAGCAGTGTTTCCCTTCTCTTTACTTTATTTTTTAGTTTACTTTAGACATACAGCGCAGAAACGGGCTCTTCGGCCCGCCCACCAGCGATCACCCGATACACTCACGCTATCCTACACACTAAGGCAATTTACAATTATCACCAAAGCCAATTAACTTACAAACCTGCATATTTTTAGAGTGTGGGAGGGAACTGGAGCACTTGGAGAAAACCCACGAGGTCACAGGGCGATTGTAAAAGGCCCGTTCCTTTTGTATGTTCTAAGAGCACAGGGTGTTGTTTTAAGGTTAAAGGTGCAAAATTTAAAAGAGGACGTGTGTGGCAGGTTTTTTACTCAGAGGGTGATGAGTGCCTGGAATGTGCTACCACGGGTGGTGGTGGAGCACATGCAATAGGCATTTGGATTGGCACATCGATATGCAGGGATATGTGACTAGTTTAACTTGGCATCATTTTGGCACAGAAGATGGACACAAATTGCTGTAGCAACTCAGTGAGTCAGGCAGCATCACTGGAGAAAAGCAACCTATTTCTTTTCTCCAGAGGTGGTGCCTGACCCACCGAGTTACTCCAGCATTTTGTGTCTATCTTTGGTGTAAACCAGCATCTGCAGTTCCTTCCTACACATGTTCGGCATGGACATTGCTGGCCAAAGTGCTTGATTCCGTGCTGTGCTTTTCTATGCCGGTCACCAAAGTGCATTTCAACCAACACGGAGGACATGTTTTAAGAAGAAGAAAGGAAGAGAAGACATTATCTCTCCTCTCCCCTGAGAGTCTGAAGAAGGGTCTCGACCCGAAACGTCACCCATTCCTCCAAAGATGCCGCCTGTCCCACTGAATACTCCAGCGTTTTGTATCTATCAACATTATCAAGAGCACTGCTCAATAGATACATCTTGAGAAAAAATAATGATTTGACTTGAGGGAAAATTGCTAATTTTTATGGTTCAGTTCTCCCGGTAGTAATTCTCTGCTAGGATGCGGTGTCCACCCTGGCTGATTTTTTATGAATAAAATTTGCTTCTACAGAAGGATTTATTCATTGCTTTTGATCATTCATTACATACAGACAGACGTGTGGGGATACTTTATCAGTTGTGTTGCTCATTGTTGGAATTACAGACTTTAAAATCAATAGAAGTATGTGTGAACGACAACTTGATGAAATGCAGGAGGTTTTTATACGGTAAAGTCTAATTTGCTGAAATGGCAGGTTGCCTTTCAGACAGAAAGGATCAGGCAAAATCACAGAGGGATTCTGTGGAGGTTAAATGTAAATCGAGTGCAGAATACAAATGCAACGTACAGAGCAGGAGGCTACTGCTTCAAGCTGACTTCAGAAGAGGAATTATTTTTGGTGGCTGGGGTAACACTGAAACAATGTCACTGAATGAAATTGTGGGCGATGGCCTCTGTAAAACTGTAGGGTCCAAACAAGAACACCAATGTTAGGTTGTGCGGTAACTTCTCGAAGATTCTCACCGAAATTGGCAACTGAACCATTCTATCAACAACTCGAAAGCAGTCCTGTCCTGCTATCTACCTCATTGGAGACCCACAGACTATCTTTAATCAGACTTTACTGGACTTTATCTTGCACTAAATGTTATTTCCTTTATCCTCTATCTGTACACTGTGGATGGCTTGATTGTATTGTCTTTCCGCATTGTATTGTCATTAATACATCAAATTTCAAAAAGTCCCTACTGTGGGAGGGGGGCATCCCCCTCCCATCCCCTCCCCCCACTCGGTCGCTTCACTGCCTCGCTAGGTACCCCCAAGGCCAATGATCAGTGATCGCTCAACCCCACTTTCAAAAATGCTCTGTAGACCCTGGTTCAGATGGAGAGCGCTGCCAGATGTGAGCAGGGTACCGAGGCCAGTTGTCCATGATATCTGGATCCCAATGCTCAGCGTTTCGTATTTTGGAGTTGGCTAATGTTATTGATTTGTAATTAGCCTGATTTGTAATTAGTTGACAAAACCTTAATTTATTCATCCGGAATATCCAGGGGGATGGGATAAGTGTAATATTAAATTGACATGCAAGGTGTCAGGCTGTCTGTCACAACATATAGCCCCGATAACCCATTATTTCCTTAAGTTAAATATTGGGAAGGTAGCACTATTGTCATTTGCCACTCAACTATTATGTTTGTTTACCTCACTGACTATTTCTAACCCCCCCCCCCCCCCAAATTCCTTTGACAGGTTGAATAGAAATGTCCCCAATCTTGTAGGTTTATTAATTGAACACGTAGATGAACATTCTCAAGGAGTGTAATCCGATGGAAACTGATTCAGATGCGATGTTTAAGAGCTTGCTCAAAGAAGGGGCATATTTTAAAGGAGTGACAGAGATACTTGCAGAGGAATGTGTGAGGAGGTTATTATTTGTCTTTAGTTTTAGCTTGAACCAGGACATCTGAAGATTCAAAGTTTAATATAGTAATTGTGCTGATACTGAGTAAGGGTCAGGATAAGTGCCAGGTGTGCAGTGAGACCCAGGTTGGTCAACATGAGCCAAGTGCTTGATTATAATCTGATTTCCATACATGAATACACTAAGATCATTCATGTGCTGCACCTGTTGATCAGAGCCTGGCTCTTCCGTGCAATGTAATTAGGAATATAATTTAGCCTAACCTTATTCATAGCTAATCTAATTTAAAGCATAAATATTGCATTCAAGTGTAGGTTAAAAGACTCGCTACAGTATGCACGAGATTGCACAATTTCAAACCTTCTGCAGTTGTACAGGGCCCTAGTGAGATCACACCTGGAGTATTGTGTGCAGTTTTGGTCCCCTAATTTGAGGAAGGACATTCTTGCTATTGATGGAGTTCAGCGTAGATTTACAAGGTTAATTCCTGGGATGGCTTGACTGTCATATGCTGGGAGAATGGAGCGGCTGGGCTTGTATACTCTGGAGTTTAGAAGGATGAGAGGGAATCTTATTGAAACACATAAGATTATTAAGGGTTTGGACACGCTAGAGGCAGGAAACATGTTCCCGATGTTGGGAGTCCAGAACCAGGGGACACAGTTTAAGAATAAGGGGTAAGCCATTTAGAGCGGAGACGAGCCAACAGTTTTGCACACAGAGAGTTGTGAGTTTGTGGAATTCTCTGCCTCAGAGGACGGTGGAGGCCGGTTCTCTGGATGCTTTCAAGAGAGAGCTAGATATGGCTCTTAAAGATAGCGGAGTCAGGGGATATGGGGAGAAGGCAGTGTGATGTGTATGTAATTGCCAGCTTCTGCTCTTGGCCTCAAGGGGCGCTGGCATTTACATTGCATATACATCACAGGGGTCTATCCCCGGCTCCACAGGGGTCTATCCCCGGCTACACAGGGGTCCATCCACGGCTACACAGGGGTCTATCCACAGCTACCCAGGTTCTATCCACGGCTACAGGTCTCTATCCTGGGCTACAGGGCTCCATCCTGGACTAGACATCTCTATACTGAACTCACTCTCCGCCTGGTCTCGGAGACTTGCTCCATCTAGGAGGTGGACTCCCCCTTCAATAAAAAAAACTTTTATCGTTCTTTCGATTTCTGCATAATAACTCTTGGCTTCTTAACTTTTACTTCTTTGCGTTTGTCCCTTAGTGTCATTACACTGTTGCTCGGGCCGTGCTGCACGCTTCTTAAATCTATTGAACATGGCGGCGTCAGCTGTTATTGCCTCGTGGACACGGGCTCCGATCTTTGGGCGCGGGTGATGGTCCGGGGCAGCGTGGTGGCGGCCATTACTCCCTCTGGGAGAGGCTGTCGATTCCTCTGGCCATCACGGAAGGCGACCTTCTCTCCATCTCCCGGCCCTCTGAACGGGGATTTTGGACCTGCTGGGTGTTTGTGAGAAGATGTCGGACGTGGTGGAGGATCGTGCAGCTGATCGGTTCTGGGCCCTCTGCTGCTTTCAAGGTGAGGCAAGGCCGCGTGCTTACTCTTCGGGCTGCGACACCTGTGTTTCTTGCTCTTCTTCTTGCTTCTTTCACTTGGACTGTTACCTGCTTTTTTTTTCCTCTCTGTTTCCTTTGACTGAGCATTGGGACTGGTTAACATTCCTCGGCTTCGAGTTTTCTTTTTCTTTTTGAGCTCACAGTCGCTCATGCTTCTTCTTCTTCTTGCATGGAGAATGGTCCCGGTGGTTTGAGTCCCTCCATTTTTTTTTCACTTCTGACACCATGTAATGTCTTCTGTAGACCACGTTGTGACTAGCACAATGAATACACGTCCGACATCTTGTAAGAAGGAATTAATCTACAATCAACTGAAACTTCCAGAAGGTCACTTGACCTCAGTCATGAGGCACAGGCACATTTGCCAGCTTCTGCTCGACCTCAAGAGGCGCTGGCATTTACATTACATATACATCACAGGCAGGAACGGTGTACTGATTGGGAATGATCAGCCATGATCACATTGAATGGCAGTGCTGGCTTGAAGGGCTAAATGGCCTACTCCTGCGCCTATTGTCTATTGTCAAGCTAAAAAATGCAAAAGCTCCGTACCGTCCCTCCCACCCCCCCCTAGAAAATAGGTGCAGGAGTAGGCCATTCGGCGTTTCGAGTCAGCACCATCCATTCAATATGATCATGGCTGTTCATCTAAAATCAGGACCCCGTTTCTGCTTCTTCCCCATATTCCTTGATTCCTTTAGCCCTAAGAGCTAATAACTAAAGTCAGCGAACTTTCGTCATAGGAAAGAAAAGTTTAGTTTTGTTAACTTAGGTCCAGTGTACCGAGGTACAGCGAAAAGCTTTTTTTGAGAGAAAAAGGGGAAAAGAATCGAGCCTATAATCACAAATGGATGATTGATTCACGCTGAGGAATCATGTTACCTGACTTTGTATCGTTCAATATTATATATTAAATTCTACAATTGCCGGTAACTTGATTTCTGTTTGTTCAATTCATCCATCTGTGATATTGGCCTAGAGTTATTTTATTCCCTTTTGTTTTCTCTGGGAGCGGGGAACGTGCCCAGCCTGACTTGCCGGCTGGTCCCCCAGCTCTGTATTATGCATTCCTTTGCCTATGATATTTTGTTCTCATTCTCCCATTGGGCAGAGTTGCGAATTGGGAAGTTAGATGAGGGAATGCTGCTGGAAGGGGATGAGAAACCAGTTCATTGTTTCAACAAAGTTTAACAGCTTTACTTGAGCATGTATTCTTCAATAGTGTGAGTTGTGAAGGCAGAGATTGAGGAGTTGCTTCCATGGTGCTGACTGTATATCTGGTTATTGCTTACACCTGTGCTACTGATTACACACCTATTATGGAAGTGAGTAAAATTTGAAACGTTCATCTTGTTCAGAGCAAAGTATTTACGCGGAGGAATTACATGCACAGACAGACAAGCAAAGTGTCTATCCTCTTTTTTAGAAACAACTTGCATTTTTGAGGAAGGGAAAGGGAACCAGATTAATTGGCTAATGTAAATTGTCCCTAGTGCATAGGATAGAATTAGTGTACGAGTAATTGCTGGTCAGCATGAATTCGGTGGGCTGAAGGGTCTGATTCCATGCTGTATCTCTAAACTAAATTGATGATAAAGTTCATTGTTCATAAGGTCTAGGAGCAGAATAAGTCCATTTGGCCCATCAAGTCTGCTCCACCCTTCAATCATGGCTGATCTATCGTTCCCTCTCATTGCCAGTCTCCTGTCTTCTTCCCATGATGAAGAGTCAATGTATCCCTCTGCATTGCATTGGAGTCAATTGCATATCAAAGCTCCGTGGTTTTTATACAACTTGGAAGCCCTGACCTGACTCTGCAAAGGCTTCTGCAAAGGTTCACGAGGTTAATTCTCGGGATGGTGGGACTGTCATATGTTGATAGAATGGCGCCATTAGGCGTGTATACACTGGATGGATGAGAGGGGATCTTATTGAGACATATAAGATTATTAAGTGATTGGACACGCTAGAGGCAGGAAATATGTTCCTGATGTTGGGGGAGTCCAGAACCAGGGGCCACAGTTAGAACGAAGATGAGGAAAAACTTTTTCACCCAGAGTTGTGAATCTGTGGAATTCTCTGCCTCAGAAGGCAGTGCAGGCAAATTCTCTGGATGCTTTCAAGAGCAAGTCAGATAGAGCTTTTAAAGAAAGCTGAGTCAAGGGATATGGGGAGAAGGCAGGAACTGATTGTGGATGATCAGCCATGATCACAGTGAATGGCGCTGCTGGCTCAATGGGCCGAATGCACCCATTGTCTATTGTCTATTGCTCATTTAAATATAGCCACAGGATGGGTTAGAGTTGGTATTTCCATTGCATGCATAGTCATAGAGCCATCCAACGCGGAAACAGGATCTTTGGCACAGCTTGCCCATGCCGACCAAGATACGCCATCTACACTAGTCCTCCCTGCCCACATTTGGCCCATATCCCTCTAATCCTTTAGATCCATGTAGTTGCCCAAATTCCTTTTATATGTTGTTATAGTGTCTGCCTCAGCAATCTCATTCCATAAATACACTACCCTTTGTGTTTTAAAAATAAGTTGTCTCACGGGTTTCTATTAAATCTTTCCCTCTTAAACCTATATGCCTTGGTTCTTGATTCCCCTATCTCCACCTTACTTCCTATTGTAGCCAACATCAACTCAAAATGCTGACGTAACTCAGCGGATCAGGCAGCATTGCTGGGGAACGTAGATAGGTGACATTTCAGATCGGGACCGTTCTTCATACTGAAGTAGGGACCTGTCCCACTTAGGCAACTTTTTAGGCGACTGCAGGAGACTATGCAGTCCCCATATGTTCGCAGGATGTTGCCGTGGAGTCGCCTTCATGGTCGTGAGGAGTTCCCGCATTCTGGGAACTAGTAGCGGCCTCATTATGGTCGCCGTGAGTTTTTCAACATGTTTAAAAATTTAGCGGCGACTACAATGAAACCACCATGGAGAGTAGCGAGAAGTCTTGTGCCGTAGGTAGGTCGCCAGGAGATCCTAATGGGTTGCTAGGAGGTCGAAGGTTCTCGGAGGTTCTCATAGGTTGTAGCTGGTGCTGACTGGTGAATTTAATTGGCTTATTGGGATAAAAAGGTGAGCAGTAGTTTTCAGAACCAAGGATAACCAACCGATAATGTTAAATGTCTGCCGAACCTCACAGCCGTGTATCTCTGGCTTCTTAAAAGTTGTCTCCACTCTTTCTCCCCCCTCCCCCCCCCCATCCCTTCTTTTAAAGGACTTACCGTACACTGTGCTTTAGCCGTCTTTTTAAAGCGCCAACCTTCCTGTGTGTCTGTCTCACTTTGACTTTGCACCATGTGAATTTTTTAGACAGCGCTCCCCCCGCTTGCCCTGTCCCCCGCCTGCATAACAGGCTGGTGAAGGAAGCAATGTTATTGTGTTCCACTTTGACAGTCGCCATTCCAGTTGCCAGTTTTTCAGGCGACTGCCGGCAACTTGACAGTCGGCGGCAGTCCGCTGAAAAATCGCTTAAGTGGAACTTGAAAGCTCACTTATCCATGCTCTCCAGAGATACAGCCTGACCTGCTGAGTTACTCTAGCACTTTATTTCTTTTTTGGTAACAATAAGTGCCCCTAAATGGTAACCAACATCTGTAGTTCCTTGTGTAAGTAAGTAAGTAAGTAAGTAAATTTTATTTATATAGCGCATTTTAAGACAATTTGCATTGACCCCAAAGCGCTTCACATAATTTAAATAATAATAAGTTCCATAGAAAAAGGTTTTTAAAAAAATGAATAAAAATGGACACAACATATTACAGAGTTCAACACAAACATCCTTGTACAAGGAGTTTAAATTACTGTATTGTAAACTGCAAATTTACCATTTATAACTTAACAGGATATACACCAATGTGTCTCAGATTCAAACTTGCTAAATGTAGTTGTTTTAGAAATATGACACCATTTTAAGACATTTCTACTCTCGAGGAACAACTTGCAGGCATATAGGTGCCTGCGTGATCTCAAGATGTCTCAACAAGTTTTAGATTTGAATTTATATTTAGTTTCAAAATAGGTTCAAGATAAAACACGTGTCTGTGTGTCCCTCTCTCAGTCCCTTCTCCACCCTAGTCGGCCTGTTAATTTTACTGTTCTTGCCCCTCGTTATCACCTTCTCCACAACTAACAATGGACCAATGTGGGCTCTTTGGTCATCAGTGCTGGCTCTGATCGGTTCTGTACCTTTTCATTCCTCTAGTTTCCTTCTCCCCTGACTGAAGATGGGTCTCGACCAGAAACGTCACCTATCCCTTTTCTCCAGAAATACTGCCTGAGCCGTTGAGTTACTCGAGCATTTTGTGTCTATCTTTGGTGTAAGCCAGCATCTGCAGTTCCTTCCTACATATTTGTCTGTGTTTTGTGAAGATCAGCAGTGGACGATATTTATGGCTCATTACGCTGCCCGCAGTCTTGTTTGATTGTCAGCTTAGTGACCAGAGATGTGTAGGAAGGAGCTGCAGATGCTGGTTTAAACTCAAGATAGACACAAAATGCTGTTGTAACTCAGCGGGACAGGCAGCATTTCTGGAGAGAAGGAATGGGTGACATTTTGAGTCGAGAACCTTCTTCAGACTGAACAACTCCAGCATTTTGTGTCTATCTTTAGTGATCAGAGATGCTTGTTGATGCACCAGGTCCCACGGTAACCAGGAAGAACAAAGGAAAAACCAAACAGTACATCTGCTATACTTTGAGCGTAGGTTGGGCGATCGTTTCGCCGAACACCTCCGCTCAGTCCGCAATAACCTACCTGACCTCCCGGTGGCTCAGCACTTCAACTCCCCCTCCCATTCCCAATCCGACCTCTCTGTCCTGGGTCTCCTCCATTGCCAGAGTGAGCAACAGCGGAAATTGGAGGAACAGCACCTCATATTCCGTCTGGGGACCTTGCGTCCTTATGGCATTAACATAGAATTCTCCCAATTTGGCTAGCCCTTGCTGTCTCCTCCCCTTCCTTAACCCTCTAGCTGTCTCCTCCCACCCTCCCATCCGCCCGCCCTCGGGCTCCTCCTCCTCCTCCCCTTTTCCTTCTTTCTTTCCCCCACCCCCATCAGTCTGAAGAAGGGTTTCGGCCCGAAACGTCGCCTATTTCCTTCGCTCCATAGATGCTGCTGCACCCGCTGAGTTTCCCCAGCTATTTTGTGTACCATCTGCTATACTTGTCAGACTAGTGAGCCCTCACAGTGTTGTGCAGAGTATAAGCCGGCATTAAAACATCTGTTTAATCGTACTAATGTGGATTAAACCAGGGAAAGACAGGATGGGAACATAGTTTTAAAGTGAGGGTGGAAATAATTTAATAGAATATAAAAACAGGGATCTAATGCTGAGGCCTTTATACGGCATTGGTCAGGCCGCATAGTATTGTGAGCAGTTTCGGGCCCCATATCTGAGGAAGGATGTGCTGGCTTTGGAGAGGGTCCAGAATGGGTTTTACGAGAGTGATCCCAGGAATGATTGGGTTAACATATGGTGATCGTTTGATGGCACTGCACCAGAGGATGAGGGGACAACCTCATTGAAACTTACCAAATAGTGAAAGATCTGGATAGAGTGGACGTGGAGAGGACGTTTACATGAGTGTGAGAGTCTAGGATCAGAGAGGGTTGAGACTCGGATTATGCTGGTGTCCTTGCCAAGGCAGCGAGAAGTATAGATGTAGTCTGTTTTCTATGAACAGATTTAAAACTAAATTGTAAGAGGGTATTCTAGCAGCCTCTAGATTGCCACAGTATACCTGAGCTCATAAAGGCAAAGCTTACATTTTCTTAATGAGACGAGGTAAATTGACCATAAACCAATTGTCACTTCCGAGGCAGAGCATGATTCTTCTGCTGTAGGGTCAAGGGTGAAGATCTTTCGCATGAAAAGGTTTTATCTAATTTTGTGACTCGCTCTTCCTGATCGACAACACTGGGGAAAACACTGAAAGATCATAAAACATGCAAATAGGTCTTTCAAACCTCCACTGAGCATGAATCTTTCTTTCTTTGCCCCACATGCACATTGACCCTGTTTAGATTTACCATTCACACTAACTTAATGGGGCCAATTAACCTTTCAAGCTGCATGTTTTACGAGATGTTGGGGAAACAGGAGCATGCGGAAAAAACCCACGCGGTCACAGAGAACGCCCAAACCCCACACAATCCTTCTCTCTCTGAGATCGAGATGGAATGCTATTAATTGCTACCCTAAGTATTGTTTATTTCCTGGGGTGTCATAGAGTCATACATCATGGAAACAGGCCCTTTGGCCCAACTTGCTCACGACGACCACCTACTTGCATTTAGCCCATATCCTTCTAAACTTTTCCTATCCGGAGAGTTCTTTTAAAGACAGGAAATAGTCAGTTTGTATATCACCTCCAATAGATGAAAAGAATGATTTGGCAAAGTGCACCAAAACTGCGCCCTTTTTGGCTTTCCACCTATCACCTCCAGTCTGTTGTGACCATCTCCACCATTCTCTCCCCCACCTGACGCCCTTAACAATCAACCTCTCCTTGCCTGTGTCCACCTATCGCTCACCATGTCTTGCCCCATCTCTTTCACTCACTTCTGTCTACCAGCTATCTTCTCTCTACTCCAGTCTTGACCTGAAACGTCCCCTGTCCATTTCCCTCCACAGATGCTGCCTGACCCGTTGAGTCCCTATGGCAGGAATCGGAGCTTGGATTTCCCTGCCTTTTATATCACTGCTGCTTCCACACTGTGTCTCGGTAGTACCATTGCTTTTGGAAGTAGTCCATCAGGACTCGGATTCTGCTGTCGACCACTTCCTGCAGTCGTCACTGCCTCACCAACTCAACAAACCTTCACCAATATTGCTAACATCAATCTAGAGAGATTGTAAATGCTAACAAGCAGCATCAAAACAAAATATACTGGAAATTCAGCCGGTAATCAATAGTTGAAAACGCTCATGATTACGGGCCAATTGAGTGGAAGGGCAGCAAATATGCGTCAGCTGTGATTTATTGCAGGGCATTCTTGGATTTTCACCCAATTGAGATCACATTTTATGATAACTGTGAAAACAAAGACTGTGTACAGGAGATGGTGACATTTGACTGTGTGTAGTTACAGTGAACTGATGTTAAGTGAGCATCTTTTTGGTTTAAATTAAGGGTGGTTAAAAAGGCCAATAACTGTGTAACCTCTGCTTCAACTGCAACGCAGAAAGAGGCTCTTCAGCCTATTGTCCCCATGCTAGTTCCCAGCGGAACAATTCCCAGCAATCCCATTTCCTCTTCTAATCCTTTCCTATACAAGATTCCAGCACAGTGGTTAAATGGTGGGACTACCTGGACCCATAGAGTTATACAGTGTGGAAACAGGTGGTTCGACCCAACTTGCCCACACTTTTCAACATGCCGCATCTACACTAGTTTCACTTGCCCGCGCTTGGCCCATGTACCTCTAAACCTATCAATAGACAATAGGTGCAGGAGTAGGCCCTTCGGGACAGCACTGCCATTCAATGTGATCATGGCTGATCATTCACAATCAGTACTCTGTTCCTGCCTTCTCCCCATATCACCTGACACCACTATCTTCAAGAGTCCTATCTAGCTCTCTCTTGAAAGTATCCAGAAAACTGGCCTCCACCGCCCTTTGAGGCAGAGAATTCCACAGATTCACAACTCTCTGTGTGAAAAAGTGTTTCCTCATCTCCATTCTAAATGGCTTACTCCATATTCTTAAACTGTGGCCCCTGATTCTGGACTCCCCCAACATCGGGAACATGTTTCCTGCCTCTAGCGTGTCCAAACCCTTAATAATCTTATATGTTTCAATAATATTCCCTCTCATCCTTCCAAACTCCAGAGTGTACAAGCCCAGCTGCTCCATTCTCTCAGCATATGACAGTTGCGCCTCCCGGGAATTAACCTTGTGAACCTACGCTGCACGCCCTCAATAGCAAGAATGTCCTTCCTCAAATTTGAAGACCAAAACTGCACACAATGCTCCAGGTGTGGTCTCACTAGGGCCCTGTACAACTGCAGAGGACCTCTTTGCTCCTATACTCAACTCCTCTTGTTATGGCCAATATGCCATTCACTTTCTTCACTGCCTGCTGTACCTGCATGCTTACTTTCATTGACTGATGAACAAGGACCCCCAGATCCTGTTGTACTTCCCCTTTTCCCAACTTGACCATCTAGATAATAATCTTCCTTCCTGTTTTTGCTACGAAAGTGGATAACTTCACATTTATCCACATTAAACTGCATCTGCCATGCATCTGCCCACTCATCCAACCTGTCCAAGTCACCCTGCATTCTCATAGCATCCTCCTCACAGTTCACACTGCCACCCAGCTTTGTGTCATCTTCAAATTTGCTAATGTTACTTTTAATTCATTCATCTAAATCATTAATATATATTGTAAATAGCTGCGGTCCCAGCACCGAGCCTTGCGGCACTCCACTTGTCACTGCCTGCCATTCTGAAAGTGACCCGTTAATCCCTACTCTTTGTTTCCTGTCTGCCAACCATTTTTTCTTATCCATGTCAGCACTCTACCCCCAGTACCATGTGCCCTAATTGTGCCCACTAGTCTCCTATGTGGGACCTTATCAAATGCTTTCTGAAAGTCCAGGTACACTACATCCACTGGCTCTCCCTTGTCCATTATCCTACTTACATCCACAAAACATTTGAGATTAGTCAAGCATGATTTCCCCTTCATAAATCCATGCGGACACGGACCGATCCTGTTACTGCTATCCAAATGTGACGCTATTTTATCTTTTATAATTGACTCCAGCATCTTCCCCACCACCGATGTCAGGCTACCTGGTCTATAATTCCCTGTTTTCTCTCTCCCGCCTTTCTTAAAAAGTGGGATAACATTAGCCACCCTCCAATCCACAGGAACTGATCCTGAGTCTATAGAACATTGGAAAATGATCACCAATGCGTCCACGATTTCTAGAACCGCTTCCTTATGTACCCTGGGATGCAGACCATCAGGCCCTGGGGATTTATCAGCCTTCAGTCCCATCAGTATACCCAACACCATTTCCTGCCTAATGTGCATTTTCTTCAGTTCCTCCATCACCCTAGATCCTCTGGCCACTAGTACATCAGGGAGATTGTTTGTGTCCTCCTTAGTGAAGACGGATCCAAACTACCTGTTCAACTTGTCTGCCATTTATTTGTTCCCCATAATAAATTCACCTGTTTCAGTCTTCCAGTTAAGACCAACTTTGGTCTTAACTAAGGTACACAAAAATGCTGGAGAAACTCAGCGGGTGCAGCAGCATCTAGGAGCGAAGGAAATAGGCAACGTTTCGGGCCGAAACTCTTTTTACTTTGGTCTTAACTAATTTTGTCCTCTTCACATACCTATCCATGTACCTGTCCAATGTCTCTCTTGCACATTATGATAGTACCTGCCTCAACTACCTCCTCCGGCAGCTCGTTCCATATACCAGCCACCTTTTGTGTTAAAAAAAGTTACTCCCTCAGGTTCCTATTAAATCTTTCTTCCCATTCACCTTAAACTTATGTCCTCTGTTTCTCGATTCCCCTTCTCTAGGCAAAAGACTGCATTCACCAATCTATTCACCTCATTATCTTTTTCGGAAGTTGAATTAAGATCATATGTTCATTAGTGATAGGAGCAGAATTAGGCCATTCGGCACATCAAGTCTACTCCGCCATTCAATCATGGCTGATCTATCTCTCCCTGCTAACCCCATTCTTCTGCCTTCTCCCCATAACCTCTGACACCCTCCGACACCGTGCTAATCAAGAATCTATCTCTGCCTTAAATCTATCCACTGTGGCGGTTCCTGGGCCGTAGGCCACTCCCTTGTTGATGCCCCTCGGCACTTGTTGGACATGTCCGGGAGCGGCTTCCAGCTACAAAGATAAGAGCAGGGATTTTTGGCGCAAGACCAGTCTTCAGTCTCTCACTGAAGCGGAGAGTAGTGTGCTGTGCTCATTAAAGCCTCTACAGAATTTGTTTGGCTTCTCGCCTTCATTCCGGGCTCTCTCACACAGCCTTCTGTGGCAAAGAGTTCCACAGATTCACCACCCTCTGACTAAGAAATTCCTCCTCATCTTCCTAAAAGTGCGTCCTTGAATTCTGAGGCTATGACCTCTAATTCTAGACTCTCCCACTAGTGGAAACATCCTCTCCAGATCCACTCTATCTGAGCCTTTGACTATCCTGTACATTTCAATGAGGTCCCCCTTCATTCTGCTAAACCTCCAGCGAGTGTAGGTTTAGTGCCGTCAAGCGCTCATCACATGCTCTCCGATTGTTCACCCACATGCTGGGAGAAACTGATTTTTCTAATTCACTCTATTAATGGATCTTAATGTTCCCATTAAACCTTCCCCCACTCATCGTAAACCTATGTCCTCTTGTTCTCGATTACCCTACTCTGTGCTAAAGACTCTGCATTTACTGTAATTGCCTCTGTGCAATAATTGTGTTACTAAATGGTTCAGCAGGTTATAAAGTCACGGCAGGGAAATGTGGCTCAACTCTAGTTTGACCTTTGGACAGCAAGGTAGACCCAGTGCCAGCACTCCCAGTTCAGTCCTGACCTTCAGCTGGCCGTATGTTCTCCTAGTGACTGCGTGGGTTTCTCCTGGGTGATCCAGTTTGCTCCCCTATGCTCAAATGTATGTTGGTAGGTTAATTAGCATTGTTGAGTCGTCCCCAGTGTACAGATAGATGCCGCAATGGGCTAAGTGTTCGTCTGGCGACCGGAAGGTGGCCGGTTCGAATCCCGCTTGGAGTGCATACTGTCGTTGTGTCCTTGGGCAAGACACTTCACCCACCTTTGCCTGTGTGTGAATGTGTGTGAATGTGTGTGAGTGATTGGTGGTGGTCGGAGGGGCCGTAGGCGCAGATTGGCAGCCACGCTTCCGTCAGTCTGCCCCAGGGCAGCTGTGGCTACAGAAGTAGCTTACCACCACCGAGTGTGACTGAGGAGTGAATGAATAATGCGATGTAAAGCGCCTTGAGTATTAGAAAGGCGCTATATAAATCCCATCCATTCATTATTATTATTACATGTGGAAGGAATGTAGAAAGAACAGGTTACAGGGAAAAGTGATGGGGGAATATGAGTACTTTGTGAGCTAGAATTAAATGAATGGGCCAAATGGCCTCATGTCACAAGGAAATATGGGAACAGACATAGAGAGTGGTGGGTATATGGAATGAGCTGCTGGGGGAGATAGTTGAGGCAGATACTATAACAACATTTAAAATACATTTGGACAGGTACAGGGAAGGTCTCGAAGGATATGGGCCAAACAAGTGAAGATCTAGAAGGATGTGGCCAAAAGCGATCGTGGGTCTAGTTTAGAATGGACACCTTGGTCGACATGGGCAAGATGGGCCGAAGGGCCTGCTTGCATGCTTTAGACTTTAGAGATACAGTGTGCCAACCAGTAATCAACCCGTACTGTAGCACTATCCTACACACTGGGGATAATTTACAATTTTACCAAAGCCAATTAACCTACAAACCTGTATGCCTTTGGAATGTGGAGGAAACCGGACCACCCGGATAAACCCACGCGGTCACAAGGAGAATGTACAAACTCCGTACAGACCGCACTCGTGGTCGGGATCGAACACGGGTCTCTGGCGCTGCAAGGCAACAACTCTGTGCCACTGTGCCGCACAACTCTATGACACATGCCCATATATTTGGGGTGAAAGTCTCTTGCTCGTCTGCATTTAAAATGGAACCATTGTCATGCACGCATTCAGCTCTGCCTACGCAGGGGAGTTTAAGTATTTCTGGTATCGAAATGAATAATAGCTCTTGGAGGTAAGTATTATTTTCAAGGCATTTGAAATGAGACTTGAAGCAAGTCTGGATGAGGTGTTTGCTGTTGAAGTAATCATTAAGGATGCCTGTGACTTTCATTGAAGTGCATTGACCACTATCAGTAAACACACACACTGTTGATGGAGCCATTATTACAACCTCATTAATTACAATGAGGACATCAGTTTCTGATGTGCTTTTTTCAAAATAGCTGTTGTGATATATATTGAAATTTCAGTGGCCGTGTTTTATTTATGAAGTGTTTCTATGTAACCTTTTGCCTTGCATAATGTAAGTGCTATATAGATTATATTGTGTTTTGAATTAGGGAGATGTGTGAGCTATGCTATTTGTTTTGCTCCGTTTCTGTTCAAAATAACATTCAGATTGCTTTCTTGGAGTGTTTTGTTGCATTTTAGCTTTCTGAGCAAATTCAGCACAAAATGGTATACAATTTTCTGAGGTGAAACTCTATGAACTGTGGTTTCATAGAGTCATACAGCATGGAAACAGGCCCTTCAGCCTAACTCATCCATGCTAACCAAGGTGCTCCATCACACTAGTCCAACCTGCCTGTGTTTGGCCCATATCCCTCTGAATCTTTTCGATCCATGTACCTGTCCAAATGATTTTTAAATGGTGATATAGCACCTGTCTCAACTATCTCCTCTGGCAGTTCGTTCCACGCACCTGTCTAAATGTTTTATTTCGCATATTCATATGGAATTCTGCCATAGAACCATTCAGAATGGAAGCAGGCCCTTCGGCCCAACGTCCATGCTGACCACGATGCACCATCTCAGCTAGTCCTGTTTTCCCACGTTTGACCCAATGTGCTGCCTGATATTGCCAGCTTGTCCATGCCGACTAAGGTAGTCCATCTGCACTAGTCCTCCCTGCCCGCATTTGGCACACAGTCCTCTAAACCTTTCCTATCCATGTACCTTTCCAAATGTCCTGTTATACTATCTGCCTCAACTACCTCCTCAGGCAGCTTATTCCATACCCCCACCACTCACCACTGAGTGAGAAAGTTGCTGCTCAGGTTTCTATTAAATCTTGCCAATCTCATCATAAACATATGTCCCCGTGTTATTGATACCCCTGCGCTGGGTGTATCTGAAACCTTCGCACCATGGTGCTACAATCAACACGGCTTAGTTGAAACCAGCCATTGCTCTGTCCAAAGGTGATCACTTCGAGTCCCACTCCAGAGCCATAGAGTCAAACAATATGGAAACAGGCTCCTTGGCCCAACTTGTCTATACTAACCAACATGCCCCATCTACACTGCTCCCACCTGCTTGCTTTTGGCCCAGATCCCTCTAAACCTACTCTATCCATGTACCCGTCTAAATGTTTCTTAAATGTAGCGATAGTACCAGCGTCAACTACCTCCTCCGGCAGCTCGTTCCATACACCCACCACCCTTTAGGTTAAAAAGTTACCCCTCAGGTCCCACAACAAGAAGTTGATAAAGAGGATGATTGCAGAGCCATCGAGCGGTGGTGTAACAGCCAATGACTGCCTCATCCACTACACTATACACACTATCCCATTCGGGGGTGTTGGTGAGTTCACTCTGTACATTTTGCCTCCTGTCTGCATTGCGCAGTAGGTCGACCATAACAAGCCACAGACGGAAGGAAAACAAACTGGTTTCTTTGCGGTGGGATCAGGAAGTGTATGGAAGTGGTGGGGTCATAGAGGTGGACCACACAGAAACAGACTCACCTCATTCTTTGGGCAGCACGGTGGCACAGCGGTAGAGTTCCTGCCTTACTGCGCCAGAAACCCGGGTTCAATCCTGACTGTACTGTGCTATACGGTGCTTGTATATTCTCCCCGTGACCATGTGGGTTTTCTGTGGGTGCTCCAGGTTTCCTCCCACATTCTAAAGACATACAGGTTTATTGGTTAATTGCCTTCGGTAAAAATTGTAAATTGTCCTCAGCGTGTAAGATAGCGTTAGCGTATGGGGAGTCAGCACGGACTCGGTGGGCCGAAGGGACTGTTTCCACACTGTATCTCTGAAAAGTCATGCTGAATTTTTTCACTTCTGCACTAACCTTCCTGCCTCAGTGTTTTCGGTCGAGGATGTAGGTTTGGTTTTGGGTCTTTATGAGTGAGGTGATGCTAAAACGTAGAGATGCAGCATTCTTCTCACCTGTTGTTCATGGAACCATGGATAACTTGACTGTCTCTCTCTCTCTCTCTCTCTACATTGTAAAACTGCTCATTAGATTGCTTTCGCACAATATTGCTTTTCAAAGATTTCCTTCTCTGGAGTTCACCGAGCAGGAACAGTGATGGATGAATTAGAAAGGGAAGGTGACTTTTTTCACATGGAAAAGTGCTACAATTTATTATTTAACAGAAGATAATCTTTGCACTTGTGCCCTGCTGCTCTCAGCTCCCTGCCTGAGTTTAAAGGATGCAACATAACTGACCTATATTGGGATACTGCTTGTTTTTGAACCCTTTTGTATGTCTGAAAGTAAACATGCAGATACAGCAGGCAGTGAAGAAAGCTAATGGCATGTTGGCCTTCATAACTAGAGCATTTGACTATAGGAGTAAAGAGGTCCTTCTGCAGTTGCACAGGGCACTGGTGAGACCACATCTTGAGTATTGTGTGCAGTTTTGGTCTTGTAATTTGAGGAAGGACATCCTTGCGATTAAGGGAGTGCAGCGTAGGTTCACAAGGTTAATCCCTGGAATGGCGGGACTGTCATATGAGGAAAGATTGGAAAGACTGGGTTTGTAGTCACTAGAATTTAGAAGGATGAGAGGGAATTTTATAGAAACATATAAAATTATAAAAGGACTGGACAAGCTAGAAGCAGGAAAAATTTTCCCAATATTGGGGGAAGTCCAGAACCAGGGGCCACAGTCTAAGAATAAAGGGGAAGCCATTTGAAATTGAGGTGAGCAAAAACGTTTTCACCCAGAGAGTTGTGAATTTGTGGAATTCTCTGTCACAGAAGGCAGCGGAGGCCAATTCACTGGATGAATTTAAAAGAGAGTTAGATAGAGCTCTTGGGGCTAGCGGAATCAAGGGATATGGGGTGAAGGCAGGCATGGGGTACTGATTGTGGATGATCAGCCATGATGACAATGAATGGCTTTGCTGGCTCGAAGGGCTGAATGGCCACATCCTGCACCTATTTTCTTTGTTTCTATGTTTTTCTATGTTCCCATTAAATCTTTCCCCTCTCACCTTCAACCTATGCCCTCTGGTTCTCGATTTTCCTACTCTGGGCAAAAGACTCAGAGACTCAATAGATTTGTGCTTTTACCTAATCTATTCCTCTCATGATTTTGTACACCTCTATAAGATCACCCTTCATCCTCTTGGGATTAAAGCCCCAGCGTGCTCTGCCACTCTTAAATCTTGGTTCCTCAAGAAGTCAGCACAATTGTGGCTGGAACAATTAAGCAAACTGCTGGAGGAAGTGACTGGGTCAGGCAGCATCTGTGGAGATGGCATTTTGTGTCGGACCCTTCTTTAGACTGATGTAGTAGATGGGAGATGGAAGGTCGAGGTTTCGTTTAGTTCAGAGATGCACCGGGGAAACACACCCTTCGGTCCACCGAGTCCACACCGACCAGCGATCCCCGTTCACTAGCACTATCCCACACACACTAGGGGCAATTTACAATTTTACCAAGGCCAAATAACCTACAAACCTGCACGCCTTTGGAATGCGGGAGCAAACGGAGCACTGGTAGAAAACCAACGCAGTCACGGGGAAAACGTACAAACTGTGTACAGACAGCACCCGTGGTCATGATTGAACCCGGGTCTCTGGTGTTGTAAGGCAGCAACTCTACTGCTGTACCACCCTGAGAGGAACGGGTTGGGGGAAGAAATAAGACAGCATTGCCTAGCAATGTTACAAAATGTTGAGATTTTAAAAATCAAGTCTGCAATTTATCCCATCAGATAAAGCATAAAAAGAAGTTTAATTTGACACCTAATTCACTTTCATATCTTCAGTATTAAAAAAGTTATGGCCATTTTCATACTTGGAAATTAGCAGCTTCTTCCCTATTGATTTTCCATTGACTTAACACAAAAGCTGTGATCAAGAACAGTCTAAAGCCCATAACTTTATTAAAAATTAAGAGAACTGAAAGAAATTTTCAGTTATTATAGATTGAAGCATTCTGAAACAAATATTAAACAATCTTACCTGGATGACCTGAAATTAAAGCATATAATTAGTTAGTTACCCAATTGTAGCTAATTCCAAAATGTAATTACTAGATCTAAACATCTATCCATTTCTTAAGGAAAGATTAACATTTTTAAATAGCCTAAGTGTCCAAAGAACATTCACACAAGAATTCACAATAAAACATGATTTTAGAATCTCATTGACATTTATTTATAGGCCAAATGGAAGGGATTTAGTGTTCAATTGCTGTAAATTAATGGCCATTTAAATCAGCTTGCGAGTGGGATTCTGTGGAATGCGCTGGTTTGGAACGCTGCCATTGCGGTGGATTTGAAGCCCATATGGCATGAAAGATACTGCTGGATTGAATGGGCCCCCAAGTCAGCTACTCGCAACATAAAATTTTGTATAAAGGGATCTTAAGAAGCCCTTTTTAATGTAAAAATAAACAACCTACCTTGCCTTGTCCCCTACATGAGATCCGTCCCGTTGTCGGGGTTCGCGGCTTTAGAGGATGATTTTTAATTTACCATAACAATGAAATAACCCTATTTAGTTTTAAAATACCTGCAGCGAATGAATCTCGCAGCGATTTTTCGTCAGCAAATAAGTAGGCTGAAGAACATCGATTTCAACAGCCTAGAGAAAATCGCGTTTTAAACCCGCCCCCATTTCAAAGGCGCCAAAGTCGCGCACACGGGCAGTGGCAGAACTGCAGCACCGCTGAAGGTAAGTTTTGCAACATACCTACATTGCCCAGTCAGATATGCTGCCTTTAAAATCAGATATTAATATATGGCTCCATCTGCTTTCCATTTTTGGTGTAAAATCTTCATGGTATCATTTTCAAGGTGAGAATGGGAGAAACTCCAAGTGCCCTGTCCAATGTTCATACATCAGTTATGATGGTGCAACAATGGCTCCACAGGTATCTACAGTGACCTAGGTTCGACTTCAATCTCTGGTGCTGTCTGTGCGTAATTTGTAGTTCTCATTGTGACTGTGTCGTTTTTCCCCTGGTGTATTGATTTTTCTCCCTTTCCCAAAGACATGTTGGTTGGTTGGTAATAAAAATGAACGACAGATGCTGGTTTATACCAAAGATAGACACACAATGCTGGAGTAACTCAATGGGTCAGGCAACATCACTAGAGGAATTTTTACGTGTGACGTTTCAGGTCCTGATCCTTCTTCAGACTGATAGATGTGGGGAGGAGCTGGAAGCAAGACCAGGACAAATCAGGGCCGGCCGCAGATGACATCAGGCAGGGTGGTATCAATCGTCCAATTGTAGTTTGTGGGCAGTGTGATCACAAGAGGGATACATTGTTGTGAACAATTCTGGTTGGTAGGTAAATAGACTGCAGTGAATTGTCTCTGCTTGTGAGTGAATCAGGGTGGACGTCAGCTTTTTGTGTTCATCTTCTATGTAAACCAGCAACCAGTTCCTTCCTATACATGGAGTTTAGTTTCGAGATACAGCGTGCGTGCCAACCAGCGATCCCTGCATACTTACGCCATTCTACACACACAAGCAACAATTTACAATTTTACCCAGCCATTTAGCCCACAAACGTGTATGTCTTTGGAGTGCGGGAGGAAAGTGGAGTTCCTGGAGAAAACCTACACAGATCATAGGAAGAGCAAATTCTGTACAGATAAGCACCCATAGTCAGGATCGAGTCCTGGTACCTGGCGCTGTAAGGCAGCAACTCTACCGCTGCGCCACTGTGCCGCTCTGATGCCTGTTACTATCTTGAGCTCGCTATATTTAACCCAGACATTGCAAAAGGGATTGGTTAGGCTCTTGGAGGCAAATCTAAAGGCAAAATCAAGGCAGGGATATGAAGCATGTCTGAAGAATTGGACTGAATAGACTGCATTATAACTGGGTCCTTGAGGCTGTCTTTGTGAGTCGCAAGGCACACTAATTCTCCACCTCATAAAATTTATTGAGACACACTAAACAGACATTTGCTGCATTAAAGCTATTCACTGTGAGTCCTCGAGGCCTAGGGAACCTTCATCCTGCCACCAAGACATTTTTGAAATTAGAATTTGCTTTATTAGTCTCTGGAGATTCGTCTTATTTGGTTCTCAAGTTCCACTCACTCGCTGTTCTCAACAACTTCTCCTTGAGTACGTGGAGATTTAACTTGAAGTCAATAAAAGAGTCAATAAAATAAAACTCGCTTTGACTCTTCTATCTTCATCATTCAGGTGCGAGGGCCAAAGTTTAAAGGAGATGTGCGGGGGCAAGTGTTTTACGCAGAGGGTGGTCAGTGCCTGGAATGTGCTGCCAGGGGTGGTGGTTGAAGCAAATACAATAGTGGCGTTAAAGAGACTTTTGGTTAAGCATATAAACTTGTTGGAGTTGGCAACACATGGAGTTATGTTGGCATTATGGTCAGAAGACATTGTGGGCCGAAGGGCCTGTTCTTGTGCTGCACTGTTCTATGTTGTGTGTTCATTCCATAATAACATGCAGAAGTTAATGACTGCTCATGGATTAGGCATCATTTTAATGTAATCTAATCCACAATGATATTCTAATGAAAAAGTTTAATATGCGGCATTTCTTATTTGCACTGTGAGGCTGTTCCCTGCAGCATGGTTCAGCAATCTAATACTTTAATTCTAAAATGGAAAATCTTCCTTCCACTTTAGCTGAAAACGTCTATTTTCTTCTTTGTATCGATGTTTCTCAAACTAATTATATAATAGTAATCCACAAAACAGGGTGGAACAGTGGCAACAAGGGGAGAGTTGCTGCCTTACAGCACCAGAGTCCCAGGTTCAATCCTGATCACGGGCGCCTGTTTCCATGCTGTATCTCTGAAGTCTAAAGAGTACAGCTGCTGCCTCACTGCACTGGAGACCAGGGTTTGATCCTGACCTCGGCTGCAGACTGTGTGGAGTTTGCATGTTCTCTCTTTATTTTCTCTGATAAAATAACAGGGTAACAATTATCATCAGTGATATGCACTTTTTGGGACTAATCGGGTGCAAATATATCAAGAAATTTTAACACAGTGGTACAGCTGGTAGTTGCTGCTTCACATCACCAGAGAGACCGGTTCGATCCTGACCTTGGTGCTGTCTGTGTGGAGTTTGCACGTTCTCCCTGTGACCGCGTGAGTATTTCCCCTGTGGGAGCTTCAGTTTCCTCCCACATCCCATGCCCGTGCAGGTTGGTTGGTTAATAGGCCACTGTAAATTGCCCCCAATGTGTTGGTGAGGGGTAGAATCTGTTGTGTACTGAGATACCATGAAAAGCTTTGTTTTGCATGCTATCCCAGCATATCAGCTAATACTTTACGTAAATACAATCAAGTCAAACTCAGCTACGACAGGTAGAGCAAAGGGGGAGATATACGCAGTGTAGAATATAGTTCTCAGCATTGTGGTACAATAGTTCTATAGACAAATCCTGCAGCTGGATTAACACTGCCTATGCCACATCCTCCTCTTCAGTTAATCCAAATATTTATTGTCAGAAGAGAAAATCTTCCTCATGAGTCTGAGGAAATTTGGCATGTCTCCAACAACTCTAACCAATTTCTACCGTTTCTGCATTGTAGAAACTGTTGGGTTGCTTCCCAGCTTGGTTTGGGGACAGCTCTACCCAAGACCACAAGAAATTGCAGAGTTGTGGATGTAGCCCAGTCCGTTACACAGACCAGACATCCCACCGTTGACTCCTTCCACGCTTCACACTGCATCGGGAATGCAGCCAACACTATTAAGGACCTTTCCCACCCTGGTCATTCCTCGGATAGACACAAAGTGTTGGAGTAACGCAGGATCGAAAGTGTGTCTCTGGCGTTGTAAGGCAGCAACTCCACCACTGCGCCACCATGCTGCCTGACTGCATCTCAGCACACATGACCATAATAAACCTTAATCTAAACCTATTGTCCATGCTTCCTTTCCCCGATGGGGGTAGGGAGAGGAGAGTTTGGTCAAGCCAGCTTGTCTGACCGCATTTTACCGCATGGCTAAATTCTGCAGTAATTTATTGTGGGGATAGGACTGAGCAAAGAGTACCTCATCATCTGACTGCATGCCTAGAAGGTTGACAGGCTACCAGATGTCTACCGAAGCACAATAAATATACTGGATGTGGTGGCAGCATATTTTTCTCCAGAAAATGCTGCTGATGAGAGCAATCGCTATTGCACAGTGGCTAAATAAATGGATCTCTACATAATCGCGGGCACCATAAAGCACTGGATGTCACAACGGATATACTGTATGCTTAATGATTTCATACACAAAGGCACAAATGGAGTAGCGATGTCAAGTCCAATGGTGGAGATACATTTAACACAAAACTTCAAACTAATCGAAAGAAGCCCAAGTTAATTCTTTATCAAGCCACACTTATATTAATCACCATCTGTAACTTTTTGGATACCGCTATCGATGGAATATGTTAATTCCATTGCTGATAAAGCAGGATTTAACAGAATGTAAATAGATTGCATGCTGCTTCCATACTGGTCTCACATCTGTCTATCTGAGTTGATTGCAACATCTTTCTCCCAATAAACTGTGTCCCCCAGGTACACAAGAATAATTAAACATAACTTAGCACTTCTCATTTTACTCAACAGCCGGTATTGCGATCCAATAATCGGTTTCCCTATGAGTACCAGTGCCACAACTTGGTGAACGCTATTCTAAATTGATTAGTAGACTTTAATTAAAACTCAATGAATCTGATACTGGACTGATTATTTATCTGCCTGATCCTGTTTTGGGAGGTAACATATTTTACTATGCAAAGTAGGTTTACCAGAATGCTGCCACGATTAGAAGCTTTCAGCTACAGGGAGAGAGGTTGGATAGACTTGGTTTGTTTACTCTGGAACGTCGGAGGTTGAGGGTAGATCTGATGGAGGTTTATAAAAATGATGAGAGGCATAGATAGGGTAGACAGTCAGAACCTTTTCCCCAATGTGGAAATGTCCAACACTAGAGGGCATGTTTGTAAGGTGAAGGGGAAAGGTTTAATGGAGATGTGCAAGGCAAATCTCGTTACAGAGAGTGGTGGGTGGGTGGGTGGGGGGGGGGGGGGGGGGGGGGGGGCGGGGGTGGGGGGGCTGCATTTGGCTAATAACCCTCTAAACCTATTCTATTCATGTACCTGTCCAAATGTACCCACCATGTACCTGCCTCAACTACCCCCTCTGACATTGTGCTATATCCCTACCACACTTTCTGTAAAAACAAAGTTGCCCCTCGGGTCCCTAAATCTTTCCCCCCTCACCTTAAACCTGGTTCTTGATTCTCCTAATCTGGGTAAAAGATTGTGCATTTACCCTATCTATCTGTTATTCTTTGCTCAACTCTGCATTTACCCAATCTATTCCTCTCATGATCTTATACTCTATGACATCACCCCTATCCTCTTGCATTACAATAAATACCAGCTAAGACGGCATTGGTGCAATAGCTTATATATATTTTAGGCTAATATGCAATTTTTTAATGTATCTTTGTAATTCTTTGTACTGTTTGATGTGTTATATGGACCTGTGTCTGAAATAAAGCTTTAATAATAATAATAAAAATATAATCCTAGCCTCCTCAACCTCTCCCTACAGCTCAGGCCCACTAGTCCTGGCAACATCATTGTATATCTTCTCGGCAACCATTCCAGCTTAACAACTTCTTTCCTAAACCAACGTGACCAGAACTGAACACAATACTCTAAATATGGCCACATCAATATCTTGTACAACTGTAACATGGCCTCCCAACTTCTACACTCAGTAGTCTGACTGATGAAGGCCAATGTGCCGAAAGCCTTCTTGACCACCCTAGCTGCATGTGATGCCACTTTCAAGGAACTATGTACCTGCAATCCTAAATCCCTCTGCTTTTCAACACTCTCCAGGGTCCTGCCATTCACTGTGAAGGTCCTGTCCGGTTAGACACCTTGCACTTCATAAGGCATCGCCTCATGTAGATGTTTTTGATGGTGGGGAAAGCTGTGCCCATGATGGTCTGGGCTGGTTCCACCATCCTCTGAAGCCTCTTACATTACTGTAGGTTGGAATTGCCATCCTGATATGATGCAATGTTAAGAATACCTTCTATCGTGCATGTGTAAAAATCTGGAGAAGTGTTCCGACCCGAAACGTCATCAAGTATTTTTCTCCAGAGATGCTGCCTGACCTGCAGAGTTACTCCAGCATTTTGTATCAATCTTCGGTTTAAACCACCATTTGCAATTTCTTCCAATACAAATTTTGTTAGAGTTTAGTTTGGTTTAGAGACACAGTACAGAAACAGGCCGCACAGAGTCCATGCCGACCAGCAATCCCTGTTACACTAGCACACACTACACCCTAGGAACTTCCTAGTTCTCCCACTAGTCTTATTGACTCTGCCTACATTCTATCTTTGTTCCGCCCCCTCCCATGACATCAGTCTGAAGAAGGATCTTGACCCGAAACATCGGCCATTCCTTATCTCCTGAGATGCTGCCTCACCCGCAGAGTTACTCTGGCATTTTGTGCCCACCTTCAAGTTAAACCAGCATCTGCAGTTCTTTCTTACACAGGACACAGGGAGAGAAGGAATGGGTGTCTCGAGGGTACACGAAAATGCTGGAGAAACTCATTGTTGTGTACCTTCGATTTTCCAGCATCTGCAGTTCCTTCTTAAACCCATGGGTGTCAAGGCCCTTCTTCAGCATGATTTTAGACATAAAGAGACAATGTCAATCCAGTGACGGACAAGGATTTAGTACAAAATTAAAATTAAAATTGCCATTAACGTGAGAGAAGTGTATTTAAAGAGTGGGAAAACTAGGGTAAATGGGTGATTAATAGTTGGCATGGACTTGGTGAGCTGAAGGGCCTGTTTCTGTGCTGTATTTCTAAACTAAACTAAAATAAATGTGCAGGGAGTAAATTAAACAAATGGGATAACTAGGGTGAATGGATGATGGATGGTCGGCGAGGACTATACCTTGCATGAAATGTGATATCCTTTATCCTGTACCTGCACAGCTTGATTGTAATCATGTATCGTTTTTTCGCCAACTAGATAGCACACAGCAAAAGGGCATTTCACTGTATCTGACAATAATAAACTAAACTAAACGGAGCCACTAATTCTATAGTCAACTACCTTTTCCTTTAGATTAATGAGAAGTTGACCGTGATGGAGTGAATTGGATCAATGGTTTATCAGGGTTGGGAATGAGCTGGAAGGACAGTAGAGGGGAGGGTCTCTGTCCAAATCCGACGACTGTGATTACAGAGCCGTTCGGATGAGTTGTCCCGCATCAGCTCAGTTCTTGAACGAGGCTGCCTTGAGAACGTCCTCCCCTCATCTGCCAAGGTGGCAGATGGCACCATTTGTGGTTGACCAGATGGAGTACCTGCCATCAAACAAAACGCTATGCAGTACTCCAGCAGAGCCATTCATCAAAAGATGTAAAGCTTGGCATATATTTTTCCTGCAGACTTTTCTAAGAACTCAAGTGTGGGTTGTGTTGCAGCATGTCGCCTTGCAAGGGAATGTTCCTTTAAAAAAAAAAAATATATAGTCACAGAACTTCACTGTAAATAGCCCATTGTATCTTTGCCTTGCAAAAAAAAAGCGGGTGTTCGGAATTGGCTACAACCCAGCTGTGAATAATAGCTGAAGGTGCAGATGCTGGGGTCATGAGCCAAAAGACAACGTGTTTACCTTAGTTTACTGTTCATGAGCCAAAAGACAACGTGTTTAGTTTATTGTCACAGTAAAAAGCTTTTTGTTGCGTGCTAACCAGTCAGCAGAAAGATAAGACATGATTACAATCAAACCATCCACAATGTAGATACAGGATAAAGTGAATAATGTTTAGTGTAAGATAAATTCTAGAAAAGTCCAATTAAAGATAGTCTGAGGGTCTCCAATGAGATAGATATTAGCCCAGGACCTCTCTCTAGTTGTTGATAGAATAGTTCAGTTGCCTGATAACAGCAGGGACGAAACTGTTCCTAAATCTGGAGGAATGCGGAGTGGGGAGAAGAGGTAGTGACCGCTGCAGGAACTCAGTAGTTGCATGACGGGAAATGCACGGGAAACATTTCGGGATGGGACTTTCTTCAGACTGATGGTGTCGAGGGCAGGTAGCTGAGAGAAAGAGCTGAGGGGACGGGGTTTGCCGAGAATTGAAAAGTGATAGTGCGGCATGGTGGCACAGCTGTAGAGCTGCTGCCTTGTAGTGCCAGAGACCTGGGTTCATTCCTGACCACTGGTGCTGTCTGTACGGAGTTTGTACGTGCTCCATGTGACCATGTGGGTTTTCACTGGGTGCTCCGGTTTTCTTCCACATACCAAAGACATACAGGTTTGTTGCAGGACCTACACAGAGAATGCCGGGGATCTGGGGAGTGTTGTAGAGCAGAGGGATCTGGGAGTGCAGGTACATAGTTCCTTGAAAGTGGCGTCACAGGTCGATGGGGTCAAAAAAGGCTTTCGGTACATTAGCCTCCATCAGTCACAGTATTGAGCAGAGAAGTTGGGAGGTCATGTTGTGGTTATATAAGATGTTGGTGAGGCCACATTTAGAGTATTGTGTTCAGTTTTGGGCACCATGTTTTGCAGGAAAAATATTGTCAAGCTGGACAGGTTGCAGAAAAGATTTACAAGGACCTGAAGGCCTGAGCTATAGGGAGAGATTGAGCAGGGTAGGACTATTCCTTGGAGCGCAGGAGGATGAGGTGGGGGGGGTCATCTTGTAGAGGTGTCAAAATCATGAGTGGAGTCGATCAGGCAAACGCATCAAGTCTCCCTGAGCAGGGGAATCGAGAACCAGAGGACATGGGTTTAAGGTGAGGGGAGAAAGATTTAAAGGAATCTGGGGGATAGATTTTTTACACAAAGGGTGGTGGGTGTATGGAATGACCTGCCGGAGGAGGTAATTGAGGCAGGTACTGTCGCAATGTTTAAGAAAAATTCAGACGGACATGGATAGGTTAATGGGATACGAGCCAAACGCAATTAGGTGGGACTAGTGTAGATGGGACGTGTTGGTCGGGATGGGCAAATTGGGCCAAAGTGCTTGTTTTCTACGCTGTATGAATCTGTCTGACATTTTAAAGTCTTTTACACCTCAATCACCCAAAATGCCAGATATTTTTAAACAATCTCCAACCATTCGCTGATAGAATTGCAGGTCTAATGCCTCTGAGTCATAATTAGTCATTAATTGACACTAACTGGTTAATTTTGTTCAAAATGGATGTTAGGATACGTGATGAAAGAAGGCGAAAAGTTGTGCAATTTAAAACCATTTAATTTAAATTATCTGATCATTGAGATTTTCCACTAATTTCCCAATATGCCATCTTATTTACATTCCACTGGTTAAATTCGCAATTCTAAAGATTGGAGACTTAATTTATTTAATGCGGAAACAAGTCTGGCCTACTAGTAGTAGTCGGCACTGCGGCATTTTGCTGAAGTGGGGTTAAGAGGTCTCATTGAAAATGTGTTCCCTCCCTGAATTATTCACGTTTAACCTTTACATGGTTCACAAACCAACTGGAGATCATTTTGCAGGGAAATGCAACGTGATGTGCCACTAGATGCTTATTATAGATCTTTGCCAATGCAGCAGCTTGATGGTTGCTCTGAAAGAACTACCCCCCCCCCCCCCCCCCCCTCACCCCCCTCCCACCCTCCACCTCCACCTCCATATGAAGAAAGACTGGATAGACTCGGTTTGTACTCGCTAGAATTTAAAAGATTGAGGGGGGATCTTATAGAAACTTACAAAATTCTAAAGGGGTTGGACAGGCTAGATGCAGGAAGATTGTTCTCGATGTTGGGGAAGTCCAGAACAAGGGGTCACAGTTTCAGGATAAGGGCGAAATCGTTTAGGACCGAGATGAGAAAAACATATTTCACACAGAGAGTGGTGAATCTCTGGAATTCTCTGCCACAGAAGGTAGTTGAGGCCAGTTCATTGGCTATATTTAAGAGGGAGTTAGATGTGGCCCTTGTGGCTAAAGGGATCAGGGGGTATGGAGAGAAGGCAGATACAGGATACTGAGTTGGATGATCAGCCATGATCATATTGAATGGCGGTGCAGGCTCGAAGGGCCGAATGGCCTACTCCTGCATCTATTTTCTATGTTTCTAAAGGGATCTACAGGAGTCGCCGC
Source organism: Amblyraja radiata (assembly GCF_010909765.2). Lineage (NCBI taxonomy): Eukaryota > Metazoa > Chordata > Chondrichthyes > Rajiformes > Rajidae > Amblyraja > Amblyraja radiata. Next base: position 34,759,617 of record NC_045970.1, on the reverse strand, counting down.
CTCAAAATGATAGCCAGCATCATCAGGGACTCACACCACACTGGCCACGCTCTCATTTCACTTCTGCCATCGGGAAGAAGGTACAGGAGTTTGAAAACTGCAGTGTCCAGGTTCAGGAGCAACTTCTTTCCCATAACGACCGGGCTGTTAAACACTACAAGCCTCCAAATAGTGATCACACTCAATTATTATGCACAGAGTAAAACATTGTACCTGCTGCAACTTCCTCAGTTCTTCCCGCTTGGAATGGCCAGTTGCCATAATGATATAAAAGTAACCTCTCTCTCATTGTAGAGTGCATTGAATCATAAACTCATAAATTCAAGGAGTAGAATTAGGTCATTCAGTGCATCCAGTCTACTTCATGATTCAATCATGGCTGATCGATCTTTCCCTCAACCCCATTCTCCTGCCTTCTCCCAATTACCCCTGACATCCATACTAATCAAGAATATGTCAATCTTCGCCTTAAAAATATCCATTGATTTTGCCTCCACAGCTGCCTGTGGTAATGAATTCCACAGATTCACCACCCTCTGACTAAAGAAACTCCTCCTCATCTCCTTTCTAAAGAGACGTCCTTTTATTCTGAGGTTATGTTTTCTGATCCTAGCCTCTCCCACTAATGGAAACATCCTCTCCACATTCATTCTATCCATGCCTTTCACTGTTCGGTAAGTTTCAATGAGGTCTCTCGTCATTCTTCTAAACGCATGCTAATCCCGCAAATGCTTCCTCCACCCGCTGTAAGGCACTTGCGTCTATAGAATGCGACTTGCAAGTCTCCCAGCTGCATTGACTGCAGGCCACTGTTGATGTTGAAGAGAAGACCAAAGCATTTAAGCTCTTTATCGCTGGCATCACCTGCAGGCTGATGCTTGTGGAAGGAACGGGCACCTTATGCGCAAGTCTTTATGCCATGTTCCCACTCATCTGGAAGTACAGAGATATGCTCACAAGTCATGTAGGTAATTAGATGTGGGATTCATTCATTCATTCATGTGTCATAATCAGTGCGGGTAGACCTGCCAAGCAAGATATGAGGTTTGAATTATCTGTGAAAGCGCAGCATGCTGTTCTCTCTGTTTCCATCAGATCCTGATCTCCATGGAGTATGAGTGAAAGTCTTCCTTAAAGCATGCCCCCCAATCTTTGATATTTCCGGGACACCACCATATACAGGTCCACCACCGATTTTCCGATTGCCAAAAGCCTTCTTGCACCACTGTATCTCTGGCTCTTCCTTAAACTACCCTCATCCTGAACATCTGTAAATTGCAGCAGTATCTTGATCAGTTGGGTAAGTGGGGCTGAGCAATGGTTATTGGAGATGAGTATGAGGTGTTGCATTTTCGAAGTCAAATCAGGGCAGAACCTTCACTTTGAATGGCAGAGCTGTGGGAAGTGTTGTAGAGCAGAGGGATCTAGCAGCACAGGTAAGTCGATCCTTGAAAGTGGTGTCATAAGTAGAATGGATGGTCAAGAAGACTTTTGGCACGTTGCCCTTTATCAGTCAGGGTATTGAGTATTGAGTTGACAGTTGTCAACTTCTCTACATCAGCGAGACCAAGCACAGGCTTGACGATCGTTTCACTGAACACCTCTGAACTTGTGGGAGGAAACCAAATATCTCGGAGAAAACCCATGCGGTCATGGGGGGAACGTACAAACTCTATACAGACAGCACCCGTAGTTGGAATCGAACCCGGATCTCCGATGCTGCAAGCGCTGTAAAGGGCCTGTCCCACGTAGGCGACTACAGGCGACTAGGCTGTCGCCACACGGTCGCGGGTATATGCCTGTATGGTCGTGAGTTGTCTCCTCAAGTCACCTCAAGTTTCCTAACTTTTTTCTTGTTGCCAATGGATTTTCAAATGTTCAAAACCTTTCGGCGACTGTGGGCTTGACGTAGCTTGTCTTCTCCTGTCGTAGGTGCTGTCATAGGTTGTCGCCAGGATGACGTAGGTTGTCGCCGAGTGCTGACTTCGGTGAATTTCATTGGCGACTACCTACGTCATCCTGCGACAGGTACCGGCGACTGAATTGTCTTCAGTTGCCGCCGACAGGGTCGTAGCTTGTCATGGGTGGACGTAGGTTGACTTCGGTTTTCGTAGGTTGTCGCCTGTGTGGTCGTTGGTTGCCATAGGTGTGGTCATAGGTGGACGTCCTATGTCGCGAAGAATTGGGTAGCTGGTTGACGTAGCTTGACATAGCTTGACATCGACTAGGTGGTAGGTAGTCGCAGACATTGTCGTAAGGGGGGTCCAGTCGCCGTTTTTTCGGCGACCTGCTACGACTGTGGCTCTCACCGGCAGTCACCGAAATAATCGCCTGTGGGACAGGCCCTTAAGGCAGCAACTCTACCGCTGTGCCACCATGCTGACCTGAGGGGCAACTTTCTTGGCTTTTAGAAAGAGCTGACAGAGGAACTTGAGGCAGGTACTATAACAGCATTTAAAAGACATTTGGACAGCTGCATGGATAGAAAAGGTTTGAAGATATATAGGCCAAATGCAACTAAATGGGACTAGCTTAGATAGGGCCCTTTGATCGGCATGGACAAGATCGGCTGAAGGGCCTGTTTCTGTGCTGCATGACTCAATGACTGTGCAAGGCAATGGTATTAAAGGACATGGAGTATGGGAGGATCAACAGATAAAATGCATGTCAGCCATGATTTCAATGAACAATAAATCAAGCTTGTGGACTTGCATGGTCTATATAGGTCAATGAGATTAAATGTGTTGGGTAAAGGACGATGCATATTAGGTAAGTTATGATATCAATATAAATTGTTACGTTATAGTGTTTGCTGTTGACCAGAAAAATAACACCACTTGCGCTCCGAGTCCCTGGACAGACAGAATTGATGTGTTACAGAAATAGCAGAGAGAATTCAATATTGTAAATGGAATATAGAAGAGCGTAACCCAGATATTGTGCTGACAGATCCTGGATTGATTCAATAGACTTGTACACCAGTCACTGAAAGTAAACATGCAGGTATAGCAGGCAGTGAAGAAAGCTAATGGCATGTTGGCCTTCATAACTAGAGGATTTGTGTATAGGAGTAAAGAGGTCCTACTGCAGTTGTACAGGGCCCTGGTGAGATCACATCTGGATTATTGTGTGCAGTTTTGGTCTCCTAAGTTGAGGAAGGACATCCTTGCTATTGAGGGAGTGCAGCGTCGGTTCACGAGGTTAATCCCCGGGGTGGCGGGACTGTCATATGAGGAAAGATTGGAAAGAGTGGGCTTGTATTCACTGGAATTTAGAAGGATGAGAGGAAATCTTATAGAAATGTATAAAATTATAAAAGGACTGGACAAGCTAGATGCAGGAAAAATGTTCCCAATGTTGGGGGCATCCAGAATCAGGGGCACAGTCCAAGAAAAAGGGGAGGCCATTTAAAACTGAGATGAGAAAAAACGTTTTTACCCAAAGAGTTGTGAATTTGTGGATTTCTCTGCCACAGAAGGCAGTAGAGGCCAATTCACTTAATGAATTTAAAAGAGAGTTAGATAGCGCTCTTGGGGCTAGCGGAATCAAGGGATATGGGGAGAAGGCAGACACAGGTTACTGATGTTCGATGATCAGCCATGATCACAATGAATGCCGGTGCAGGCTCGAAGGGCCAAATGGCCTCCTCCTGCACCTATTTTATATGTTTCTATGTTTAATAATGCTGGATCTGGACGTAAAGATGCTTTTAACTACTGAACATGGTTGCGCTGGATTTAAAACACCGCGGAGCCTGGGATCCGAGATCGCCAGTCGGAGCTCCAACCAGCGCGGCCTGAGGACTACGGGAGCCGCAGTCTCCGGGGAGGGAGCGGCCGCTCCAGACATTTTCCAAGCCGCTGAGGAGTGTTCACCCGACGCCGGAGTTCCATCTTCCCGGCAAGAGGGCCTGAAAACATCGGACTGGCTGCGGAGGCCACAAATAGGCCCCGACCTCGGGTGGTCACAGAGGAAGAGGACTGAACTTTCTGGTGCCTTTCCCCACAGTAGAAATGTTGATTCTGCTGTGGGGAGACGTTCATGTTGAATTCTATAATGTGTTGTGTCATTTTAATTTTTTTTAATTTTTCTATGGATGTACGGAAACTTAATTATTTCTTCTAAGTAAAGCACTTTGGTTTAAACGCGAGTTGATTTAAACGTGCTATATAATAAAATGTATTTAAATGTATATGGTTGAGGCAATGCAGGTAACCAGATTTTACAAACAAACTGGTTGTCAGGACTGTCTTATGAAGAAAGACTGGATAGACTTGGTTTATACTCTCTAGAATTTAGGGGATCTTATAGAAACTTACAAAATTCTTAAGGGGTTGGACAGGCTAGATGCAGGAAGATTGCTCCCGATGTTGGGGAAGTCCAGGACAAGGGGTCACAGCTTAAGGATAAGGGGGAAATCCTTTAAAACCGAGATGAGAAGAACTTTTTTCACACAGAGAGTGGTGAATCTCTGGAACTCCCTGCCACAGAGGGTAGTCGAAGCCAGTTCATTGGCTATATTTAAGAGGGAGTTAGATGTGGCCCTTGTGGCTAAGGGGATCAGAGGGTATGGAGAGAAGGCAGGTACGGGATACTGAGTTGGATGATCAGCCATGATCATATTGAATGGCGGTGCAGGCTCGAAGGGCCGAATGGCCTACTCCTGCACCTAATTTCTATGTTTCTATGTTTCTAAACGTTGAGGCAGATTTAAACTTTAGACTTTGAAGTTCAGCGCAGAAACAGGCTCTTTGGCCCACCGAGTGCGTACAGACCAGCGATCACCCCGTATACTAACACTATCCTACACGTTAGGGACCATTTACAATTTTACCAAAGCCGATTAACCTACAAACTTTAGAGCGTGGGATGAAACCAGAGCATCCAGAGAAAAGCCATGAGGTCACAGGGAGAATATGCTATCTCCGTCCAGACAGCAAACGCTGTCAGGATTGAACTTGGGTCTCTGGCACTGAAAGGTAGCAGCTCTATCACTGCGCCACTATTCCGCCCTGATGTTGCAGGTTGCTAAAGATGCTGGTAATTCAGACCGAGAGGCTTCATGGTAACTAAAGGTTGCTTGAAGGAAATTGCTCCCTCTGAAGGTACGATGATTGCTTTCTGAATATTCAAGTAGCAGAGGCGCATTTGTTTATGTTTGATGTTCAAGTTTGGACCAGTTTTGTTTTGAGGTTTTCTTATGACTATAACATCCATCATCCAAGATGGTTCTCAGGTTGAAGGGTCCAACATCTGCTTTCAATGCCCTCCAGCACATCTGATCACAGTTTCCATCTGCCTTTGTTTTCACTTGTTTCATGGATTGCCCTCGGACTCCATGGAAACCATGAAATCTGCCTCAGTCGGTCTGAATACTTCAACTGCACAGAGTCTTTCACCCAGAGTAGGGGAATCAAGAACCAGAAACCATATGTTTATGGTTAGAGGGGAAAGATTTAATAGAATCTGAGATGTAGCTATTTCACACGGAGGGTGGTGTGTAGAATAATCTGCTGGGGGAGATAGTTGAGGCAGAAGGTATGGCAACATTGGAAGGGCTTTGGGACAAATATACGGTAGGAAAGATTTAGGGACATAATGGCCAAATGCAGGCAGGTAGGACTAGTGCAGATGGAAAAGCTAGATTGGCGTGGGCAAGCTGGCCATATGGGGCGGCATGGTGGTGCAGCGGTAGAGTTGCTGGGAAGGAATGGGTGAGGTTTCGAGTCGAGACTCTTCTTGACTTCTTGGGGATAAGGGAACAGCGAGGCAGGAATTTGCAGAACTCTCGTTGGAGAGAGGAGGAGAACTTCTTCAAAGTAGACTAAAGGGCCTGTCCCACTGATGCGACTTTACAGGGACTGTCTTCAACCTTCAAGCTCGAGGGCACTCGGCTGGAAAACCACGAGCTGGATCGAACGCCAGAGATGAAACCGCGAGCTGGATCGACCAACCGCACACATACACACACAAACACATCGCAAAGGCGGGGGCCAGGGAAAGCGGGGGAGCGCTGTCTGAAATTCACACCCGCGATGAAGAGGAAGGTAAAAGATGGCTGCACAGTGTACGGTAAGTCCGCTAGAGAGCTCTGGGGGGGAGAAGAAGTGGGGAGAAGAAGGAGTGGAGACACTTTTAAGAAGCCAGACAATTTTTAATAAAGTTTAACGGGCATTTAACTTACCGGTCGGTTTTCCTTGGTACTGAAAACTCCAATGAGCCAATTAAAATGCCCGGTCAGCGAAGGAAATTGCCTACGGCTGCCCTCGACTGCCTGTAACTACCTAGCGACCCCACTCCACTGCACTACAAGTTCAAAAGAACCATGCCGACCCATTTTTACTCACGGAAAAATTTTCAACATGCTGAAAACGTTTCCTCGACCAAACTGAGGCCGCGAGTATGCGGGAACTTCCCTCGAGTTCCAGTGACCTCATAGAACCTCCTAAGTCCACGTGTCGACCATGTTGCGAGTTTGAGTCGAGGGCAAACTCTTCTAAATTCGAAGATTAGGTCGCCGCAGTGGGACAGCCCCTATACCTTGAGGAGAGTTCACAGTGGGGCAGACGAAATGTGTAGGAAGGAACTGCAGATGCTGGATTAAACTGAAGATAGACACAAAATGCTGGAGCAACTCAGCGGGACAGGCAACATCTCTGGAGAGATGGAATGGGTGACGTTTCATTGCTCTTTATCTCACATCTAATGAGTATTCTTTATCTCACTACATTATCGTCTATATATTTTGTTTCCCCTATCCCTAACTTGTCTGAAGAAGGGTCTCAACCCGAAACGTCACCCATTCCTTCACTCCAGAGATGCTGCCTGTCCTGCTGAGTTACTCCAGTTTTTTGTGTCTAACTTCCTAGAATAAAGAGTTCTGTCAACTGAAATGAGGCAAGTTTAGCTGGCCCGATACTAAGAAATGCAAAGAACAAATGCCAACAATGGTCTTCATCGCAAAATGACCAGACAGGAGATGTGCTCATCATTCCAGCAAGACTGCAGGATTCCCAACTTTATAGAATCCATTCCCCTCCCGAGATCGTTTCCATGCTATAGTGGCTATTTGCTGAGTCACGCAACATCCCTGTACTTGTATCAATGAAACTAATGGTGGTCTGTCATTCTACGGCTGAGGGTGGCACGGTGGTGCAGCAGTAGATTTACTGCCTTACAGTGCCAGAGACCCGGGTTCAATCCTCACTACGGGTGCTGTCTGTACGGAGTTTGTACGTTCTCACTGTGACCACGTGGGTTTTCTCCAAGTGCTCCGGTTTCCTCCCACACTCAAAAGGCGTACAGGTGTGTAGGTTAATTGGCTTTGGCCGGCATGGACTCGGTGGGCTGAGGGGCCTGTTTCCGCGTTATAACTGTAAACTAAACAAAACTAAAGAGAGGAAGTAAGAATTTAGCCTGTCAAAGCAATCAGTAGTTGATGGTTGGGAGTTGGATCACAGCCTGCACGAGGTGTAGCCTGATCATTCAGAGCTAAACACTGCCGTAGAAAATCACAAGTGACAGGAATAAACAGAGGTCAGACATTGTGTAATGAAAGAGAATTGCAATATATTCTTGGCCAAGCTGAACAGTTGGTGAGCAGAGGTCCAATTAAATACATGGGCAGTGGAACATTGGTCTATAATTATATAGTTGAAAAAATAAGAAAACTCCATGACGTGTGTCTGTCACGGTCACAGGCTACCTCACCGCCGATGAAATGCTTCTGAAGCATAAACCACGGGTGAAAATACGTTGGCCGCCATGGTCAGGAGCTGAATAATGATTGGGAAGGATTTTGATATGAATAAATGAATAACTTTATTGGCCAAGTACGTACACATACATGGAATTTGCCTTGGTGCTCCGTTCGCAAGCAACAACGCGACATACAGTAGCAATTAAGAATGACATAAAATATTAAACATTAATAATAAAACATTACAGTTTAAACATATGAATGAAATAAAATACCAGAGCAAAAGGAGGCGATAGACTTTTAGTTATTGAGTAGAGCTGCTACTCGTGGAAAAATGCTGTTTTTTTATCTGGCTGTGGCGGCTTTGACAGTCCGGAGTCGCCTTCCAGAAGGAAGTGCATCAAAGAGTTTGTGGCCAGGCTGAGAGGGGTCAGAGATGATCTTACCCCCTCGCTTCCTGGCCCTTGCAGCGTACAGTTGTCACATGTACCGAGATAGAGTGAAAAGCTTTTTGTAACGTGTTATCCTGTCAATGAAAAGACTGTGCGTGATTACAATGAAGTTGTCCACACTGAACAGATACCGGATCAAGTGTATTACGTTTAGTGCAAGATACTGTAAAATCTAGAAGAGTTTGATTAAAGTTAGTTCCGTGGTTGGTTTAATTTGGTTTGTTAATACATGGGTCACTTAAGGGGACTGAAATATTATACTTTAATGACCTTAGTCTGGGGATGGAGAGGAAGTGGAACAGATGAAATGAACAGGGTTAGCACCAGAGTTATGCTATCGAATCCAGAACCAGTTGTTCTGAGGATTCGGATTCATCATCATTCTGTTTGAACGAGGGAACACAACTGTTTGAATTGATTGGAAGAAATAGTTAAAAGCATGAATACAAAGAAAGGTTGAGATAATGAGGGGAATAGATTGAGGAGACGCACAGAGTCTCTTGCCCAGAGTAGGGGAATCGAGAACCAGAGGATGTAGATTTAAGGTGAAGGGGAAAGATTTAATAGGAGTCTGAGGGGTAATTATGTCACACAAAGCGTGGTGGGTGTACGGAACAAGTTGCCAGAGGAGGTAGTTGACACAGGTAGGATTGCATCGTTAAGAAACGTTTAGACGGGTAGGTACTGAGAGGACAAGTTTAGAGGGATATGGGCCAAACACAGGCAGGTGGGACTAGTGTTGGTCGCTATGGTCAAGTTGGGCCAAAGGGCCTGTTTCCATGCCCTATGTCTCTATGACTTTATCTGCTGCTTAAGAGGAGTGGATTATGGAGTTTGCTACACATTTCTTTACAGCATTTAGTGTCGACAGATTTGGAGATTAAATATGTTCAAAAGGGAACTGCAGATGCTGGAATATCGAAGGTACACAAAATTGCTGGAGGAACTCAGCGGGTGCAGCAGCATCTATGGAGCGAAGGAAATAGGCGACGTTTCGGTCCGAAACGGTCTGAAGAAGGGTTTCGGCCCGAAACGTCGCCTATTTCCTTCGCTCCATAGATGCTGCTGCACCTGCTGAGTTCCTCCAGCAATTTTGTGTACCTTGGAGATTAAATATATTGTTGTTAGACACAAAATGCTGGAGTAATTCAGCGGGACAGGCAGCATTTCTGGAGAGAAGGAGTGGGTTACGTTTCGGGTCGAGACCCTTCTTCAGATCGATCAGTCTGAAGAAGGGTCTCGACGCGAAACATCACCATTCCTTCCCTCCAGTGATGCTGCCTGGCCCGCTGAGTTACTCCAGCATTTTGTGCCTAACTTCAGATCTGAAGTTCCAGCACCTGCAGTTCCTTCCTACAAATATATTATTGTGTTGCAACTATATGTTACACTATATTGTTGGATTCCCCCTATAATAGCACAATGCTATAGTAATGTTAAACAAATGGTAATTAATAGCACTGCATCAAATGCTATTAATGGTGGTGTTTGACCTGAAAGCAACACAAAATATATTCCATGCAATATTGACTCCTTCAGGCCGCACAACCACAACACGCTCTGTATTTGTCTCTATCTGCTTCTCAGATATACTGTACCATCCAGTGCTCTGCTTATGCTCGTGCTTGCAGGCACACTGTGGCTCCAAGCTGTGTTTAGTTTAATAAAGAGGAATAGTGGAAGCAGGCTGTCACACTGCCATTCATCCTGGGAAGTAATAGACTGCCTTGCAGTTAAGCAGGTTAGATTGATGCAGCTGGCTTAACATATGTGGCTAATGTTTACGGGGCTGTTGGTCTTTGCTCTTCACCTGCTGCTAGTACGCCCCCTTCACCTGCCACTCTGGGGCAGGTTTAATGGCCCAATGCTCCTCCTTAACAAGATTATTAACCAACAGATTACATAGAACATTGCACAGTAGAGAGCAGCATGGTGGCGCAGCGGTAGAGTTGCTGCCTTACAGCGCCAGAGAGCCGGGTTCAATCCTTATTACGAGTTTCTACACTCTCCCTGTAATCGCATGGATTTTCTCCGGGTGTTTAGTTTGGTTTGGAGATATAAAGTGGAAACAGGCCCTTCGGCCCATCGAACCACGCCGACCAGCAATTCCCACACACACTATCTTACACACAACAGGGACAATTTACAATGTTACCAAAGCCAATTAACCTACAAACCTGTATGTCTTTGTTGTGTGGGAGAACCCAGAGAAAACCTGTGTAGGTAATGGGGAGAACATACAAACAGGCTTCTCTGTATCTCTAAAGTCTACAGCAGGGGAACGGGCACTTTAGTTCACAATGTTTGTGCTGAACATGATCATCTCATCTGCCTGTACATGATCCATATCTCTCTATTTCCTGCACTTCCACGTGCCTGTTCAAAAGCCTCTTCAATGTCACAATCGCATCTCCCTCCATCACCATCCTTGACAATGCGTTCCAGGCCTCGTGTGTGTAGGATAGTGTTAGTGAGCGGGGATCCTTGGTCGGCGCGGACTCGGTGGGCTGGAGGGCCTATTTTCGCTCTGTATCTCTAAACTAAACTAAACTATTTGCCTGACCATCCTCAAACGCAAAAAGAAATCACTGAAGAAATTGACCATCGCTTCTCTCTATAAGATACAATTCCGTGTTGCCCAGCAGCTTTTTACATTGACCTCACATATCAACTTGTCTCTGTGTGTTTGTGTGTGTGTTTCATTTCACAAACTGTTGAAGGTGATATTTGAATTATTAAAATTAAATCATGCATCACAAGCAAACACTGGAATTACCACAGGTGCCCTTAATTAAGCTGCTAAGCCATGCTAAAGCTGCCCATTTTATAACATTTGACAGCATCATGCAGCACAGAGGGAGGCCATTTGGTCCATTAGGGCAGTGCCAGCTCGTTCAAAGATTAATCAAATGAATTAGTTACATGTAGCAGTTGGACAAATTTGGATTGTTTTCTCTGGAGTGTCAGAGGCTGAGTGGAGACCGTATGTGAAATATTGAGAGACATAGAGAAGGTAGACAGTTTGAGCCTTTATCCAAGGGTGGAAATGGCAAAGACTGGAGAGCATAGGTTTAACGTGAGAGGGGCAAGTCTAAAGGAGATGTGTTTTACAGAATGGGGTGAGTGCCTGGAACCCTCTGCCAGTGGTAAAGGTGGAGGTGGATATGATAGTGGCATTTAGAGGCTTTTAGACAGGCACATGGATATGCAGAGAATGGGGGGGGGGGGGTATGGATTATGTGCAGGCAAGACGAGATTAGTTTATCTTGGCATCATGTTTGGCACAGACATTGTGGGCCATTCCTGTGCAGTACTGGTCTAAATAATTCCACTGCCTTTTTCATTCCTTACTGTCCTGCAAGGGTTTTCCTGTTCAAATATTTATCCAGCTCTCTTTTCAATGTCGCCACTGACTGTTCACACTGCCTTTCTTGTTGTGCATTACTGATCACAACAACTTACTCGATGGTTTGGTTCTTGTCTGTTAATGCTTCTTTAAATCTGAATCTTCCAGCGTCACAGTGGCACAGTGGCAGAGAGTTGCTACCATTGAGATCAGGTACCACCTGGTACAATGAGACTCTGACCGAAGAAGGCCTTATTGACCACCCCATCTACCTGTGACGTCACCTTCATGGGACGAAGGTTCTTTGCAAAGACTATCTTCTGTGATAGTGAGATGGATCTAAGATGAATCCAAGTAATGGTTCAACATCATCCTTCTCTTTAATGCTCGTTATATGGACAAGCCATTACTGGGGATTATCTGCGTACCACACCGGTTGCTGTTGCCATCTGTATGTTGATTTTATGTTGTAGCCTTAAAGCCAAATATGTTTTAATCCTCAACTTGCCTTTTGCAGGCTTTCAACTTCATGAAACCAGTCCATCCCTGGAGCTAGATCACTATTAATCCAGCCTGTCACTTTTGCATTCCCTTTGTGCTTTCCCTGCAACAGCAGTAAAGAGTTGTGGCTTTGCAGCAGTACTTGAACCACATGGTTGTTGTGTCGCAACCACCTCAGGGGGCCTGTAGGCTGTAATTGATAGCTCAGCCTCGGCAGGCAGGTCCCAAGGCCCTGTCACCAAATGGCCTGATGGCACTTTGTGAGGTAGAAGCGGTCAGAAACCACCTGGGCCATTTTGAAACATCTATGATTATTAAAGGCATTTTTGAAACTGTTCAAATATACCTATGTCCTCAAATTAGACACAACATTTTGGTCTGACTCAGCGGGTCAGGCAGCATTTCTGGAGAAAAGTAGTAGGTGATGTTTTGAGTTGGAGCCCTTCGTCGGTCTGGGGAAGAGTTCAGACCCTACTCCTTTTCTCCGGAAATGTTGACTGATCCATTGAGTTACTCCAGCATTTTATGTCTATCGTAGGTGTAAACCAGCATATGCAGTTCCTTCCTACACAATATATTCTTTCGCCCTTGATTCCCCTGTTCTGGAAAATAACCTTGTGTATTCACCCTCTCTATTCTCCTCATGGTTTTAAGCACCTCTATAAGATCACCCCAGCATCCTGTGGTCCAAAGAATAGAGTCCTTGCTGCCCTACCTCTCCTTCTAGTTCAGACCCTCGGGTTCTGGCAACATCCTCATAAGTTTTCATTCCGTACACAAGCCCTATTCTACACACTCGGGACAATTTACCATTTTTTTACCAATCCCAATTAACCTACAAACCTGTATGTCTTTGGAGTGCAGGAAGAAACCGGAGCACCCGGAGAAAACTCACACGGTCACATGGAGAAGGTACAAACAGACAGCACCAGTAGTCAGGATCAAACCTGCGTCACTGTCGCTATAACGCAGCAACTCTACCGCTGCTCCATCGTGCTGCCCATTTTAAAGGCTTAATTCCAGTTAATAAGTAAAAATTGATATGACAAATGAATACAATGTAAAGTAAACAATAATGACCCACATATCAACCAAGGAGAGCAACCTTGTAAGAATGGGGCCACTCTACTCATGTTGATCATGGTTATGGTAAAGCTGAGAGCCGAACGTGAGGTGCAGCGCAGTGGGGCAGCTGGTAGAGCCACAGCCTCACTGTGCCAGATACATAGGTTTAAGCTTCATCTCAGGTGCTGTCCATGTGGAGTTTGCACATTCTCCTTCTGACTGCGTGGGGTTTCTTTTTGGTGTTCTGGTTTCCTTGAACATTCAAAACATGTACCGTTTGGTAAGCACGCAAACGCTGTAAATGCGTCCCAGTGGTTCGAGATTGGTAGAATCGTGGGGGGATATGGGGAGAATAAAAAATGAAATTAACGTACATGAGGTAAAAAAGGTCAGAACCTTTCCCCAGGATGGAAATATCAAAGAGAGCTCGAGGGTATAGACTGAACTATCTTTAATTGGACTTTACTGGACTTTATCTTGCACCATACATTATTCCCTTTAACATGTATCTGTACACTGTGAATGACTTGACTATTATCATGTACACTTGTACCTCTGACTGGATAGCACGCACCAAAAATACTTTTCACTGTACCTCGGTGCACGTGACAATAAACGAAACTGAACTTAACTTAAAGTGAGAGGGGCAACATTTCAAGGGAGTGCGCAGAGCGGTGGGTGCCTGGAATGCACTGCCGGAGTTGGCAGATCAGTTCTCATAGCCGATGTCTGCGGCCGTTTGGTGGGTCAAATTTGCTGCCTGTGGCCAGGGCTCTGGAAGTCTGGCCTGGCAGATCCGTTCCCCTAGCCGACTTCCGTAGCTGACTTTGCGGGCCGGTATGTCGGCCCTCCAAGGCCGTGACGTTTGTTGGTCTGGCAAAACGGATAATCCAGCAAGGCTGTGGAATCAAGGATGCTGGAAAATTGCTGGTGGACCCGTAGTCAAAGCTAGTCTTGCTGTTGGCACACATTACTTGTAAATGAGTAAATACAATCAAGAGAGTGTCTAGAACAGTGGTTCCCAACGTGGGGCGTACGCCCCACAGGGGGGCAATTTGATTTTTATGGGGGGCATCGGGTAAACATATGTAGTTTATGTTTCAGATGTTATTTTGAGTAAATTCCATTTTCTGAGAATTATTTCTTTGTCTGCTCGTGCTGAAATATGGGGGGGGGGGGGGGGCATCAGGATTTTAGAGGTGATTAGGTGGGGCATGGCCAAAAAAAAGTTGGGAACCACTGGTCTAGAATCAAGAGTGTTTAGTTGCCAGAAGAACTGGGACTGGGCAATGGAATTCTTACTAGCTGCAGCTTTAAACACAACAAATAAATATATAATAAATTATTGTTTATTCTGTGAAAGTTAGGGTGGCACAGGGGCGCAGTGGTAGAGTTGCTGCCTCACAGCACCAGAGACCCGGGTTCGATCCTGACTACGGGAGCTGTCTGCACGGAGTTTGTACATTCTTGCTGTGACAGCGTGGGTTTTCTCCGGTTTCCTCCCACATTCCAAAGACGTGCCGGATTGTAGGTTAATTGGCTTCGGTAAAATATGTACGAGAGAGCTAGTGTACGGGTGATCGATGCTCAGTGTGGACTCGGTGGGTCGAAGGCTCTGTTTCGAGGCTGTATCTCCAAACTAAAACTAAACTAAAGATTCCACCAAGATGCAGCACAGAGCACCACAGGGGATCCTTCTTCCCTGTGGCTATCAAACTTTACAACTCCTCCCCCTTCTGTCGTGGGATAGACTGACTCTCCCCTCCCCAATCTTTGTACATCCCCAACCCTTTCCACTCGTCAGTTTAATTTCACGTTTCATGTATTTTGTGTTTTATGACAGTTGGCAGATCAATTTTCCTCCTGGGATGAATAAAGTTCTATCGCATCATGTATAGTATCGTAAACGGAGTACAATTGCAAGCAGCAAGCCATATATTAAGAAATTGTTGGGCTGGGTTCTTCTTGCGATAATAACAGTGGAACTGACAAGGTTCACCATCAATGACATGAAACTGACAGCAACTTGTGGAGACCAACGACAAGCATTAAACCATAGAAATCTTAAACCTGCTTTTAGGAACTAGCTACTCTACCTTGAAGAAGACTGGTTTTAATTTCTAGTATATTCCATATAAATAATGAGAGCTTCGGGATACAAAATCTATGATTCTGGCAGATTAGTTTAGTTCAGTTTAGAGATACAGCGTGGAAAGGCCTGTGAAAGAGATAGGCCTCGATAGAGTGGATGTGGAGAGGATGTTTCCACTAGTGGGAGAGTCTAGGACCACAGGCTCAGAATAAAGGGATGTATCTTTGGAAAGGAGATGAGCAGGATTTGTTTTAGTCAGAGGGTGATGAATCTGTGGAATTCATTGCGACAGACAGCTGTGGCCAAGTCAATGGATATTTTAATATGGAGATTGACAAATTCTTGCTTAGTAAGTGTGTCAGGGATTATGGGGAGAAGGTAAAAGAATGGGGTTGAGAGGAAAAGATAGATCAGCCATTGAATGGCAGAGTACACTTGATGGGCCGAATGACCTAATTCTGCTCCTATGACATGAAACAGACCCTTTGACCCATCATGCCCATGCTTACCACAGCAGCGTTTTTTTAACTAACTTTGCTATGTATTTGTACACAGTGGACGGCTCAATTGTAATCATGTATTGTCTTTCCGCTGACTAGGTAGCATGCAACAAAAGCTTTCCACTGTAAAAGGACAAAGGACATTTATTTGTCACATACACCATTGATGTAGTGAAATTTGAGTTGTCATTTGCAGCACACCAATAAAAATAAGGCACAACATTAAAGAAGAATTTAACACCAAACATAAAAACATCCCCCCACAATGGTTCCCACTGTGAGGGAAGGCACAAAGTCCAGTCCTCTTCCCCTTGTTCACTCTTGGTACACGTGACAATAAACTGAACTCAAATGAAGTTCTATCCTACAGACAAGGGACAATTTACAAGAGCCAATTAACCTACCAACCTGTGCATCTTTGGAGTGTGGGCAGAAACAGGAGCACCCACAGGAAACCCACGTGGTCACAGGGAGAACGTGTACAGGGAGCATCCGTGGTCAGGATTGAACCTGAGCCTCTGGCTCTGATGGCCTCCACAGCCTTCTGTGGCAAAGAAGTCCACTGATTCACCACCCTCTAAATAAATCTCTCATCATCTCCTTTCTAAAGGATCATCCTTTAATTCTGAGGCTATGACATCATTGGGATGTGGTTGGAAACCATAGCACCTAGAAGAAACCCTTGCCATCACAGGGTGTAAACTCCACACAGACAGAGATCAGATTGAACCTGGGTCTCTGGTGCTGTAAGGCAGTAACTCTACCAACTGTACCACTGTGTTGGCCTATGTTTGCTCCTATCTCTACTCATACTATTGGTATATCTTCAGTAAATAAACAAATCCCTTAATTGATTCCCATTCCCCAAAGGTCCAGCAACAATATGGAACCTCCATCATTGATATCTGTACATTGGGTGCATCACAGCTGAAGTCAATTTTGTTCTCTTACCAATAGTCATTGTGTGTGTGTCAATTAATTTCCCCCATTACATACCTAAGTCAGAGGGTGGTGAAGCTGTGGAATTCATTGCCTCAGATGGTTGTGGAGGCCAAATCGATAGAAAATATTGTCGGAGATTGATAAATTCGTATGGGTGTCGGGTTATGGGGAGAAGACAGGTGAATGGGGTTGAGAGGGAAAGATGGATCAGCCACGATTGAATGGCATAGACTTGATGGGTCAAAAGGTCTAATTCTGCTCCTATAACCTATGAACGGATGGACTTATGAAGACAAACTATCAACCCATTCAGTTGAAACAAGGAATTGCAGAGGATGGTTTACAAAAAGAGGACAGAAAGTGCTGGAGTAACTCAGCGGTTCAGGCAGCATCTCTGGAGAACATGGATCGGTGCTGTTCTGTGTTGGGACAGACTGGTTGTACCTAGTCGAGTAGGGGAAGAAACCTGGGAGAGAGGTGGGGATGGACAAAGCGTGGATCACAGAGGGGGAACATTCCAGACTGAAGTGCAGCCCGAGTTACTCCCTGGATAGATGCCACTGGAATCCCAAACAAAACTGGTCAATAAACAGAACTACGTTACAGCAAACTCTTGCAGCATAATTAGAATGGGAATCGTTATTACATACCAAGCCTAGCTGGTGATTATGTTTTTGTGCAGAGTCTGGATTTTATTGTATTCAATTATCTACGGGATCATCTTTTCTAAGGGGCTTTATGCCTTAGTGCAGCAAATTTAAATGAAGGTAAAATAGTTTATATTGTGACATTTGGCTAAGTTAGAAAAATATAACATATTGCAATAGCACAAATAGATACGTAATGTAATTCCCGTTAAGCAGTTTATTAAAAATGAATTTTTAATATTTTGTTCAATCTAGTATTATTTGTTCTGACCTTATGTTATCCTGTCAGTCTGTCACTGGATGTGTACTAGGCTCCATGTACTAAAATGCACAATCATTATTTCAGTCGGCAGTAAGACACAGAGCTTAACTCTCTACTTTAGTTTGACTTTAGAGCTACAGCATGGAAACAGGCCCTTTGGCCTACTGAGTCTGTGCTGACCAGCGATCACCCCATACACTAGCCTGCACACACAAGGGACAATTTACAGCAGCCAAATTAGCCTACAACCCTGTACGTCTTTGGAATGTGGGAGGAAACCGGAGCACCCACAGGAAACCCACGTGGTCACAGGGAGAAGGTGTAAACTCTGTACAGAGAGCACCCGTGGTCAGGATTGAACCCGAGTCTCTGGCGCTGTGAGGCAGCAACTCTACCGCTGTGTCACTGTGCTGCCCTAAGCATTCTAGATCTAGGTACACAGCTCAAGATGTCACAAAAGTGATCAAATATAAGAGAGAAGATACTGGTCAGGGTCAGGCATACCTCCATTAGACACAGACCCAGATATTCAGAGTCTGTTAAGTGTTGACTAATCTCATGCTCATCAGCTCCATTTCTCCCCTTATCACAGTCTTTGGAAAAAGAGGCACCAGATTTTGTTCAATGTAGTGGTCCAGCATGAAAACAGGTCCTTCGGCCCACTGAGTCCACACTGATCATCGATCACTAGTTTACACTGGTTCTATGTACACACCGGGGACAAATTTACAGAGGCCAATTAAAGGTTTAAGGTGAGTGGGGAAAGATTTAGAAGGAACCTCTGGGGCAACTTATTTACACCAAGGATGGTAGATATATGAAACGAGCTGCCGGAGGAGATAGTTGAGGCAGGTACGATCACAACGTTTTAAAAACATTTAGAAGGATATGGGCGAAATTCAGGCAGGTGGGATTAGTGTAGACGGGGCATGTTGGTTGACATGGGGAATTTGGGCTGAAGGACCTGTTTCCACGCTGTATGACTCTAATTAACACAAACCTGTACATCTTTGTGATGTGGGAGGAAACCAGAGCACCCAGAGAAAACACACATGGTTATTTATTATTTTATGTGACAAAAACTCTTCTGATTTTGCATTAAGATGAATAAGCCCTAAATTTCAGATTCTGGTCGTGATAACTCACCTGTCAGAAGGAGCTGATTCTACCCCATGAGATTCCTCTGAACTTTGTTCAATTTTATACTGCCTTGCTGCGCCAGAGACCTGGGTTCCATCCTGACTACGGGTGCCTCAGTGTACGGGGTGATTGTTGATCAGCGTGGACCCGATGGGCCGAAAGGCCTGTTTACACACTGTATCTTTAAACTTTTGCACATTAACGATTCACTTTTCGTCCCAATTTATTTGCAGTTTTTTTAAAAATTGCACTAAAGTGCCTTTCACTTCTTCAGTAGATTTCCACCCCATCATCTTGTAAGTCATTTCCATAGGGAATCAAGCTCATAGACTTGGTTGGGTTGCCTCAACATGGAAAACATGAATAATCAATCACGTTGCGAGTTCGGGTTTGGTGTTCTCAGGAAAATGATGAGACAGAACAAGAAATAACATAATTAGCTTTGATTTCCACTCAGAGGAGATGGCCAGGGGAGGAAGATTCGAACCTGACCTATTAGTACCGCTGGAAGATGTCAATGAATTTAATTATTAATCCAATAGCTTTGCAGCACAGATTTACAATTTGTCTTTGGTTGGGTACTGAATTGACAGTTTGTTTTATATTCCATAGTTTCACTTCCGTATGCCGTCACAACTGTTACAATTCGAGCCCCAGAAGTTTGTGTTTCCAAGGAACTGAACTCGTAGCTCAAGGTTACATTATATTGCTCTGCTCGTAGGACATAATTGCAGAATTAGGCCATTTGGCCCATCTACTCTGCCATTCAATCAACACCATTCTCATGCCTTCTCCCCATAACCCCTGACACCCTTCTGACTCCCTGTAACTCCTTTCCCACTAGACGATAAATTATTATGAAGTCATTGTAAATTATTCTTGCATCACTTTCATCTGATTTGCTTTTATAAACTCGCTGAAATATGCGATTCAGAATGAGCCTATAATTGCTCGCAGGATGCTTATCTTGCATGACTAATGCACATTTGATTTAGAACAAATGTATATCTCTTTCTTTGATATCAATCATTTAAATCCATTATTTTTTTGGCTGACATCTTCTCTGAAGGCTTTGCTGCCATGAAACGGTGCTGACTAGCGTTGTTAGCTTTTGTTCATCATTGATAGTGTCACACGACTGAGATTTCAGCATTAGCTGAGCTGTAGTCCAAAGAGATTTCTTACCAACCCGAGACAAGGCTCAGTGAATACATTGTAACGAACCAGGGAACATCTTGCAAAGATAGACTTTAAAGTGCTGGAGTAACTCAGCGGGTCAGGCAGCATTACTGAAGAACATGGATAGGTGATCCTGTCAGGTCGGGACCCTTCTTCAGACTGATTTTATTTAGGCAGAGGTGGGGTCGGGAAGCGAGAAAAAGAATAGGACAAATCTGGGCTGGCAACAGATGACCTCAGGCAGGGAGGTTCCCTGATAGGCTGATTGTTGGCGGGAGGGATACATCATTGTGAACTGTGGGGCTGGCTAGCCGACATTTAGTGGAGGAAAGGGAGGTAGAAGTGGCAAATGGAGTGGAGACACCCTCTCTAGCCAACAAGTAGCCTATCTTGCCTGAAGTTATCTGTGCTTGCCTATATTAGTCCTGCATTTTTCTTGGTCTGAAGATGGGTCCTAATCTGAAATGTAATCTCTCCATTTTCTCCAGAGATGCTGCCTGTCCCACTGAGTTACTCCTGCATTCTGTGTCTATCTTTGGTTTAAACCAGAATCTGCAGATCCTTTTTATAATATCATGCATAGAGCCGGGGTAGCATCTTCACAACTAACTCACCAAATCAAAAGATCTCTTCCCTTCTGAGTGAAAACAAATAATGTGAGGAAGAGGTGTCACCTATTGAAGACTGAAATATTTTATTTTATTATTGTCACGTGTACCGAAGTACAGTATAAACTTTTTGTTGTGTGCTATCAAGTCAACGGAAAAACTATACATGAATACAATCAAGCTGCCCACAGTGCACAGATAAAGAGTACAACATTTAGTGCAGGATAAAGCCCGATTATTGATAGTTGAAAGGTCTCATTGTCAGGCAGCCGCTCCACCAGCATGGTGTTTTTGTTTGTATGCTATCCACAGATCAAATCATATTACACATACATACAATCATGTCAAACTCAAGTACAATAGGTAGCACAATTTGGAAGATAAGGAGTGCAGAATATAGTTCTCAGCATTATGGCGCTATCTATAAACAAAGTCTAATGTCCTCAACGGAGTAGAGGTGAATTGGGCAGTATTCTAGTTTACAGGAGGAAGCTCCAGGAAGCCTGGTAACATTGAACATAGATAGACAAAGTGCTGGAGTAACTCAGCAGGTCAGGCAGCATCTCTGGAGAAAAAGGATGAATGACGTTTCGGTTTGGGTTTCCCTTCTTCATCAGAAGGATCCTGACCCGAAACGTCACCCATCCTTTTTCTTCAGAGATGCTGCCTGACCCTGTTGAGTTACTCCAGCACTTTGTGTCTATCTTTGGTATATACCAGCATCTGCAGTTCCTTTCAACACAACATTGAACATAAAACAGTATGGCAGAAGAACAGGACCTTCAGCCCACAATGTACGTGCCAAACTTTTTGTGGCTTTAAAAGATTCAGTGACCATCAACATACAGCAGTGTTGGAACTTGTGCATTAATAATCCTTCAAAGCTGTTCATATATTGTTCTGATTTTTATTGAGCTTGCTTCCACTCAGAACTGTATCCAATGATCCTGCTATCCTAGTGCATGATGAATGCGTGAAGATCTGGTGTGGCTGCCAGAGAACGGTTGGGACATATTTTAAGTCTCATTTCTATATTATAATAAGACTACCGCATCTTTATCGTGAAAAATTCCTCCATATTCATTGCTGTTTGTGTTACTGATATGGACTGGTCGCATTGTGTCACATTGCAACGGCACCCATTAATAGAACACAATGGAGCCCGTACCCCTGCCATCTATTTAAAGCAAATATCCAGGCATGGGATAAAAACATGCATAACTCCCTGGCATATCTTTACAATAGCAAGTCTATTGAAAACCACAGGTAAGCCTGAGAGCATTTAAGGCAATAAATCAAAATGTCCTAGTCGAATTTCTACATTGCAACAGGGATAAGAATAAACTGCATACTAATCCATCATGCATAATCCTCCAAGCACTAGGAATACTTAGCATAATAGCATTTTCAACATTCTTCACGTTTTCACTTTTCAATTCACAACTTTCAATCCAATGTGCAGGTAGCTGTGCTGGAGAAGCATTGTTGATGGGTTCCTGTAGGAATGCAATGAATGGTGGTTGGACTTTAATATCCAGCACCTGTGTCAAGGTCAAATGGGCAACGGTTCTAGTGCACCACAAATAAATCCA
Source organism: Amblyraja radiata (assembly GCF_010909765.2). Taxonomy (NCBI): domain Eukaryota; kingdom Metazoa; phylum Chordata; class Chondrichthyes; order Rajiformes; family Rajidae; genus Amblyraja; species Amblyraja radiata. The sequence continues at coordinate 34,737,592 of NC_045970.1, read as the reverse complement.
CCCAAATCTGTTCCTTATGCTTGGATACACTTGTCCAACAAATATCAATCAAAAGAAAAGCAGAACTTTAGACACCGCAGACTCGGTGGGTCGAAGGGCCTGTTTTCACACTGTATCTCCAAAATGAAAAAGATGAAAACTAAAAAAACTGAAACTCTAGTTACATGTTGTCCCACTCCTGCATCCTACACACTAGGGGCAATTAGCCTAATAGCATGTCTTTGGAACGTAGACACAAAATGCACAGCGGGACAAAAGAGAGGAGGAATGGGTGACATTTCGGGTTGAGACCCTTCTCCTCCCCACCCATACACTAATCTTCACGATAACTCGCTCTGGCCGTCTTTGGAATTTGTTGGGCAGACACACTCTATTCTGCCTTTTGCTTTGTGCTTATTCATTCTCGCAAACATAAGAGGAAGGGACCTTGAGAATTGAAAATCCCATCTTGTGGTAAAGAATCCATCTCTCTCAGTCCAGTCTTCTCACCTCAGCAATAACGTTTTGTTGCCATGATTCAGTCTCTATTGTGCTACAAGGCCCATCCCAATTTACTCCCTTTTTTAGTTTAGTTTAGTTTAGTTTAGTTTAGAGACACAGCACGGAAGCAGGACCTTTGGCCCACCGAGTCTGCGCCGACCAGCTCCTACCCCGTACACTAGCATCATCCTACACACGAGGGATAATTTACAAGTTTAACCTAAGAACCTGTGTGTCTTTGGAGTGTGGGAGGAAACCATAGCACCCGGAGAAACCCCACGTGGTCACATGGAGAACGTACAAACTACGTACAGACAGCACCCATAGTCAGGATCGAACCTGGGTCTCTGGTGCTGTAAGGCAGCAACTATTGCTGTGCCACCATGCCACCCTCTGCTCTCTCACCCCTGATGATTGTTTGGTAACAAATCTCTCTCGAAACATAATGAAAGAGAACAAATTTAGAAAAAGGCAGCAGTCAGCAGTTTCAAGAGTTAACTCACCTACTCATCACCTTTGGTAGTGAAAGGCCGAGATAGAGTGGATGAGGGGAGGATATTTCCACTAGCGGGAGAGTCCAGGACCAGAGGTCATAACCTCAGAATAAAAGGACACCTTTAGAAAGGAGATGACGAGAGATTTCTTTAGCCAGAGTGATGTGAATCTGTGGAATTCATTGCCATAGAGGGCCATGGAGGACATCAATAGATATTTTTAAGGCAAAGATTTATAGATTCTTGATTAGTATGGGTGTCAGGGATTATGGGGAGAAGAGAGAAGAATGAGATTGAGAGAGAAAGAGAGATCAGACGTGATTGAATGGCAGCGTGAACTTATATGGTTATATGGTTATATGGTTATATAGTATGGGTGTCAGGGATTATGGGGAGAAGAGAGAAGAATGAGATTGAGAGAGAAAGAGAGATCAGACGTGATTGAATGGCAGCGTGAACTTGATGGGCCGAATGGCCTAATTCTGCTCCTATAACTTCTGAATTTATGAAGTTATGAACTTATCTCCAAGTTTGCCTGAGTGAATGGACTTCTGCTATTTGCATTGCTTTGTTGTTGTGAGGATATTTTGATGCATGTTTGTCCTGAGAGATATGTCCTGTACCGGGAGCTGGTTCTGTTCACCCTGTGGTACAGAGTGCACCATTTTCACAAACGGCCTTCTGGAGATCAATATTTAATGAAAAATGCCTTTTTTTGTGTGTGTGTGTCTGTGTCCCCAAAGCCTTTCATTCCTTGGTAAGATGCAGGCTACTGTGGCAATGCACTTTGCTGCATTTAACACAGCTAGGCCACATGCGGTTTTGTCTCAAAGAAAACCGTATGTTTGGAATCCTTCAGTGCTCACTATGTAAAGAAGACTTCTGTTATTTTTAGATGCCCCTTATAGTTTGCAGAGGTGTAAAGTGGTTTCAATGTTGATTCAGCAGAGATTGTGTCATGTCAGTTGTACATAAATGTCACATGAAAAGCTTCAGGAGGCAATTAAACTGTAGTGATGCCAAGCTCAAAATGTTCCCAAGTGTTGCGCTGTATAATAGGCTGGTGCATGAAGGAGGCCTTTCAAACCTCAGTTTAGTCGAGATCCTGCCACCTTCCTCCAAGCTCCCTGAGAGCATGCCCCTCCCTCTGAGTTCAAAGGCCAGGAGTTCAAAGCCCGACCTCCAGAGGACCAGGCATATGATATCATTGGCCTTCAAGTTGCAGTATCATCAGAGGTCCTGCACTATTGATGAGCTGGTGAGCAGGGGCCCTTCTCAGGTGAAGGTGAAGGAACGTTAAATTAATATCAGTGTCCTTCAACTGAGATGTTCGGCACTTCAGTGTCCCAAATGCACATCAAGAGATCTAATGGCACATAGGAATTTCTCAGAATGCTCGGAGTAATATTTCTCCATCCATCAAAATGACAGAGGAAAACAGGTCAATTATCATTTCTCCTTCGCGTGACTGTGTAGAAGCCTTTTTCGAACCTTTGCACAAACCAGCAATAATCTTGACTCTTGAAATCATTCATTGGAGCAAGAGCTCTTTAAGATCGGGAGGTTAATTGGTGAATTTAAATTAAACCGGGTAATGTCCTGCTGAGTTACTCCAGCTTTTTTGTGTCTATCTTTGGTGCAAAACCAGCATCTGCATTTCCTTTCTACACAATGGGATTTTGGGGATTGCGGGTACTGCCTCTATAATTTGTACGTTCTTTCTGTGACTGCGTCGGTTTTCTCCGGGTGCTTCGGTTTCCTCCCACATTCCACTATCGTGCAGGTTTGTAAGGTTAATTGACATCTGTAAAATTGTTCCTTGTATGGGGTGATCACTAGTCGGCGTGGACTCGGTGGATTCTGATTCCACACAGTATCTCTTTAAATAAACACATCCCGAGATGGGGCACGACGTGAAATGTCACCTAACCAAGTCCTCCAGAGATGCTGCCTGACCCGCTGAGTAACTCCAGCGTTTTGAGTTTTATGCCTCTGGATTGATGTCCCATAACTTGATCACAAGTGTACTGTACTCTTGCAAATATAAATGCAATGTAAAGTAAAGTAATGGTGACCCGCTGAGTTACTCCAGCATTTGGTGTCTATCTTTTAGTAAATGATGTCTTCCTAATAATCATTACCGTAAAATGTTACTGCTAGGGGTCAGGGTTGAATCTAATGTCGCTCTTGTCTCTTTCAGGTGATACTCATCCTGACGAAGCTCTACGATCACAATCTGGGGAGTGTTACAGAAAGCTCACTCTGGAGGTAAGTGCATCGGAAAGGGCAGATGAACAGTAAGCTGGTTAATTCAACAGCGATCAAACATGCAGGACTCAACCCAGTGTGAAATATTAAGGAGACAGGGACAGCTTGTGACTATCCTAACGCATTAAGAAAAGTACTGTCTGGTGTCTCTCAACAGCAATAGCAGTTTTCGGCAATGAATTAATGAGATCCTTTCCAGTATTCCCATGACATTAATTAATTGGAATTTCCCACTGAGAAATAACTACTTTTAAATGGAGGCACAAGGTACCACAGATTTACACAAGCAAAAAAAATCACAAATTGCTGGAGTAACTCAGCAGGTCAGGCAGAATTCCTGGAGAACGTGGAGAATACATCGTCGGCATGGGCAAGGTACACAAAATTGCTGGGGAAACTCAGCGGGTGCAGCAGCATCTATGGAGCGAAGGAAATAGGCGACGTTTCGGGCCGAAACCCTTCTTCAGACTGATGGGGGGTGGGGGGGGGGGAAAGAAAGAAGGAAAAGGGGAGGAGGAGGAGGAGCCCGAGGGCGGGCGGATGGGAGGGTGGGAGGAGACAGCATTGGCAGCCAACAAGTCGGCATGGGCAAGTTGGGCTGAAGAGCCTGTTTGCATGATGTGGGACTATGTGACTCTATATCACGAACCCTCTCCAATCAATGTTCTCCAGAGATGCTGCCTGACCAAAGTGAGTTACTCCAGCATTTTGTCTTTTTTTAAAAACTACTTTTAAACCTTGTACAGAACTGTACAATGGAGTGTCACACCAAAATAATGCAGTTGCATGAAAAACATAAAGTCAGAAGTAATCCCATTGACTGGCTTACAGTCAGGGAATATTGAGTAAAATTGATTATGTTTTCATGAACAAAAATGTTTAATAATATTGACAGGCAATGGACCTGTTACAGTGTAAAATTCTGCCATACTTTGTGAAAGATAATATGCCGCCTTGGATATTTGACATCCCAATGAATTGGCTTTGGTACAATTGTAAATTGTCCCTAGTGTGTAGAATAGTGTTAGTGTATGCGGTGATCGTTGGTTGGTGCGGAGTCTGTGTGCCAAAGGGTCTTTCTCTGTGCAGTATCTTTAAAGTGTAAAGACTAAAGTCATTGTTGTATGCATTGAGATCTAATTGCATTGGCAGCCAACAAGTTGCATGTGTTATTAATGTTGTACTGATACAGGAGTCTGAATTCTGCACTATCTACAATGCACAAAGTCATGACGGTTTTGATACAGACATTTGCATGAGATAAATATGCAACTCTATTCCAAAAGACTGCAATTGTAATTCTTTGCATCAGCACTGTAAATTAGATGAAAACAAAACAGTTAATAGCTTTGTTCACATAAACTAAATTGCTTGGTGCTTCAGTTAAAATAATTGATAAAGGTATATCAAGTAAATGTGTAATGTGTCTCAAAGCCAACATTAACAATCAGTTTAACACGTTGATAAAAAATAAATTGATTTAAAATATCAATTTTCAGCTGACTGTGCTAACATCTCAACATGCAGTAATGCCCATTTTACAGATGTTGGATTTTTTAAATACTATATAGAACATTAAAACATGGCAAGTCCCATGTACAGCAGTGACCTTCCAAGCATTCAGAGAACATTGCAAACATTGCTGCGCTCTTGTAGAGAACTGGTGTGAAATTGTTCCATCGATTTGAGGGCAGGAGTTGTGTCTGGAGGAGGGAGCAGTTTGAAAAAAGAAGTCACAATTGCAAATGCAGAAAGGGGTTATGTGGATTTAATTTGGTGTTGAAACCAAAAAGACAAGACATCAAACACCATTAGTGGGTCAGGCAACATCTCTGGAGAAAAGAAATAGGTGATGTTTCGGGTCGAGACACTTAGCTCCAGCCCCTTTAGGGTCGGCTGCAGGAATCGCACCCTTGGACACTACCACAGTCGCCAGAGGACAGGGACATCAGGTCAGGCTTACCTGGGCTTACCTCCACGACTTCCAATACATGGGCGGACTTTGGACTGTTTATGCTTTCTGGTTTCTTTGGCTTTTTTTAAACAGCAGCAAAATTGTGGCGATAGTGCATTTGTGGTTGTGCAAAAGAATTTCACTGTGCTGTGCATACATGACAATAGACAACCATTGAACCATTGAGAGATAGGATAGGCAAGTACAAGAAGCTTGCCTATTTAGAGGTATATAGAGGTATATGAATTATGATCTTATGGAGGTATATGAATTATGAAGGACATACAGTGGGTAAAGTGAAGAGTCACAGTCTTCAGGGATCGTGGAGTCTAAAACTAAAGGGCATTCAAATATTTGGGAATTGAAATTACTAGAAATTACCAGGATATGTTTAAAGCCAATTATAATCCCCTATTTAAGAAATTAAATAATTTGATTAAATTCTGGAAAACACTTCCGATGTCCTTAATAGGCAGAATAAACGCTATAAAAATGATTTTCTTACCACAAATTCTATACCTATTTCAATCAATACCTATATATCTCCCAAAAAAGTTTTTCAAAAAATTGGACTCAGACATTACAAATTTCATATGGGATTATAAACCCCATAGAATACAAAGAACACACCTTAATAAAGGAAAAGAGTGGGGGGGTCTAGCGCTCCCTAACTTTATGTATTATAATTGGGCAGTAAATATTAAAAATATGATTCACCTGCTGGACAATTCTGCCCAGCAGGCGGACTGGATTGTAATGGAAAAAGGGGACTGCTCCCCGAGTAATATAGGAGCGATTATCCTCTCACCAATAAATCTGAATAATAAAAATTATAATAAAAACCCAATTATACATAGCACAATTAGAACATGGAAACAAATAAAACAGAATCTAAAATTAAGAAACCTATCTCTCTCAATACCAATAGCCAATAACCCATCGTTTAAACATCAATCATAGACAAATCATTTATACAATGGGAAAGAATGGGAATCAAAACGCTCGAAGATCTGTATGAAGTGGGAAAATTACTATCGTTTCAACAACTACAACTGAAATATAATTTGAAAAATAACCAATATTTTAAATAACTTCAAATTTGTGATTATTTGAAAAAATACACAAAAGACTATCATAATATGCCTTCCGACTTACTGGATGAAGCAATGAAGACAAAGGCGGAATCAGCTAACTTAATATCGTACTTATATAATATAATTTTAAACATAGAAATACCCACAACAGATGGAATTAGAAGAAACTGGGAACAAGAATTAGCTATAAAATTTTCAAAAGAGAGCTGGGATAATCATTTACTACAGGTGCATAAATGCTCGATCAATGTACGACATACGCTTATCCAATTCAAAACATTACATAGACTATATTATTCAAAAACTAAATTAAATAAAATCTTTCCTAATGTTTCACCAATCTGTGATAAATGTCTGTGTCAAGAAGCTACCATAGCGCACTCTTTTGTTTTTTGTACAAAAATCCAAAAATTCTGGCATGGAATATTTGATATTTTTTCAAAATTAATTAAAATAAAACTGGTACCAAAACCAGAATGGATCATTTTTGGGATATCGGAAGGTATCCCTGAATTAAACGTGTATCAGAAGAATTTACTCAATTACGGGCTAATAATGGGAAAAAAGCTCATACTTAAATTCTGGAAAAATGCGCCCACACCAACAATAAAAATGTGGACATCAAATATGTTTGAAACATTGCATCTGGAAGAGATGAGATTCCTCTTAGCAGGTAAAGCAGACCAATTCCAAAAGACGTGGTCTACGTTTCTGGACCTATTACAATCATGAGGTGCAATAGTAATTTAAAAAAATAAATAAATGGTATCAGGACCTGGCATTGGGAGATAAAACAACAAAAACAGACTTGGTTGGTAGTCTTTCTGCGGAGTTTAATGTTATAATAGAGCGACTGTCCTTACTTTCTTTTTCTTTCTTTTCTAGGGTCTACTTTCTTACTTTACTTCCTTCTCTAACTTCTTTTCTAAGGGGCTTTCTTTTCCCAACACTCTCTTGCACTTCACAACTCTTGCGCACCTTCTTTACTTTCCTTACTTCTATCTTTTTCTTAAAGCTTTAAAAAAAAAAAAAATGAAGCGGTACAAAAAATGTATTAAGATATATGTGTTGTGTGTTATTGTAATTTACCGTACTTCTAATTAAAAAAAAAAAAAAAAAAAAAAAAAAAAAAAATAAATAAATAAATAAAACTAAAGGGCGGGGAAAGGATTAAAAGGTGCCTGATGTGCAACTTTTTCACAGAGTGGTGGGTGTGTGAAATGAACTATTAGATGAAATGGTTGTGGTGGGTACAATTACAATCTTTAAAAGACTTTTAGACAGGAAAGTGGATTGGAACGGTTTTGTGTAATGTGCGGCAAACATGGGAAAATGGGAGTAGTTTAGAACATACAAGGTACAACAGTACAGCGCAGGTCAGGCCCTTGGGCCCTACATTCCCTGCAAATACATGTGCCTATCTAAAAGCTTATTGAATGTCACTATTGTATCTGCCTCCTCCACAACCCATAGAGATGCGATCCAAGTCCCCATCACCCTATGTGTAAAATAACCTACCCAGCACATCTCCATTATATTTTCCCCATCTCACCTAAGGACATTTCCATCCTGGGAAAAAGTTCCTAACTGTTACCATGCCTCTCATAATTTTATATAGCTTTTTTTTTTAAACGAGGTGGAGGACTTGTTTTGCTAACTCAGGTAGGCAACATGGTTGGCATGGGCGAGTTGGGCTGAAGGGCCTGTTTCTGTGTTGTATAAATCTATGTATCTACACTGTTGTGTCCCCTGAAATCTTATACCATACGATACGATAAACCTTTATTTATCCCAGGAGGGAAATTGATCTGCCAACAGTCATAAAACCACAAAATACATGAAACATTAATGTGATGCGGAAAGGCTTGGAGGATGTGCAAAGATTGGGGAGGGGAGGGGGAGGGGGAGGGGGAAGGGAAGTCAATCTCAGTCTACCCCACGACAGAAGGGGGGTGGAGTTGTACAGTTTGATAGCCACAGGAAAGAAGGATCTCCTGTGGCGTTCTGTCCAGCATCTTGGTGGAACCAGTCTGTTGCTGAAGGTACTCCTCAGGTTGATCCGCGTGTCACGGAGGGGGTGAGCTGTATTGTCCAGGTTGCTCCGCAGTTTGGGGAGTATCCTCCCCTCCAAGACCACCTCCCATGAATCCAACTCCGCCCCAAGGACGGAGTCAGCCTTCCTGATGAGTTTGTTTCATATGTTTCAACAACATCACCCTCTTCCTGCTGAACGCCAAAGAGGCTGGAGAATGGGGTTGAGAAGGAAAGATGGATCAGCCATGATTGAATAGCAGAGTAGACTCAATGGGCCAAATAGATTAATTTGGCTCCTATGACTTATGAAGCCTTGAAGCATAGGATAAGAGAAACAGAGTGAAGTAAAAGAGTGAGCATGAAATCAAATTAGGTTACTAGGTCACAGCTTAAGGATAAGGGGGAAATCCTTTAAAACCGAGATGAGAAGAACTTTTTTCACACAGGGAGTGGTGAATCTCTGGAACTCTCTGCCACAGAGGGTAGTCGAGGCCAGTTCATTGGCTATATTTAAGAGGGAGTTAGATGTGGCCCTTGTGGCTAAGGGGATCAGAGGGTATGGAGAGAAGGCAGGTACGGGATACTGAGTTGGATGATCAGCCATGATCATATTGAATGGCGGTGCAGGCTCGAAGGGCCGAATGGCCTACTCCTGCACTTAATTTCTATGTTTCTATGTTTCTATGGAGCTAGACAAAAATTGCTGGAGTAGCTCAGCAGGTCATGCAGCATCTCTGGAGAAAATGGTCAGGTGACGTTTTCGCTCGGGACCCTTCTTCAGACTTCCTCTGGTCTGAAGAAGGGTCTCGACCTTAAACGTCACCTGACCATTTTCTCCAGAGACGCTGCATGACCCCCTGAGTTACTCCAACATTTGTGTCCATCTTTGGTGTAAACCAGCATCTGCAGTTCCTTTTTTTATTACATTAGTTTACTGGAGCGTCTAGATTACATGAGCACTTGAGAACATGATTCAGGTTTCTATTGATTAACCTTTGTGTATGTTTGCCTTGTTACGAGATTGAGTTCATATTAAAATTCTACCGACATCGTTACAGTATGGAAACAGTGTCAGGAAGTATTTATGAGCTCCTTATGCTTAATGCCAACTGAAAGCAGCTGTTCACACTTTCTGAACACAATTATTGCAGTTCTCGTCTTCCCAGAGCTTTTCTGAGCTGTGCTCTCTATTTCTGCACATAGTAGGATTCACACGATCAGCTATTTTTCCTTGAGCATTTCTCAGGACTCACACTGTCATTTTTCACAGATTAAGGTTTGTAAACATGCAACAATTTTTGTTGCCAGTTTTAAATCGTTGAGATAAAGATTCTTCGCTAGTCAGGTGTGGTAACACTACATTTTCACGCCACCACTGTAAAGCTGCCAACATCATTAAAGACTTGTCCAACCCGAGACATTCCATTATGTTCCTCCTCCCGTCCGGCTGAAAGTACAGAAGGCTGAAAGCGCATGTTACCAGAGACAGCGACAGCTTCTTAGCCTCTGTTACTGGACTTCTGAACAATTCTTCCATAAGATAGGGTACTGTCCAATTCACCTCTACCCCATTGTGTACATTGGGCTTTGCCCATGGAAATGATTTGCTACAGTGCACTACAATGCTGATAACTATATTCCGCACTCTGTATCTTCCCCTTTGCTTTGTCTAATGTACTTGAGTTTGAACTGATTGTATCTATGTCTGGTATATCTGATCCATTTGGATAGCATGCAAAACAAAGTGTTTCACTGTACCTCGGTACACGTGGCAATAATAAATCTAAACCTAAACTTAAACACCATAACAATTTGATATAACCACTGAAATGTGTTTCATTCAAATTCTGAAAAGGAAGGCAGGTGAATTTTTACATCAAATTAGTTTAGTTTAGTTTAGAGATACAGTGTGGAAAAAGGCCATTCGGCCCACTCAGCCCACACTGACCAACAATCAGCCAGACACTAGTTCTATCTGACAACCTAGGGACTTATTACAGAAGTCAATTTACCTGCACGTCTTGGGGATGTGGGAGGAAACCGGAGCACCCACCCACACTCTAAAGACGTGCAAGTTTGTAGGTTAATTGACTTCTGTAAATTATAAATTGTCCCAAGTGTGTAGAGTAGTGTTAGTGTACGGGGTGATCACCGTTCGGTGCTGACCCGGGGGGCCGAAGGGCCCGTTTCCACGCTGTATCTCTAAAGTCATCCCACTTTTAAGATTGGGTTGTCCACCTCAGCACTAAAGAGATACTGAAACTTTACAGAGGAATGTCCAGGGTTGGAGCTGTTGGTGGTCCACCACCGCCGGACATTCTCCATGATCATCTTCCCAAATCCTGGGACCATTCCGGCCATTTAATCACTGTGCTTGGAATGTAGTCATTGTTTTAATGTAGGAGTTGCAGCAGCTAATTTGTGAGGAGCCATCTCCTCAAAGACATTGAGTTCCAGGCAGGGGAGACTTTAGTTCCATCTGTTCTGTTGGCTATATTGAGCTGAAAAGTGATTAATTTACATATCCTTCACCCCCAGTTATTCATTGTGAAAATCCAAGCTAAATGTGTTTTGTACTTTGATATTTTTGCCTTGTCGTGTGAAACCTAACTCACAGTCTTGATGTAGATGCACCCTGGTATAAACAGCCTGGATTGTAGCGGGTGTCTCTGCTGGGTGCTAAAATAGCCACTTACTAGTTGCACAGGGCCAAACGCAGGCAGGTGGGACTAGAGTACATGGGACATGTTGGTCGGTGTGGATAAGTTGTTTCCACGCTGTATTACTGGCCATCAGCCCACTGATCGTCACTGACCTAAGACAAAGCAGTTAGCTCCTGTTACTTTTAGAACCATCCATCTTACTATAAAATGCCAGGAATAGGTTTATTTATGTCCCGTTGTTTCGCTGGAGGGTCCTTTAAATTCCAGCGGCATCGCATTTATCCCCGAGCACTCTAGCTGCACGGGAAGATTTTGCGATAAATTCATCTTCCCTTCACTGTGAAGAAGTACGTGAGAGATGCAGCAGTGAGCTGACAGCTGCTATGCTCCAAGCCACACCATTACCTGGGGTGTGGTAAATTTGCCCTGTTGTCTGCTCACTCAATAGTGGCCATCAGTGGAGGCTTGCAGACAGTATTGCATAGCGTTCCCCAGGCACCTTGACCTCACAGAATAATGAATCTCTCAGAAGCTAGCTTCATTAAAGTTTATAATTTATTTAGAATAATATATAATAGCTGGTAAATAATTGATGTGTTGCACTTCAATGTTTTCACTGTTCTCCACTGATGTGGTCTTATGGCTGCTTCACGTGTTAGGTTAATGCCTTGTTTCTATTTTTAAATACATCACACTCTCTCCCCGCTCATCCGCAGCAGACTGGTTTGTGACCCACAGGTTCATCCACTCTTTGACACACAGTGGTGCAGCTGGTAGAGCTGCTACCTCACAGCGCCAGAGACCCTGGTTCGATCCTGACCTCCGGTGCTGCTCGTGTGGGGTTTGCATGTTCTCCCTGTGAGCACATGGGTTTCTTCCAGGTGCTCCGGTTTCATTCTATATCCCAAAGACGTGCGGGTCGGGAGGTCAATTGGCCTCTGGAAATTGCCCCGAGTGTGTAGGGAATGGGTGAGAAAATTGGATAACTTAGAACTAGTGTGAACGGGTGATTGGACTCAACTCGATGGGCCGAAGGGCCGGTTTCCATGCTGCATCTCTAAAATAAAATCATCTACACATCGTGTTACAGCTTACTGTATAAGACTTTGGTTAGGCCACATGTGGAGTATAGTGTGCAGTTCTGGTCGCCTCATTGTACGATACGATACGATACGATACAATTTATTTGTCATTTGGACCCCTTGAGGTCCAAACGAAATGCCGTTTCTGCAGCCATACATTACAAACAAATAGACCCAAGACACAACATAATTTACATAAACATCCATCACATTGCTGTGATGGAAGGCCAAAAAAACTTATCTCTCCACTGCACTCTCCCCCCCGATGTCAGAGTCAAAGTCAAAGCCCCCGGCGGGCGATGGCGAATTGTCCCGCGGCCATTAAAGCCACGCCGGGTGATGCAAGGTCGCACACCAGGTTCTTGATGTTAGAGCCCCCGGCGTGCGCTCGCAAAGTCCCGCGGCCATTCCAAGCCGCGCGGGGCGATGATGTAAGGCCCCGCTCCAGGTGCTCTTCAACCCCGCAACTCGGGCGGGAGAAGTCGCCGTTGCGGGAGCCCAAAAAAGCGGTCTCCCTCCAGGGACCCACGGGCTCCCGGTGCCGCCGTCCGTAGGGAGGATGTGGGGGCTTTGGAGAGTATTGTGTGCAGTTCTGGTCGCCCAATTACAATAAGATGTTGAGGCTCGGGTGGCTACACAATAGGGTTACCAGAATGCTGGCTGGATTCAAGGGCAGTAGAGAGATTAGACAAACTTGGATCGTTTTCTCTGGAGTGTCAGATGTTGAGAGGTGACTTGATAGGTATATAAAATTATGAGGCGTATTTAGGGTGGACAGTCAAAACCTTTCTCCCAGGGTGGAAATGTCAAAGACTAGAGGGCTTTAGTTTTAAGACGAGAGGGGCAACGTTTATAGGAGATGGGCAGGGCAGGTTTTTATTACACAGAGAGAGGTAGGTACATGAATGTGCCTTCAGGGTGGTGGTGGAGACTGATATGATGGAAGCATTTACTGTAAGAGGGTTTAAATGGGCGCATGGATGTGTAGAGAATCGAGAGATGAGGCTCAGGAGAGAAGTTTACTTCGCATCATGTTTCATCATCGTTGAAAACATTAGCAACACAAAGGGTTTCGGCCCGAAACGTCGCCTATTTCCTTCGCTCCATAGATGCTGCTGCACCCGCTGAGTTCCTCCAGCAATTTTGTGTACCAGCAACACAGTGGTGCTGGTTTCGAACAGGAATGGTGACGGACGCACCACACATCTCTGTCCTCCAGTTCCTGCGGACTTCCACCGCTGGAAGGGTAGGATTTGGTGTGTGTGCTTTATCATCATTCTTTACAATGCTATGTATGACAGTGATGGCAACTTCTACTGATCATGTTAGCCACAGAAATTGTGGGCGGTTCCTGTGTTGTACAGTTCTATTTTCTATGTTTGATGTCCTACGACATACCTGTTCTTCTTTATTTGCTCAGAATGGTGAAGGGGAAATGAGGATGAATTTTCCATTATTGCTGCAATGTCTGCATTTCAAAGACTACTTCACTGGTTGTAAAAGGGATGACCGGATGCTGAAATAGCTGCCTCGCAGATGAAGGTCTTTCTCATAGATTAACATTGAAGGCATTATTGAGGCCCTTCCCTCCCTTGAACTTTCTCAGATGTGTCTGAGCTGACACTACAGTGAAGGGTCCTTCCGCTGCTGGACTGAGGATGCCCCTCATACAAGGGAAGGGATTTCACCCCAAGGGGGCCACATGGGTGACAAGGGTGTTTTGCTTAAATATAGGTGCAAACACCACTAATGGGCCTGTCCCACTTTGGCGACTTTTTAGGCAACTATGCAGTCGCCACATGGTCGCCACATGTTCGCGGGTGGTTGCCGGGGGAAATCGCCTTCATGGTCGTGAGGAGTTCGCACATTCTGGGAACTAGTCACGGCCTTATAGTGGTCGCCGTGAAATTTTCAACGTTAAATAATTAGCGGTGACTAGAATGAAGCCACCATGGAGAGTAGCGAGAATTCACGAGCCGTAGGTGGGTCGCCAGGAGGTTGAAGGTTCTCGGAGGTTCTCATAGATTGTAGCCGGTGCTGACCGGTGAATTTCATTGGTCATTGGGAGAAAAAAACAGAACAAAGGATAACCGACCAGTAATTTTAAATGTCCGCCGAGCTTCACAGCCGTGTATCTCTGGCTACTTAAAAGTTGTCTCCACTCCTTCTCCCCCCCCCCCTCTCCCCCCCCCTCTTTTAAAGGACTTACTTTACACTGCGCTTTAGCCGTCTTTTTACAGCGCCAACCTTCCTGTTCATTGCGGTGTGTGTCTGTCTCACCTTGGCTTTGCACCGTGTTAATTTTTTAGACAGTGCTCCCCCTGCTTGCCCTGTCCCCCATCTGCATAACGGGCTGGCGAAGGAAGCGATGTGTGTGCGTGGGTGTGTGTGTGTGTGTGTGTGTGTGTCTCTCTCTCTCTCTCTCTCTCTCTCTCTCTATGAATGAAAGAAACCTCAATTGGATTGCTTTCTCTGGAACGCCAGAGGCTGTGGGGAAACCATATAGAGGTATATAAAATTATGACAGGCATAGATAGGGTAGACAGTCAGAACCCTTTTCCCGGATGGAGAAATCAATATTGGTGTGTATAGTTTTAAAGTGAGAGGGACAAAATTTAAAGGAGATGCGTGGGACAAGTTTTTTTACATAGAGGGTGGTTTAGTGCCTGGAATGTGCTGCCAGGGGTGGTGGTTGCGGCAGATACAATAGTGGCATTTATAGAGACTTTTGGATAGGCATATGGATATGCAGGGAATGGAGGGATATGGATTATGTGCAGGTGGATAAGAGATTATCTTGGCATCAAGTTTGGCACGGCCATAAGGGCCTGTTCTTGTGCTGTTTAATGCTCCATATTTTCTCTTCCCCTTTAATACAAGCAGATACAACTGATGCAGATCAATGTAAACCTGTTTAAAAATCCCCGGTTACCATGGAGAATGTAATTGTTCGGTTGATATCTTTGGCTTATTTATAGCTTCTGTTTAGCCCAGCTGCCTGGTACTATGTGTCTTCACCTCTTTAAGTATGCAATATTTATTCCACGGTCTAATTGTTCTGCATCCGACCTTTCAATCCTTCCTAAACTAATCAGCTCCAGCCATTTGATTAATTAATTTTCCATATGAAGTGTGGCTGATATTGAGGAGCAGGCTTGGCTGCAAAATATTAGCTTAGGAATTTTAGTGATGGTCATGGTTTATTAATGAGCTTGTCAGAGGGAGCGCGCTGCTCTGGTGTCCCTCGCTAGTGTTTTGCACTGAATTGTTCTCTCATTTTAATCTAGGGAGGCAACAGAACAGTAAATCTGTCAGATTGTTGAGATTCTTTATCTTTCACCATCCCCCTTTCCTCTGCTTTGTCTTCTCACAGAGTCAGCGGGTCATTCAGCACAGAAACAGGCCCTTCAGCCCAACTTGCCCATGCTGACCCAAATGCCCCATCTAAGCTAGTTCCGTTTGCCTGTACTTGGACCATATCCCTCTAAATCTTTCCTTTCCATGTACCTGTCCAAATGTCTTCAAAGAGTCAAGAGTGTTTTATTATTATGTCCCAGCCAGAACAATGAAATTCCTACTTGCAGCAGCACAACAGAAAATGTAAACATAGCATTTTTAATGATATCAGCCTGAACTACTTCCTCTGGCAGCTTGTTCCATATACTCTTTATAGTTTAGCGATACAGTGCGGAAACAGGCCCTTTGGCCCACCGAGTCCGCGCCGACCAGCGATCACCCTATGCACGAGCACTATCCTACACACACTAGGGACAATTAACAATTTTTACAGAAGCTTATTAACCAACAAACTTGCACATGTTTGGAGTTTGGGCGGAAACCAGAGCACTCTTTAATACATTACAACAATACCCATTAAAAGTAGTTACAGACAAACTTAAATATTTAGGGATTAACGTAACTAAAACTCATAACTCATTAATAAAATCCAACTATCCTCAACTATTAGATAAACTTAGAAAAAATATTTTATATTGGAAAACACTGCCTATATCCATGATTGGTAGAATAAGTGCCATAAAGATGGTATTTCTACCGCAGTTGTTATATTTGTTTCAGGCTATTCCTTTTTTTCTTCCGAAAACTTTTTTTTAAAAAATTGATAATATTGTCAATAGCTTTATTTGGGATTATAAAAATCACAGAATAAATAAAAAACATCTATGCAAAGCTAAGATAAATGGAGGATTAGCACTTCCAAACTTTTTATATTATTTTTGGGCTGTTCAGATTAAGAATATGAATTTCTGGTGGGTAAATATGGATCATGAACCGACATGGTTAAATATAGAAAAGGAGGACTGTCTACCTTTCAATGTAGGTTCGATAATTTTTGCACCAACGGAAGTACAAAAAAAATATTATAAAGACAACCTAATAATATATAATAATAGACGTATTTGGAAACAAATAGTTAAGACTCTACACTTGGATAATCTCTCATTTAGATTACCAATTATGAATAATCCATCGTTTAAACCTGCTATATTAGATGGGGGGTTTAAACAATGGGATGATTTAGGAATTACAAGGATAGAACATCTGTATAGAAAAGGAAAATTTCTTTTATTCCAGGAGTTACAAGATATTTATGGATTGTCTCCACAACATTTGTTTAGGTATTTACAAATTAGAGATTATATTAAATCCAATACACAAGATTATAAAAATAAAGAAGCAGGATTGTTAGATGAACTGTTTAATTTATATCCAAATACAGAAAAATTAATAGCCTATATATATAACATCATTTTGGATAAGGAGAATCCAATAACGGAAGTATATCGTCAAGCATGGGAAAATGAAATGGGATTGGCTATAACAAAAGAAAACTGGGAAGAAAGTCTACAACGAATACACCGGTGTTCATTAAACGCCAGACATATACTGATACAATTTAAAGTATTATATAGGTTACATTATTCGAAAACTAAATTAAATAGTATTTTTCCGAATCTCTCCGCTATTTGTGATAAGTGCAAGAAAGCAGAGGCAAATTTAATACATAGTTTCGTTACATGTCCTAAATTGAATTATTACTGGACAGAAATCTTTAAAGTTATTTCTGAAGTCATCAAAGTTAAATTGGACCCTAACCCAAAGCTAATAATATTTGGAATTCCGGATTTACATCTATCACTTACAGTAAATCAAAGAAATTTCTTTGATTACTGTTTAATAATTGGAAAAAAAATCATATTGAAATTTTGGAAGGGAACATTATCCCCCACAACCAAAATGTGGGCAACAGAGATGATGGAGACGTTACATCTGGAAAGAATTAGATTTGTCCTATTGGACAAGTATAATTCTTTTGAACAGATATGGTCTCCATATATACAGTATTTAGAGAAGTAGCTGTTCTTGGCAACACAGCTCGACGTGCACCCTGCGGGATTTGGTGAGAATAATTCATTTTTATATTGGAATTACATATATGTCTTTATTGATACTATCACTTGTAGTAGTGTTATTAATAATACATATTGTGGTTACTAAAAATGTTTTTTTTTTTTTTTTTTTTTTTTTTTTTCGTTTCTCTTTTCTTTCTTATATATAATCAAATTATTATTTAATCCCTCTCTTAATGATTTATTCTTTCTCTATTCTTTCTCTATCATTATTTCTAAAAAAACAGTAGATAAGTATTACTAGTGTTTTACTTAATGCAAATTGAATTAATTTGATATAAAGTTGTTTGAAGCATTGTAATTGATTACCTTTAATAAAAAAATATATTAAAAAAAAAAGGAAACCAGAGCACTCTGAGGGAACCCATGTGATCAAAGGCAGAACGTGCAAACTCCACACAGACAGTACCCAAGGCCAGGGTACTGTAAGGCAACAATGGTTCTGTGCGGCCGACTGTACCCACCATACACTGTGGAAAAAGTTGCCCCTCAGGTTCCTATGGTTTATTATCCATCCTCTCGCACCTTAAATCTGTGCTCTCTAGTTCTAGATACCCCTACCGTGTGGTATAGACACATGCACATGCACACACACGTACACGCGCGCGCACACACACACACACACACACCACACACACACACACACACACACACACACACCACACACACACACACACTCACACACACACCACACACACACACACCACACACACACACACACCACACACACACACACACACCACACACACCCACACACCACACACACACACACACGCACAAACACACACACACCACCCACACACACACCACACACACACACACACACACACACACACACACACACACACACACACACACACACACACACACACACACCACACACACACACACACACACACACACACACTCACACACACATACACACACACACACACACACACACACACACACACACACACACCCACACACACCCACACACACACACACCCACACTCAACACACTCACACATACACTCACACATACACACACACATGCTCACACACACACACATACACACACATACTCACACATACACACACACATACACACTCACACTCACATACACACTCACACACACTCACACTCACACTCACACACACACATGTACACTAGGTTGCCTTGAACAGTTACTAACTGGAACATCTTGGTGTCCTTTTTAGTATTCACTTGATTAATGAGGCTTTACATCTGTGGCAGAAATCGCCTCGTTGGAACCAGTTTGTTAACCTGGCTCCTTCAGCACTGAAGTATATATAAAACAGGGCTTCTCCCTTTAGGCAATATCCTAATCTCCTGGGTAAATGTCAACCCAATTTCTATACAAGTCCGACAACCTAAAATGTTGCTTCATCCTTACTGTGAAAGGGATTTTTTTGTGTGTGTGTGTGTGTGTGTGTGTGTGAGATATTTTCTGTGTTTTATGAATACTTACCACAAGTTCATAGGTCTCAGAGACATAATTATTCAGCTCATTGTAAATTAATGATACTTGGGTAGGAGGGAGAGTTTGGTTCATTTCTTGATGGATTCAGGGTCAGCTCATGCTCACAGCAACAAATGTGTGGCACCATTCCAATGTTTGACTTGCACCTGCCAGTGAGCTGTTTTCCTGGGATTTTCCATGGTAAATTGCTGCCAGAGAGACCATACAACACAAGAAGCTGGAATAACTCAGTGGGACAGGCAGCATCTCTGGAGACCCTTGAAAGGTCTCGACCCGAAACGTCACCCATTCCTTCTCTCCAGAGATGCTGCCTATCCCACAGATTTACTCCATCTTTTTGTGTCTATCTTCGGTTTAAACCAACATCTGCTGTTCCTTCCTACACACTAGACAACACAGCGTTTTCCACAGGACACCCAGACTTGTGTGGCTTTGGAGGTTTACGCAAATGATCCCGAGGATGATTGGGTTAATATATAAAGAGCATTTGAAAGCACTGGGCCAGTGCTTGCTGCAGTTTAGAAGAATAAAGGCGAATCTCATTGAAACTTACCGGATAATGAAGGCTTAGATAGAGCAGACATGGAAAGGATGTTTCCAGTGTTTAGTTTAGTTTAGCTTAGATATACAATGCGGAAACAGGCCCTTCGGCCCACCGAGTCCGTGCTGACCAGCAATCCCTGCACACGCACACCATCCTGTACACATACACACTGGGGACATAGAAACATAGAAAATAGGTGCAGGAGTAGGCCATTCGGCCCTTCGAGCCTGCACCGTCATTCAATATGATCATGGCTGATCATCCAACTCAGTATCCTGTACCTGCCTTCTCTCCATACCCCCTGTACCTTTAGCCCCAAGGGCCACATCTAACTTCCCCTTAAATATAGCCAATGAACTGGCCTCAACTACCCTCTGTGGCAGAGAATTCCAGAGATTCACCACTCTCTGTGTGAAAAATGTTTTTCTCAGCTCGGTCCTAAAAGATTTCCCCCTTATCCTTAAACTGTGACACCTTGTTCTGGACTTCCCCAACATCGGGAACAATCTTCCTGCATCTAGCCTGTCCAACCCCTTAAGAATTTTGTAAGTTTCTATAAGATCCCCCCTCAATCTTCTAAATTCTAGCGAGTACAAGCCAATTCTAGCGGGACAATTTACAATTATACCAAGCCAATTAACTTGTGTCTTTGGTGTGTGGGAGAAAACCGGCAATTCCGGAGAAAACCCACGCAGGTCACGGGGAGAACGTACAAACTCAGTACAGACATCACCCGTAGTCAGGATCGAATCGGGGTCTCTGGCGCTGTGAGGCAGCAACTCTACCGCTGCGCCACCGTGCCGCCCTTGACTTGCATTGACTTGTTCCAGCTGACTTACAGTCCCTTTGCCGGGAGCCATTTCCTCGTGTGACATCGGCCCCTTGGTACCTAACCCCTGCTCCTACTGCATTATGCTACCGCTGACATTGAGTGGGGAGCAGAGTATTGTGCAGTGTCAGCTATCACAACTGCTGCTTCATGCACATCCAGTGATAAAAGCAGAGGAAGGAGAACAATTTTGTTGCTCTCAGCCCAACAGGACAGTCTCCATTCACTCCATCATTTTGGGCGTTGCACTCCAGATCTTACACAGAGTCACAAGACACTGCTGATGTTCTCTCTTCGATGGGAGTTCTACGAGTCCCTCTCCTACTGTTCTCACTCTGTTGTTTCAACCACTCTTCAAACCTCCTGCCTCACCCTCTCGTATTGCCCCTCCTGTCTCACCCACCCCCCCCCTCTCACACCCTCCCTCACACCCTTCCCATTCAACTCTCTCTATCGCCCCCTCCCACTCACCCCTCCCTCTTACCCCTCCACACTGTCTATCTTCACTCGACCTTCATTGTCTATCTTCAGTCTCAACCCGAAATGCCCCCAGCAACTCTCACCAACTTCTACAAATGCGGAGTAGAAAGCATTTGGAGCATTTACTGCTTCTCTCTACTTTTCCTGTGTGCTTTTCCCTTTGTTCCCATTCACCCAACTTTGCTTTTTATTCAATTTTTATTTTATCCTGGGGGCATGAACATTGAAATCTCCCAATTTTGTTAGTCCTTGCCGTCTCCTCCCCTTCCTCAGCCCTCCTGCTGTCTCCTCCCATCCCCCAGCCTTCGGGCTCCTCCTCCTTTTCCCTTTCTTTTCCCCGCCCTCCCACCCCCCCATCAGTCTGAAGAAGGGTTTCGGCCCGATACGTTGCCTATTTCCTTCGCTCTATAGATGCTGCTGCACCCGCTGAGTTTCTCCAGCTTTTTTGTGTACCTTTGCTTTTTATTCATTTTATTGTTGGGCGGACAGAGGCGCAGCGGGAGAGTTGCTGCCTTACAGCGCCAGAGACCCTGTGTCGATCCTGACTATGAGTGCTGTCTGTATGGAGTTTGCAGGTTCTCCTCATTGAAAAATGTTACTTAAACAAAGAGGTTCACTTCTTAATAAACAGACAACTCACAAAGCAGTTTGGTAGACCAACTCAAAACTTCACTAATTATCGGCTGATGGAAGTGGCAAGGAAAACCCCAGCCAAGTGAGCAACACGGACACTTGGCTGTCCTCTCTCCACTTCCCTAAACACAGAATTACATGGTATTATATACTGGGTACACAAAAATGTTGGAGAAACTCAGCGGGTGCAGCAGTATCTATGGAGCGAAGGAAATAGGCAACGTTTCGGACCGAAACCCGTCTTCAGACCGGGCACTGGTATTATATACTGTTCTTTTGTCACCTAAGCACATTCCAAAGACATTCGTCATGGTCAGAGGTACAGGGAATACACATTACTACAGGATGCGTCTGAGTTTTTCTCTTGTCAATTATCAGTTGCATCAAAGGCATCTTGTCATGTGGTACAAGGCACTTGCATATCAAAGGCATCGGACATTGGTACAAGGCACTTGCATATCAAAGGTATCGGGTATTGGTGCAAGGCACTTGCATATCTAAGTCATCAGTCACTGCGTACCTCAAAGGCATCGGACATTGTCTCAATACCCCTTACTGGGATTAATCTGGGCTTTCTCTCTCATCAATTGGTGGACGCATTTCAAAGTCATCGGTCATTGTCTCAATACACAGCAAGCTGAGGCAAGTCTGGGCTTGCCTTTCTGTATCAATCTACTGGAGAAAAGCCTGCTTTGAGACTAAATATAAGTGTAATCTAGCCCAGGAATCCATTTAATATTTTCTTATATTTTTAACATAATTCAGCCTTATCATTATGACCTGCATGGGTTTGCTCCGGTTTCTCCCCACATTCCAAAGACTTACTGGTTTGTAGGCTAATTGGCTCGGTAAAATTGTAAATTATCCCAATTATGTGTAGGATAGTGTTAGTGTGTGGGAATCGCTGATCGGCATGGACTCGGTGGGCCAAACGGGCCTGTTTCTGCACTGTATCTCTAAACTGAACTATCCATTCCCCTGAGTAATTTTCCTTAACCTCCATTCCCTTGGTCCTGTTTTCACACCTTACACTTCCTTGTCCATACATGTCCTTATCTATGTACCGCCCACTCCCCTAACATTAGTCTGCAGAAGGGCATCGACCCGAAACGTCACCCATTCCTTCTCTGCCTTTTACGGAGTTACTTTAGAATGTTGTGTCTATCTCCGATTTAAACCAGCATCCGCAGTTCTTTCCTACACGTAAACTTTTTTTCTTCCTCAGTCACTTTTTGCTCTGTATCTCACTGAATCAAGCGTCTGATTCCTCTGCTATTTCTCTACTCTGCCATTCACACTCTTGCCTCTTCTCTCACGGTCTCTCATTAGTGCCAGTTTTGTGACTTCTTCCTCCTTAATCTTCCCTCCTTTCTTACTTTGTATTGCTTCAGCGTCTCTTGTTTTTACCTGCTTCCTTATTCCAATCCCTGAGTAAAACGTGCCTGGCAGATGCCAGCGAGAAACTCTCATTGTGAGCAATCAAAGGTCAACTTATTCAACTTCTACAGGGCATCATTTATTTTTCTCGAAAGTCTCTTGGGAACAAAATAAAGGATTATCATTTGCTTTCCTGGTAACTGCAGATGGGATATGAGCTGAATTATCTAACTTCAGTGTTTTTATATATCTTTGAAATCTGCTGTTTTTTGTTGTTGTTGCTGCTAATGTTATTTTTTTGCATCTTGCCGTCTCAAAATGATGACAGGGCCTCCAACAAAGATGTCACCCATTCCTTCTCTCCAGAGATGCTGACTGTCCCGCTGAGTTAGTCCAGCATTTTGTGTCTACACTCTCATCAACCTTTGACAGCTGGCAAACCGATTGTTCCTGCTGTAAATTCTATTTAAGTGACTTTTAATAATTTTCAAACGTGATACAGAGAAGTTTAACGTTATTAAACATTGTTCCGACATTTCAAACAAACACATTTTAAAACAAGGTCAACTAAAGGCAACTAAAACTAAAATATTTAAAATATTAAAGCAAAGTAATTTAAAACCAGGAAATTATCGTCCACTTCATACAAAGTGGCCTGGCACCCTGTTTTAGTTTAGAGATACAGCGTGGAAACAGGCCCTTAGGCCCACTGGGAGTCCGCACTGTCTATAATCCACATACACTAGTTCTATCCTACACACTAGGGACAATTTACCAAAACAAATTTGGTAGGTCTTTGGAATGCAGGAGGAAACTGGAGCACACGGACAAAACCCTCGCAGTCACAGGGAGAACGTACAACTCCATACAGACAGCACCCGTAGTCAGGATCGAATCCGGGTCTCTGGCGCTGTATGGAAGCAACTCTACTGCTATGCCACTGTGCCGCCCAGAGGTTCTAAGAGGAAAGACTCTGTTACCTTTATCCCAGGGTGGAAATGTCCAACACTAGAGGGCATTGCTATAAGGTAAGAGGGGGATTGATAATGAAGATGTGCGGGATGATTTTTTTCCACAGAGGGTGGTGGAGGCCAGGAACGCACCGCCATGGGTGGTGATGGAAGCAGATATAACAGTGGTGTTTAAGAGATTTTTAAATAGGCACATGGTATAGCAATGTTACAAAATTTTGAGATTTAAAAAATCAAGTCTGCAATTTATTCCATCAGATAAAGCATAAAAACAAGTTTAATTTGACACCTAATTCACTTTCATATCTTCAGTATTAAAAATGTTATGGCCATTTTCATACTCGGAAATTAGCATCTTGTTCCCTATTACTTTTCTATTGACTTAACTCAAAAGTTGTGATCATGGACAGCCAAAAGCCCATAACTTTCTTAAAAATTAAGAGAACTGAATGAAATTTTCAGTTATTATAGATTGAAGCATTCTGAAACAAATATGAAACAATCTTACTTGGATGACCTGAAATTAAAGCATATAAATAGTTAGTCGTACCTAATCGTAGCTAATTACAAGATTCAATTACTAGGTCTAAACATCTATCCATTTCTTAAGAAAAGGTTAACATTTTTAAATAGCTTAAGTGTCCAAATAACATTCACACAAGAATTCACAATATAACACGATTTTTAAATCTTATTGTCATGAATTTATAAGCCAAACGGAAGGAATTTAGTGTTTAATTCCCGTAAATTAAGGGCCATTTTAATCATCTTGCGAGTGGAATTTTGTGGAACGCGATCGATTGGAACGTTGCATTTGCGGTGAATTTAAACCCCATATCAGCAAGAAAAACACTGCCGGTTCGTATGGGGCCTAAATCACCTTTTCGCAACGTAAAATTTGGGTTAAATTAATCCTAAGAAGCACGTTTATATGTAAAATAAACGGCTTACCTTTATCTGTCCCATATGGGAGATCTGTCCCATTGTCGGCGTTGACGGCTTTAGAAGTCGATTTTAATTTTACTCCAGCAATTAAATTATCCAGCGATGTTTTTAAAAAACTTGATAAAACGCAAGTCGGATCGATTATTCTTCAGCAGCTAAACAGCCTGACAAAGATCGACTTCGACAGGCAGGAGAAAACGGCATTTTAATCCCGCCCCCCTCTCAAAGGCGCCAAAGTCACGCACACGGCCAGTGGCAGAACTGCAGCACTGCTGAAGGTAAGTTTTGTAACATACCTACATGGTAGTGCAGGGAATAGAGGGATATGGATCTTGTGCAGGCAGATGATAACAGTTCAGCTGGGCATCATATTCAAGTTTGAGTTTAGTCTATTGTCACGTGTACTGAGGTACAGTGAAAAGATTTTGTCGTGTACTAACCAGTCAGCGGAAAGACAATACATGGTTACAAGTGAGCCATCCACAGTGTACAAAGTCATGACAAATGGGAGTAACATGAATAACATTTAGTACAAGATAAAATCCAGTAAAATTGCATCAAAGATAGTCCGAAGCTCTCGAATATGGTAGATAGTAGGTCAGGACTGCTCTCTAGTTGTTACATAAATTGTGTGCTGAAAGGCTTGTTCCTGTGCTGTACTGTTCTCTGTTCTACAACTCAGGCAACATCCTCATAAATCTTCTTTGCACCCTTTCCATGTTGATCTTCTGATTGGTCTTCTGAAGGCATCTTACCTGGAGACTGTTTCATATGCCTGAGTGAAATTGCTGGATACATGATTCTCTTGAAGCATTTTTGTTAGTTAAATCAAGGAGTGATGGCAAGTTAACTTTTGATATCCGTTTCTCGTTCTGCTGGTTGTAGAGCACGTGCAATAATGGAGGTGCAGAGGTATGTATCCACATTATGTAACTTGAAGGTGGTGGAGTCCCCCTAGACCCCTGCCCTTGTCACCCAACCTCACCTCTATCCATTTATCACTTTGTCCAGGCTTTGTCCTGCTCACACCCACCTATCTCCCCCACCCCACCACAATCAGTCTGAAAAAGGATTCCAATCTGAAATATCACCAATCCATGTCTTTCAGAGATGCTGCCTGACCAGCTGAGTTATTTAAACACTTTTTTCCCCAAGTGGGAATTGCATGCAAACTCCACACAGACAGGGGGCAGCACGGTGGCACACTGGTAGAGCTGCTGACTTTGGGTGCTGTCAGTACGGAATTTGTGCGTTCTCTCTGGGACCGCGTGGGTTTCCTCCGGCTGCTCCAATTTCCTCTCACACTCCACGGTGGCACGGTGGCACGGTGGCGCAGCGGTAGAGTTGTACCATTGACCATTGAAATCACCAGACACCAAATTTAGTTTAGTTTTGGAATTGACTGCAGATGCTGGTTTACACCGAAGAAAGACACAAAATACTGGAGTAATTCAACGGGTCAGGCAGCATCTCTGGAGAAAAAGTATAGGTGACTATTCGGGTTGAGACCCTTCTTCAGGCTGAGAGTCAGGGGAGAGGGAAACTAGATGTATGAGAAGGTACAAAGAAGAAATGAATGAAAGGTATGAAAAGAACAGATCAAAACCAGCACAGATGATCAAGGAAAGGTGGAGCCCACAATGGTCCATTGTTGGCTGTGGAAAAGGTGATAACGAGGGGTTGTGATAAGAACCTCACTGATCATCTACTTAAGCTTATATTTCCTCTCCGAAAAGCAATGCGGGTCGCGATTCCCTTGAACAAATGAACCGTTTGTGGATCTCATCTCTGCCGCAAAATGTTTTTAGAATTTTATATTGCTTGAAAATGATATTCCCACCACTGGCTCAGGGAGTAATTAGCCTCCACAACTGAACTGAATCAGAGCTTGTTCCTGTCAGAATAACCCAGTGGGCTTTTTTCGTACAGTATACACACAATTAATGAGGAAGATGTGCGAGGAAAACATTTGTTAAGACAGTTCTTTTGCTTTCTCATCATCCAATGCAACTATAATATTCAGTATCTAAAGATTTTTTAAAAGTTCTATTTAATTTATGCTTCACTAAATATATAGTCGTGGATTTATACTGTACATTTTTTTTACCTTAGGATGTCCAAAAGTACTTTGCAGACAATGAATTACTTTTGAAATGTAGTTATTGTTGTAGGGAACATGTAGTACAATAGCTACACACTGCTGTATTTTGAGCTCCAACTAAATGCATTGTGGTGTTGCCTTTGTGAGATTAGCCGCATTTGTGTGATTAGCTAGTGGGTAAATGCTTGCCTGTTCTTACATAGAAAACATAGAAAATAGGTGCAGGAGTAGGCCATTCGGCCCTTCGAGCCTGCACCGCCATTCAATATGATCATGGCTGATCATCCAACTCAGTATCCTGTACCTGCCTTCTCTCCATACCCCCTGATCCCTTTAGCCACAAGGGCCACATCTAACTCCCTCTTAAATATAGCCAATGAACTGGCCTCAACTACCTTCTGCGGCAGAGAATTCCAGAGATTCACCACTCTCTGTGTGAAAAAGCTTTCCTCATCTCGGTCCTAAAAGATTTCCCCTTTATCCTTAAACTGTGACCCCTTGTTCTGGACTCCCCAACATCGGGAACAATCTTCCTGCATCTAGCCTGTCCAACCCCTTAAGAAATTTGTAAGTTTCTATAAGATCCCCCCTCAATCTTCTAAATTCTAGCGAGTATAAACCGAGTCTATCCAGTCTTTCTTCATATGAAAATCCTGACATCCCAGGAATCAGTCTGGTGAACCTTCTCTGTACTCCCTCTATGGCAACAATGTCTTTCTTGGTTCTTGGTTCTTGGTTCTTGGGTCCTCCAAAATATTCCAACTGGAATTTAAACTGGGGGTGGTGAAGGGAGGGATTAAGCCAGAAAGGGTATAAAGAACACACACTATAGAATTTAACATAAAACATCCCCACACAGTAGAATCAAAGTTTCCCACTGTGTGGGAAGGCACCAAAGTCAGTCTCTTCCTCCATTGTGCCCCGTGGTCAGGGCCTCCCCAAGCCCTCCGCAGTTGCAGCTACGGGCGGCCCGATGTCCAGGACCGCTCGCCGGGGTGATACAAGTCCGACGTCGGGGCTGCGGGACGTCCTTCAGCGGCGTGGACACCAGAGACGGCCCCCTCCTACCGGAGTCGGCGGCTTCCAAAGTCCGCAGGCCGCGCCGGGTGGAGACTGCTGCTGGAGACCCTCTGCAAGGCGCCCCAGGACTCCACTATGTTGTTCAGCGCCGCCCGTGTTGGAAGCTCTCCGCACCAGAGCTCCACGATGTTGGAGCAGCGGCCCAACGCTCCAGAGCTCTAAACGGCGACCCAAGTAGGCATCGCCCGCTCCGCGGTGACTCCAGCGCTGCGCCGCCGCTGTAGCAACCCTGGTCCGGTTCCCGGTCCCCGGCAGGAAAGGCCGCTCCGATCCACCTGGTAGGCCGCGAGGTGGGGGGCGAGGACGCGACTCGGAGAAATAGTCACGTCCCCGCCAGGAAGAGACTGGGAAACGGTTTCCCCCTTACCCTGCCCCCCTCCCCCACATAGAAAAGTTAACGTTTCCCCCAACACAACACTTTAGACTAACTAAAATTTAAAAAAAAGATTGAAATACAGACTGGCTGTAGGTAGAGGCTGCTGCAGTGCAGTGGGCCACCTACTTCTTCTTTCCCACACAATTCTCATATTCCCACTTGTGATATTGCCATTTTCCCATGTGGCTGTGCATACAATTCAACAGCTAGCATGAAATACAAAGGAATACAGTACAAAGCTTCAATGGTTTCTTTATTATCACCGGCAGCAAAGTACAGTGAAATACTTTTATTGCATATACAGCTCAGCAAGACTATCACCATACATCAGCACAATCCCCCAGTTCTGTAAAGAATGCACAGAACAACACACTGAGCCCATATGCAAAAGGGTACAGAAAAGATTTACGAGAATGTTGCCAGGACTAGAGGGTCTGAGCTATAGGAAGAGGTTGAGTAGGCTGGGACTCTATTCCTTGGAGCACTGGAGGGTGAGGGGTGATCTTATAGAGGTGTATAAAATTATGAGAGGAATAGATCGGGTAGATGCACAGAGTCTGTTGCCCAGAGTAGGTGAATCAAGGACCAGAGAAGATAGGTTTAAGGTGAAGGAGAAAAGATTTAATAGGAATCTGACGGGTAACTTTTTCACACAAAGGGTGGTGGGTGTATGGAACAAGCTGCTGAGGGAGAAAGTTGAGGCAGGGACTATCCCAACGTTTAAGAAATAGACAGGTACATGGATAGGATAGGTTTGGAGGGATACGGACCAAACTCAGGCAGGTGGGACCAGTGTAGCTGGGACATGTTGGCCAGTGTGGGCAAGTTGGGTCGAGTGGGCCTGTTTCCACAATGTATCACTCAATTACTCTAGGCACCATGTTGGTGCCATTTTATCATCCCAGCTGCAGTTGGCCACAAAGGCCCTTTGTAGCTGTCACCTCCATTCCGGTCGTCCTGCAAACCATCGTTCCTCTCAACTAAACTAAATTAAAGGGCTGGGTTTGATCCTGACTCCGGGGGCAGTCTGTACGGAGTTTGTATAGTGTCCATGTGACTATGTGGGTTTCCGGTTTCCTCCCACACTCCACACTACAGGTTAATTTGCTTTGTAAAAAAAAGGTAAATTGTTCCTAGTATGTAGGATGGTGCTAGTGTGTGGGTCGATCACTGGTCAGCGTGGACTCAGAGGTCTGTAAGGCCTGATTCCATACTGTATCTCTAACCGCCGGCTACGGGAGCCAAGGAAGGCACGAGGCCCCCGAATGCGGGGGGACAAAGAAGGGAAGAGATTGAACTTTTTTTTCGCCTTCCATCACAGTGAAGAATATGGAGGCGTCGGGATGTTTATGTCAAACTGTGTTTTGTATGTCTTGTTGCTTTTTATTGGTATGACTGTAAAAATCAAATTCCTTGTATGTTGCAAAACATACTTGGCTAATAAAGTATGATTATGAATATGATAACGTCTAAAGTCTAAAGACTCGAGGAAATGTGGACGAAATCCAAAGTGTTCCCACCATGGTCATGTTTGTCAGTCAAGTCGGCAGCAATATCTTCTCTAGATTTTTTCCTGGAGTTTTTATACTGATGAAGAGCTCCATCAGTGCAAGAACTCCACTGAAACGTGTCAGTGCGATGATTGAAATGGCCCAGGGTGAAAGGATAATCATGCATGTGCTCGCCATGTTAAACCAGCTGTGTAATGCCCCAACTTTATAAGTCCTTTCCATCAGCATCACAGAGACCTGAAGGTCACCCACTGGCCTTTGTGCGTTCCAGTTAAGAAAGATACTCTGTTAACTTCCCCAAAAGACCAATTTGATCAACAAGCAGGACTTCTATTTGATCTTTAATTAATTTTGTTTCATGTGGAAATGCAACGTATAGGTAATTTTCATTATTTTTAACTGGAGCTCCTGATTGACTTTGAAGCAATCTAACCCGAGTTTAATATCATCGACTCTTTGACACCAAACCTCAGGCCCTGAATTTATATGCTCGTGTTAAAGGAAAGAATGATTACTGCAGGCAGTGGAGCCTAATGTAACCTGCACGTGGGTGGCAAGTATATGAAGCGATTATTTGATGGTTCTCTGTCCCTGAGATTCTGCTGAAACCGTTGCAGGTCAAATGAGTTTAAGTCATCTCTTGTGACTTGCTGTTGTCCGAAGTCATGTGCAGGTTACACAGAGCACAGAATAGTAGAGACACAAATTGCTGGAGTATCTCAGTGGGTCAGGCAGCATCTCTGGAGAAAAGGAATAGGTGGCGTTTCGTGGTCGGAACCCTTCTTCAGATTGAGTCTGAACCGCTGAGCCACTCCAGCATGTTGTGTATATCTTCGGTGTTAACTAGCATCTGCAGTTCCTTCCTACACATAGAATAGCACAGCACAAGAACAGGCCCTTCGGCCCACAGTATCTGTGCCGAACGTGAAGCCAAGTTAAACATCTCCCCCACCTACTCATAATCCATATTCCTCCATTCCCTGCATATCCATGTGCCTATCGCAAAGCCTCTTAAATGCCACTATTGTTTCTTCCTTCACCAACACATTTAGTAGCACGTTCCAGACACCCACCACCCTGTGTGTAAAAAACTGCACATTTCCCTGTACAATCTGCCCCTTTTATCTTAAATCTATCTCCTCTAGTTATTGACATTTCCACCCTGGGAGAAAGGTTCTTTCTATGCCTCTCATAATTATACATACTTCTTTCAGGTCACCCTGCAAATCGAGTAAGATTAAAGTAGTAAGATTGATTAGTATGTGTCAGGGGTTATGACGAGAAGGAAGGAGAATGGGGTTGTGGAGGGAAATATAGATCAGCCATGATTGAATGGTGGATTAGACTTCATGGGCCGAACGGCCTAACTCTGCTCTGACAACTTATGAACATGTACTTCCCCTTGCAGATAAAACCCCCCAATTCAAGCAGCATTGTGGTAAACCTATTCAGCATCCTCTCCAAAGCCTCCATATCCTTCCTCTATTGGGGTGACCAGAACTACACACAATATTCCAAATGAGGCCTAACCGAGATGTTATAGAACTGCATCATGCCATCCTAGCTCTTATACTCAATGCCCCGACTAATGAACGCAACCATAGACCTTCTTTACCACTCTTTCTAACTGTGTTTCCACTTTCAGGAAGCTATGGACTTGGATCCCAAGATCTCTCTGCCATCAATGCTGTTACGTGGCATTCCACCAACAGTACACCTTCCCATTACATTCAACCTCCCAAAGTACAGCACCTTGCACTTGCTCGGATGAATTTCAGACACCCACAACTTTGTGTGAAAAAATTTGCCCTGCACATCTCTTTTAAACTCTGCCCCTTTCATCATAAAGCAATTGCCTCCATTTCTCCACCCACTTTCGTAGTTGATCTATATCCCGCTGTCTACTTTGACAGCTTTCCTCGCTGTCTGCAAAATATGGCAGAGAAATAGGCTATTTAATCCCAACCACTTTATACTCTGCAATAGTCTCCTTTCATTTTATCTACTCCATCTCATGCTTTCAGTAATTTTTTCTATTCCATTTTGTCGCACGTAATCATCTAATTTCCTTGCAGAAACTAAATTGGTTCTCCACCTGGATCCTATGGTTATGAGCTGAAATATATAACCACGTTTTTTGATACACAATTGACAGGGGATTGTAAGGAGAATGTAAAGAAGTTTCAAGGGATATGGACAAGTGAATTGAATGGATGACAATGTGGCAGATGCAATGTAATGTGGGAAAATGTGTACATCCTCACTTTGGTGTGTTTGACTGAAAAACATTTTTTTTTCAATAGAGATGTGTTGGAAAATGTTAAAATTAATGTTAATGTTAACGTTATCTTTATGCAGAAAAAGTTTACTAGAATGCTGCCTGAATTAGAGGGTATTGGTTATAAGGATAATTTGGACACATTTAGATTGTTTTCTCTGAACTCATAAGGTCATAGGAATAGGAATTGAATTAGATCATTTGGCCCATCAAGCCTACTCTGCCATTCAATCATGGCTGATCTATCTCCTTCCTAACCCATTCTTCTGCCTTCTCCCAAAAACATCTGACACCCGTAGTAATCAAGAATATATCTCTCTTCAAAAAATCCACTGGCGTGGCCTCCACAGCCTTCTGTGGCAAAGAATTCCACAGATTGACCACCCTCTGATTTCTCCTCATTTCCTTCCAAAAAGAATATCCTGAAAGAAAGTCTCGGAGATTAAGAGGCGGCACAGTGGCGCAGCGCTAGAGTAGCTGCCTTACAACCAGTGACCTACGTTCAATCCTGACTACGTGTGCTGTCTGTACGGAATTTGCATCTTCTCTGTGTGACTACAACAAACCGTCATCCCTTATCCCTCTCCTCGCACGGCCACTTTTAGCCTTTGGTGCCCCGGGGGGGCGCCTTCTGCAGCTGACCTTGATGACGCTGAAATCAAAACCCCCGGTTCCTTCTTACCGGCTCTTTGCCCAGCGTCTACCGCCGTCGCCGACTTCCTCCACCCCCCCTTGGAGGGCATCATGGTGGCACAGAGGTAGAGGTTCTACATATACATAGTCGAGGAAGGTCGTAGGAGGTCTTCTACTTTGGCGAGTCAACAGGACCATGACATTTTTTTAAACTCACCTAAGCTCTTCTGAACTCGTGGATTAGGTCGCCCAAGTGGGACAGGCCCTTTACAGCCCTTGCAGCACCAGAGACCCGGGTTTGATCCCGACTACGGGTGCTGTGTGTACAGAGTTTGTACATTCTCCCTGTGACTGTATGGGTTTGCTCCGAGATCTTCGATTTCCTCCCACACTCCAAAGATCGACAGGTTTATCGGTTAATTAGCTTGGTATAATTGTAAATTGTCCCGAGTGTGTGTAGGATAGTGTTAATATGCAGGGATGCTTGGTCGGCGTGGACTTGGTGGGCCGAAGGGCTTGTTTCCGTGCTGTATCTCTAAACACCTCTACATTTTCCGGTCCTCGGGGAGCAGGCAGCAGACGAACCTCGGATGAGGCTCCCACTCCAGGCGGGGTTCACGGTCAACGGGTGAGTGAATTTGCTGCTATAAATTACCTCTAGTGTGGGTGTTGCAAAATAGTCAAAGACATTTGATGGGCTTGTGAGACAGAATAGGGTGCAAAGCTGCATGGAAATCAGCAGAGAAATGGAACTGATGGGATTGCTCGGTTGTGGGTCAGCATAGACCCAAACGGCTGATGGCCTCCTTTTGTGATTTAGTGAGTAGCTAACTCCTCCCTCTAATTCCTCAAATAGTACAGAGTGACTGTGTTTGTAGTGGCACAGACCAAAGATAGACAGCAACCTTACATGCAGCCTGACAATGATTGAGAAATGGGCTCAGTGTGAGTAGAGTGGCTGATATTACCCCTTGCAGCGATCACCCCTTGCACTAACACCATCCTACATACTAGGGACAATTTTACCGAAGCCAATTAACCTGCAAATATGTACGTCTTTGGTGTGTGAGTGGAAGCCGGAGCACCCAGAGGAAACCCACAGGGAGAATGTACAAACTCGGTACAGACAGTACATGCCTTCAGGATTGAACCCAGGTCTCTGTCGCTGTAAGGCAGCAACTCTAACTCTGCGCCACTGAGCCGCCTTTACTGGCTTGCAAGAGTGAATTAAGGGCCTGTCCCACTTGAGCGTCATTGCGCATCATTTACGCAACAGGCCAGCAGTGACTGACGCGTGAAAATCGTCAAGCAGGACAGTGGCGTGCTTTGCTCTTGTAGGCCCTGCTTCTTTTGGGAGCCATTGCAATGTGGTTCGTACTGTAATGTTATTTTAGTCCGATCTCCGTGGCAAGGATTTTCCCAGTGAAAAACATTCAAATCTCGGCGCGCTTTATACTTGGGTGATCACATGGTGCGGCGCTCAAATGGCGCGCCAACAGCA
Source organism: Amblyraja radiata (assembly GCF_010909765.2). NCBI lineage: Eukaryota > Metazoa > Chordata > Chondrichthyes > Rajiformes > Rajidae > Amblyraja > Amblyraja radiata. The sequence continues at coordinate 34,703,351 of NC_045970.1, read as the reverse complement.
GACGCATGGTTACGGACGTTGACGCACCGTGTGTAACCATGCATCACCACGTACTACACGTGCGCCATCAGTACATCAGCGTGCACAAGGGATACGTCACACAGGTGGCGCGCAAGGATTTTGAACATTCCAAAATCCTGGGGCGATAGGGAAGCATACGGCACCACGCATCACCACGTGCCAAGCGCGTGTCACAACACACCAACCAATTTTTAGGATGGTGCGTAAATAACATGCAAATGACGCCCAAGTGGGACAGACCCTTTACTTAGAATCATGGACTTGAAATAGGAGTGAAACGCATTGATTAAAACAAGATAACTAATGTTCAGCATCCAGCACATAAGCTGTGAAATTTCAGGACAGCTTAATCAGAAACCATACTACTCCAAAATTAAGATGATCAGGGCCTTGAGACAAAAGCAGCAACTTCTGCGGAGATGCATATCCTGTCAAGGGATTAATTTGGTCGATATTTTGCATGCATTACCATGCCAAGATAGATGTTCAGATGTGCAATTTATTAGGAGGTTTGGCTGGCTTTACTCTATTTGGACTTAAAAAGACAAAATGCTGGAGTAAGTCAGTGGGTCAGGCAGCATCTTTGGAGAACATGGTCAGGCAATGTTTCAGGCTGGGACCCTTACTCAGACTGGTTGTGGTGGTGGGGGGAAGGAAGCTGGAAGAGCGGAGGGGCTGGACAAAGCCTGGCTAGTGATGGATATATGGAGGTGAGGGGAGACGAAGGTGTGAGATAAGGATAGAAGAGTTGTGAATTGTGAAGTAAGAGGAAGGGCAGGGGGATGGGAGTGAGCCCAGGTGGGGCACATGGAAGGGGGGGGGGGGGGTCAATCAAAGTGGAGGTAAGGGGGGGGGGGGGAGATGGGGGGAAGGCAAGGGGTTTAATGTTGTTACCTAAAATTGGAGATGGCAATGTTGATGCCCTTGGGTTGTAAGCTACTCCTGAAAGTTGGGTCTATTTATAAACCTGCATCTTTGTTTCTCCATTTGGTCTTAATTTGTACCCTGCAATGTCTAGTGTAATTTTACTTCATAACATTAAAATCATTATTCATCTGTGGTGAGAGAACCAGGGACCTGGTATAGAAATTCGTTAGCAGCCAATTTTCATTCACTAAATGAGCATTTCAATATTTTTCTATGAAAACCAAATCTGAAGTCTGAATCTTCTTTTCCTACCCATTTTGCTCTGCAACTACTCTGCTTGAAATATTTCTCCAAAGCTGAAACTCTAAAGATTGCATCTACCATAATTTATTTTCACAGGTTTCTCAAGGTGCCTTGTTATTCCGCCTTGTTATTTGTTGTTGTATGTTGTGTGGCGCCTCCAGGAATAGGAGGCTGCAGAAAGCGGTGGACTCAGATTCTGTGTGTCTAACCGATCTATTCCTCATGATTTTCTATAAGATCACCCCTCATCCTCCTGCGCTCCAAGGAATAGTCCCAGCCTGCTCAACCTCTCCCCATAGCTCAGGCCCCCCAGTCCTGGCATCATCCTCATGAATTTTCTCTGCACCCTTTCCAGCTTGACAAAATAGTTCCCATAACATTGTACCCAAAACTGAACACAATACTCTAAATTTGGCCTTACCAATGTCTCATATAACTGCAATTTGACCTCCCAATTTCTATACTCAATACTCTGACTGATGAAGCCAATGTGCCAAAAGCCTTTTTGATCACCCTTATCTACCTGTGACCCACTTTCAAGGAACTATGCACCACATACCTTTTATTACAGTAATTCTTTGTCTAATGTCATTCTTAATTAAAATCACAACCATAAAGAAAATCACCTTCTCAAAGGCAGTGGGACATAACTGTCTTAAAATGAGTTGCCAGGCTGAGTCATTACCCTGCAATCAAAATTGTTGGACGTAGTGCTTTAAGACATTGCCGAGAATGTGATGAAGTGCAATATCAATATGTGCAGTTCATGTCCTGAGATCCATCTCAGTCGCTTGCTTGCGCGATGGATTTCTGCACAGGAACTTGGCTGTTTGTCAATGTTAATGGAGACATATAGAGTCGTACAGCATGGAAACAGGCCCTTCAGCCCAACATCCAAGATGTCACACCTAAGCTCAAACTATTTGACTGCTTTTACTCAATATATTTCTATACCTTTTTCTATCCATGTACCTATCCAAGTGTCTTTTAAATGCAAGAGACGCCTGGTTTTGGCACCATTGTCAAGGTCTAATCCTCGTTCTAGATCTTATGAGCAGCGCCCGACCTAGGCGAGCCCCAGGCAGCTACAGGGCCTCCAGCCGTCGCCTTTCATGTAGTTGAGTTGAGATGAGTTTAGTTTATTGTCATATGTACCAAGGTACAGTGAAAAGCTTTTGTTGCATGCTAACCAGTCAGTGGAAAGACAATGCATGATTACAATTGAGAAATCCACAGTGTACAGATACAAGACAAAATAATGTGAATAACGTTTAATGCAAGATAAAGCCAGTAAAATCCAATCAGAGTTAGTCCAAGGGTCTTCAATGAGGGAGGTTGTAGTTCAGGTTTGGCTCTAGATGGCAGGATGGTTCAATTGCCTGATAACAGCTGAGAAGAAACTGTCCCTGAATCTGGAGATGTACTGTACGCTTTTACTTTTATACTTCTTGCCTGATGGGAGAGGGGAGAAGAGGGAGTTGCCAGGGTGCGACTCGTCCTTGATTTTGCAGGTAGTCTTGCCGAGGCAACGTGAGGTGTAAATGGAGTCAATGGAAGGGAGATAGACACAACAATCTGGAGTAACTCAGCGGGACAGGCAGCATCTCAAGAGAAGGAATGGTTGACATTTCAGGTCGAGACCGTTCTCAATGAAAGGGAGGTTGGTTTGTGTGATGGTTTGGTCTGCGTCCACAATCCTCTGAAATTTCTCACGATCTTGGATGGAGCTGTTCCCAAATCACGCTGAGATGCACCCCGAAAAAAAGCTTATCCTCCAGCAAACCGACGTCCCTCTCTTCACCCGTCCACCTTTAGTGCCCCGGGAGTGCCTCCCGCAGCCGACCTTGTGGGCTCGGAAGGCCCTCGACGTTTGTTGGTTACCATAAATATAGCGCTTCTTTAATCTACCAATTTACCTACCACAGCCTTCAAGTTGGAAGGAAATTCAACAGAAAGTATATTTTTATATTGTTCCAGCAAGAACAAATAAGTTTGACGGGTGTGAACTTACTTAGCTCAGCACCTGAATATCTCATTGTAAGTTTCTGTGCATCTCTGTTGATGCCACAGTCTTGGCACTAAGAGAGCTTGAGAATTAATTGCTGAGTCATTGGAATTTCCTTTGTCTTAGAATTGAACAAGGCAGGCAAGATTAATTACCCATAAATGACCGATAGTCACACAATGAAAGTCTCAGGATGTGCTGATATTCTATTCATGAGCCAACAGAATAAGATGATGGGATGTCTTCAGCAAAATGCTTGATTAATGCTGCAGATGTCCCTAATATTGCATTGGATTGTCAAACGTTGGACAATGGTCATTTGTTTGCCCCCTCACCCCGCCCCCCCGGGAACGGTAGATCAGAAATTACTTTAAAAAATACATGTGGCACTGAAGGAGCTCAAACGGATTACTTTTTCTGTAATTTGTCTGGCTTAGAACCCATTTTCATGGGCTTTGTTTACCATTTGAGATATCCTCAGCCATAGGAGGAACAGTGGTGCTGCGGTAGAGTTGCTTCCTCACAGTGTCACAGACCCGGGTTCTATCCTGACAATTGGTGCTGTCTGTACGGAGTTTGTACGTTCCCCCTGTGAATGATTCGGTTTTCTCCGGATGCTCCAGTTTCCTCCCACACTCCAAAGACGTGCAGGTTTGTAGGTTGTATATCAGTGTCACTCATGTTATGTAGCTACGCCCACTTGTTTAACAGAAAGCTTCTCAGCCCTTTCTCCCTCAGTCTTGTGTAACGTATTAAGATGAAGTTACCTATGCTGTAATGCTAATAATGTCTTTGGATCTTAATCACTGTGTGTGACCTAAGTTATTCCAACAGCAGAAGCTCGACATAGGTGTCAAGATCGTGGTGTCATGATCATGGTGTCAGCTCCCGCTGAGTCTATCCGTGACCCTGATTGCCTACTACTCAAATTCCGACAGTTATGTGAGTTACGCACTAACTTGGTCATGGAGAGGCATTTGTTCTGTTCCCATAGCCAGAGACAGGGTGAACCTGTGGAGATGTATGTCAGTGCTTTGAAGCACATTGTCAATCGATGCGATTTCAGGGATATATGTGATAGCCTAGTCCGTGACCGTTTGGTCTATAGTGTCCGCAACGATAAATTACGCGACGAGTTACTGCGGGATGCTGAGCTTACTCTAGAGACTGCTGAAAACCGCTGTCACATGGCTGAAATGGCTGATGCTCATACAAAAGTTTTAGGGCACTCTGCTGGTTGTGAAATTAATGTTGCCGGCATGTCTTATCAAATCGCTCGCTGTTCTCCTCAAGTACCCGACAACTCTATCGTGAGACTAATAGACAATTGTTTTAACTGTTGGGGTTCACATGCTGCTGCTCGTGACCGCTGCCCTGCGTATGGAAAATTATGTAGATTTGTAACAAAAGGAATAATTTCTTCAAATGCTGCCGCTCGCATTGCAACAGACTTCAAATAAGGCAATCTGTTAATTCACTTCGCCATGAGAACTTGCTCTCAAAATGCTCTCAACCAGTTCCCACGGATTTGCAGGCCGCTAGCGAAGCTTTTGACTTGGATGTACATTCCCTGTCTGACAATACACAAACAACTAGACCCCAAGGTCGCTTTGCTCATTAATGGCAATAACTTTTATCTGAAAGTTGACACAGGGGCCAGATGTAATGTGATCTGTCTAGCTGTGTTGAAAAAGTTACGATAAACAGAGACTGTCACTCCTACGGCTGCCTCCTTGGTTCTTGGTTTCTTGGTCCTCCAACATATTCCAAATGGAATTTAAATTGGAGGCCCATTTGCAGGTGGTCCTGTGCACCCTATCGGCCAAGTCAAGTTACACTGCTGTCTTAACCCATGTGACCACAACCTGAGTTTCTATGTTGTTCGTGAGTGTGTGCTGTCTCTGCTGGGTGCCAACGCTTGTCACGACCTGGGACTTGTCTCTTTCAGCCCTTCTGTTTTTGCCACATCACTAACTGGGGTTTTCGCCACATCACTAGCAGCCCTGAATATCCACAGTTGAATGGACTAGCTGAGCGGGCAGTCAAAAGTGCCAAACAGCTCATGGAACGATCATACAGAGCTAATTCTGATGTGTACCTGGATCTGGTCAACCTACACAACATCTCCTGCGACCACATTTTGGGTTCACCCGCTCAACATTTATTGTCAAGGCAGACCCGAGTCACGGTGCCGGTGGCGGATCAGGCATTGATCCCACAGGTGGTTCTGGAAATTGCTCGTTCTAAGCTTTCCCCCAGTATAGTTTCAGACAAACATCATTAAATCAAGCACTTGAACAACTAATCTTTATTTTAACAAAACACAATTACAGTTCAACTATTGTACCTATCCCATCACGATCATCGTATCTGCCTGATCAAGCCCTCTAGGCCTGGCGCAAACAGATACACTCCAGAAGGTCATGCAGTCCCTAGCGCTCTCCCAGAAGATCGACGCTTGACCTCGTGGCAACGGACTTTTGTATGTCCCGGGACCTCGAGGGGCCGAACCACATGGGGGTGGTTTCTGAACAATCCAATTACAGACATTGATTAATCCCGTACATAATAGACATTTCCCGACCCCTATAATACAGCAGCTTAATACATTGCATTCAAACAGGGCTTCTCAAGGAAGCAACCTAGCAACATTTGCCCTGATGTACAAGAAACCAAGATAGGGCTCAATACCTCATCCAATCAACACTCGGCAAAGTAGAACTCTGCAACATTATTTACAAGGTGTATGTCTGGTTTGCAGTCATCCAATCCATTCTATGCATTTTGCACCTAATTGACAATGTCTGCAGATGGTCTTATTCTTTTCTTGTAACTTGTATCTAGGTTCTAGGCACACTGGCACCACTCCGCTGCTTGTCCCAGTCCTGCAGAGAGCAATTCCAAATTGTCCAAATTGACCAAATCTCCCAGCAGCCCTGAAGCTTTTACCCCATTTTAAAGTCCCAGCCGCTTCAATTTGGCCAGGATTAACAGTTCCGCCATCAGAAGTCCAGTCCAGGTTACAATTCAAAATCAGTGGTATGACAAGACAAGTAGGCCGCTTCCACCATTAACGAGGGGCAGGTGGTTCATTTGCAAACTGACAAAGGCCATGACCGTATCGGTGTAATTTCTGGAACTGCTTCTGAGCCACGCTCATATCTGGTAAGAGCGGATGGCGGCACCTACAGGCATAACAGACAACATATCCTGCCTGTGAATGAGCCGACTCCACCTCCGTATTATCCAGACCGTACAAGTGTACTGCCGTCCATGCCAGCGGCATTGATCTGCCTACACCAGCACAACAACCCACTTCGGAGTGGCTGCTTTGCCAGTGGCGACGCACCGCCGCCTGCGCTGCAGTCCCATGTTTCACCACCGGGCATGCTGGTTCAATCTCCGTCACCCGTGAATCTCCGTCACCTGCTGGTCGTGTTTGCAAGCCCACCGTGAAGTACCCAGGTTATGTTTGACTTTCCTCCAGCATTATCAACTGCTATGCATGTCTTATTTAGTCAATGGCTTTGTACTGACATTTAATTCTTTAAGAGGGAGGATGTAGATCAGTGTCACTCATGTTATGAGTCATACTTTGTAGCTACGCCCACTAGTTTAACAGAAAGCTTCTCAGCCCTTTCTCCCTCAGTCTTGTGTTACGTATTAAGATGAAGTTACCTATGCTGTAACGCTAATAAAGACTTTGGATCTTAATCACTGTGGGTGACCTAAGTTATTCCAACAGCAGAAGCTCGACATAGGTTAATTGGCTTCTGTAAATTGTCCCGAGTGTGTAGGTTAAAACTAGGGTACAGGTGATCGCTGTTTGGCGTGGACTTGTTGGGCTGAAGGGCCTGTTTCCACGCTGTATCCCTGAACCAAAACTAGAATCTAAACTAAGCTCACAATTATGAAACATAAACATGGACTAATTAAAGCTGAAATATTCTAATGATCCAAAATTTCATCCTTCAGCAACTTTATATTCATTTATTAAATTACGACTAAATCTGTGACGATTGGCTCATCTTCTCACCTGTTTAAGTGACTTTGAGCGATCATTCATTCATCATTCATCATCGTTGAAAACATTAGCGACGCGGTGGTGCTAGTTTCCGACTGGAACGGTGACGGACGCACCACGCATCTCTGTACTCCAGTTCCTGTGGACTTCCACCGCTAGAAGTAAAAGATTTTGGTATGTGTGCTTTATCATCATTCCTTACAATGCTATGTACGACAGTGATTGCAACTTCTACTGAAGTGTGGATGGCCGTTGGCTCGCTAGAAGCACATCCGCCCTTTGACAGGTCTTGTTGTTAGTCCTCCTGGGGGTCCACAGCCCCCTCCTCACCTGGCAAACTAGGTGGGGGAGATGGTTTAGTCGCCGACTAGCCAACCATGGAGCAGGTAGCACGGGATTACACGGTACCCGTGGCGGGGGGAACTTCCTCCGACCTGACCTTAAAGATAAAGATTTTAAAAATATCAAAGCAGTTTCATCATCCTGTTCCCAACTTTTTCCCAAGTCTTTGTGATGCAAACAGTCAGTATTCCTTCTATAATGCATCTGTAAAAGATTGTTGGAGTATTATTTATTTCCTCCGTAAATGATTTAAGTTGTGTTCGATGAAAGGTGTGATGCAACTTAGAACAGAAAGAGGCTTGTTAGGATTATAAACACAAGCGAAGACCAGATGAGCCAAAGGGCTTATTTCTGTGCTGCAATTTAAAAAAATATAATTGCCGAATATCCAGGTTTGCACTAATGTCATGAGATATGAGTGTTTAATTGTCATATGTACTGAAAAGGAACAATGAAATTCTTACTTGCAGCAGCACGTCCGTAAACGCAGTACTCAATAGATGACAAACAAAATAAAGAGTTAAATAAATATAAATCCCCAATATTAGTGCACAGTGACACAGTTGATAGAGCTGCTGCCTCACGGTGCCAGAGACCCGAGTTCGATCCAGACCCCGGTGCTGCCTGTGTGGAGTTTGCACACATTCTCCCTGGAGCCACGTGGGGTTTTTTCCGTGTGCTCCCGTTATGTCCCAAAGACGAGCGAGTTTGTAGGTTAATGGGCCTTTGTAAATTGTTCCTGGTGTGTAGGGAGTGGATGTAATGCAGAATAACAGAACTGGTGTGAACAGTTGGTCGATGGTCAGCATGGACTCAGTGGGCAAAGGGCCTGTTTCCATGATGTATCTCTAAGGTCCCTGAACTACAGGCCAAAACAAACATCTCAAGGATTCCGAGCATCAGTACAAACGTCCCCAAAAGGAAGATCACTGGGTCATTAAAAGATAAATTACCAGTTCTATTTTAAAAAATCACAAAAGAAAGATGGTTTGCTTGTGGGCCATCCAGTAGTGGGAATGAAGTCTAGTTTAGGTTAGTTTATTTTTGTTACGTTTACCAAGGTAGAGTGAAAAGCTATTTTGTTGCGAGCTATCCAGTCAGCGGAAAGCCAAACCTCGATCTGCAACCATTCATTACAATCGTTCCGCTCTTTTAAATCTTTATTTCAACAGCAGCGTTTCTAACACTAACTGTACTCTGTAATCAGACTTTATCTTGCACTAACCTTCCTCCTGTATCTGTACACTGAGGACAGCTTGGTTGGAATCACGTATGGTCATTTGGCTGACTGGATGGCGTGCCACAAAAAGGCTTCTCATTGTACCTCGGCATATGTGACAATGATACACTAAACTAAATAATAAACTACAACTAATTTCCAGCATCTGCAGATTTTCTTGTCAAGAATCAAATCGCTCTTGACCATTAGTTACAGTGCTCTGTGTAAAGATAGGACAATTGCCTTTTGCAACCAAATCTCTTGTCAATTGGATATTGCCATAGAGGGAGTGCAGAGAAGGTTCACCAGACTGATTCCTGGGATGTCAGGACTGTCTTATGAAGAAAGACTGGATAGACTTGGTTTATACTCTCTAGAATTTAGGAGATTGAGAGGGGATCTTATAGAAACTTACAAAATTCTTAAGGGGTTGGACAGGCTAGATGCAGGAAGATTGCTCCCGATGTTGGGGAAGTCCAGGACAAGGGGTCACAGCTTAAGGATAAGGGGGAAATCCTTTAAAACTGAGATGAGAAGAACTTTTTTCACACAGAGAGTGGTGAATCTCTGGAACTCTCTGCCACAGAGGGTAGTCGAGGCCAGTTCATTGGCTATATTTAAGAAGGAGTTAGATGTGGCCCTTGTGGCTAAGGGGATCAGAGGGTATGGAGAGAAGGCAGGTACGGGATACTGAGTTGGATGATCAGCCATGATCATATTGAATGGCGGTGCAGGCTCGAAGGGCCGAATGGCCTACTCCTGCACCTAATTTCTATGTTTCTATGTTTCTATGGATGAATGAATTACTGTTTATTGGCCAAGTATGTATACATACAAGGACTTTGCCTTGGTGCTTTGCTCGCAAGTAACAACACGACAAACAGTAACAATTAAGAATGACACATAAAACATTAAACATTAATAATGAAACATTAGTTTAAAAATGTGAATGAAATAAAATACCAGAGCAAAAGGAGGCTACAGACTTTTGGTTATTGAGTAGAGCTACTACTCATGGAAAAAGCACTTTTTATGTCTGGCTGTGGCGGTTTTGACAGTCCGGAGTTGGCTTCCAGAGGGAAGTGCTTCAAAGAATTTGTGGCCAGGGTGAGAGGGGTCAGAGATGATCTTACCCGCTCGCTTCCTGGACCTTGCAGTGTACAGTTCGTCAATGGGGGGAAGGTTGCAGCCAACAAACTTCTCAGCTGATCGGACGATTCGCTACAGCCGTGTCGTACTTGGTGGCTGAGCCAAACCAGACCATGATGGAGAAGGTGAGGACAGACTCTATGATGGCTGTTTAGAATTGGACCATCATTACCTGTAGGAGATGTGTTTCCTCAGATGCTGCAGGAAGTACATCCTCTGTTGAGCCTTTTTGACTGTGGAGTTGATGGTGGCCCCCCCGGTTGCGATGCTAGTTGAAGGTGGTTGCCGGAGGTTGCAGGTGGTTGCCGGAAGTTGCAACCTCCGGCAACCACCTTCAACTAGCATCGCAACCAGCTTCGACTAGAAAATTACCGATTTTTAAAACGGCAACCTATTTTTAGTCGCGGCCAGTTTTGAATTTTTTGAAATAATCGCCAGAACATAGAAGAAGCGGAAACCACTTTCAACCATTAGGGAGACTGACAAAAACCTCCGGGAACCGCACGGAAAACTTGGGTGGGGCGCAAAGTCTCCAGAGGTCTCCGTTCAGGTTTCCTAAGTGGGACAGGTGCATGACACACACACACAACTAAGATGGGGTAGAAGTCCAAAGGGTAGGATGGGGCTGAAGCCCAAAATGCAATGCCTGGACTGGTTTTCACCAATAGTTATTGGTTTTTCAGAATCTAGTTAATTACATTTTTTTTTTTTTCACTTCACACCCACAAAAACAAGTGGTATTGTAACCATGTACTTTTCAGAGGTGACCAAACATTTTGTTTGTTACTTGTAGGCTTACATGTTTACAATTTTATTTTAAAATGTAGCTTAGATCTGTTTGGTCCATTAACTCGCATGCACTGTTTAACCGCACATTTTGATGACTTTCCATTCTACCATAGAGATATAAAGTCTATAATAGACTTTATTTCTATTTCTATGATTCTACAGACCTTGGCTGGGAACCTGGGGCTCACCAAAATTGTTCCCAATTGGGCCCCGCACCTCCTAAGGCCGGCCCTGCCCTCGCTTGCCCACCTTTTCATTGTTCTAACCACAGTCTTAGCAGGTTTTAGTTTCTGCCTGTAGGTCGGAATGAGGTGAACTAAACAATGATCAGAGAGACCCAGAGCCGCCCGTGGAACAGAGCGATATGCGTTCTTGATTGAAGTGTAACAGTGATCGAGTGTTCTCTCCCCTCTGGTGGGGCAGGTAACATGAAGTCTGTACTTTAGAAGCTCTTGGCTGAGGTTAGCCTTGTTAAAGACCCCCAAAACGATGACCATGGAGTCCGGATTCTGGTGAAGCTGGATGCACATTAAAAAAATCATTCTAATTTCTGATATTTTCACTGGAGCACAATGAAGAACAGTTAGCATTTTCAATGCTGGGAATGTGATTCGGTTCCTGCCTCAAGTATTGATATTCATAGCTCCGATATAACTAATAATTATACTTCCCTCAGCAAACCAAGCGTGATTTAACCTGCAAAATCTGTTAATAAACTGCGGCAAAAATGCATTTTGCTTCAGGGCAAACAGTTGCCATATATTCTTTTGTCCCTGGAGTTAGTGACAGAGGAAATCGTTTGTGTCCTTCCACTAGCGAGATCCAATTACACTCTATGATTTATCGGACAACATTTATTCCACATGAAATGACATAGGTAATTATATTTACCTCATAATTTTAGTTAAAAGGTGAGCTTCGCGTATTGTACATTCTTTGATTGTAGTGCTGTGTGTGTTTGTATTGTCAATTCCATTCAAAATGAATGATTGATGGTCGAAATTGCACCCTGGTTGTTGTGATAATCGATATTAATGCAATATTGAACCATGATAGATCTCGGAGTTGATGATTGTAATTTTCATAACATCACCATTCATTGCAATAAACATTTGCCCTGACCATAATTGCTTCAAATTCCCAAGCCTCATATGGCAGCCTTGGGACATAGCGTCCGAGAGTCATACAGCGTGGAACGAGGCCCTTCGGCCCAACTCGCCCATGCTCACCAACATGCCCCATCTACACTAGTCCACCTGCCTGCATTTGGCCCATATCTCGCTAAACCTGCTCTAACAGCTCCATCCGATACCGTAAGAAATTGCAGAGAATCGTGGACGCAGCCCAGACCACCACGCTAACCTTCCATTGACTCCATTTACACCTTAGGCTGCCTCAGCAAGACCACCAACATAATCGAGACGAGTCGCACCCTGGCAACTCCCTCTTCTCCCCTCTCCCATCGGGCAAAAGGTATGGAAGTGTGAAAACGCATACCTCAAGATTCAGGGACAGTTTCATCCCAGCTGTTATCAGGCAACTGAACCATCTTAGCAACAACTAGAGAGCGGTACTGAGCTACTATCAACCTCATTGAAGACCCTCGGACTTTGATTGGAATTTACTGGACGTTATTTTGCACTGAAAATTATTCAGGTTATTCCCTTTATCATGTATTTGTGCACAGTGGCTGGGCCGATTATAATTATGTATTTGAGTCATAGAGTGATGCAGCGTGAAAACAGGCCCTTCAGCCCAACATTGCCACACCGACCAACATGTCCCAGCTACATTAGTCCCACCTGCCCGCGTTTGATCCATATCCCTCCAAATCTGTCCTATTCATGTACTTGTCTAACTGTTTCTTAAATGTTGGGATAGTGCCAGCCTCAACTACCTCCTCTAGCAGCTTATTCCATACACCCACCACCCTGTGTGTGAAAAAGTTACCCCTCAGATTCCTATTAAATCTTTCTCCCGTCACCTTAAATTATGTCCTCTGGTCTTCGATTTACCTACTCCGGGCAAGAGACTCTGTACATCTACCGGATCTATTCCTCTCATGATTTTATGTACTTCTGTAAGATCATCCTTCATCCTCCTGTGCTCCAAGGAATAGTCCCAGCCTACTCAACCTCTCCCTAGAGCTCAAACACTCAAGTCCTGGCAGCATCCTCGTAAATCTTCTCTGTACCCTTTCCAGCTTGACAACATCTTTCCTATAACATGGTGCTCACAACTGAAAACAATACCTCAAATGCGGCCTCACTAACGCCTTATACAACTGCAACATGACCACCCAACTTCTAAACTCAATACTCTTACTGATGAAGGCCAACGTGCCAAAAGCCTTTTTGACCACCCTATCTATCTGCGACTCCACCTTCAAAGAACCATGCACCTGTACTCCTAGATCCCTCTGCTCTACAACACACCCCAGAGCCCTACCATTCACTCTGTAGGTTCTGCCTATGTTAGACTTCTCAAAATGCAACACCTCACACTTCTCTGTATTGAATCAACCATTCCTCAGCCCACCTGGCCAATTGATCAAGATCCTGCTGCAATTTTTCACAACTATCTTCACAATTTGTAGAACCATCCACTTTCGTATCATCAGCAAATTTGCCAATTTTGCCACGTATGTTCTCATCCAAATCATTGATATAGATGACAAACAGTAATGGGCTCAGCATCGAACCCTGAGGCACACCACTAGTCATAGTCACAGGCCTCCAGTCCGAGATAAAACCTCCCACCATCATGCTCTGCTTCCTTCCATGGAGACAATTTTCTATCCATTCTGCTATTTCTCCTTTGATCCCATGCGATCTAACCTTCCAGAGCAGCCTACCATGCAGAACCTTGTTGAATGCTTTATTCAAAGTCCATATATTCAACACCTACAGCTCTGCCCTCATCGACCTGTATTTTGTCCGCACACAACAAATGCCTTTCACTGTACTTGGGTACACATGACAATAAACTAAACTAAACTAAACATATCTTATCCTTGTACATATCTAACTGTTTCTTGAACATCATGATATTACCTGCCATTATGATAGTTTGGCATGGGTATTGGTTTATTAATGCCATGTGCACTGAAAAGCTTTGCTTTGTGTGCTATGCAGTCAAATCACATAATACTAAACATGAAAACAATCTGGCCACAAACAAGTGGAACTGACAGTGCAAAGAGAAAGAAACCAGAGTGCAAAATATTGTTTTTCAGCATTGTAATTTAACAGTTGAAGGGGGAAAAAAGCCCATTGTCTGCAATTAGGTAGGTTGGAAGAACGGGACTGGGTCCTAATTAATGGAAGGATTATTCCGAAGACTGATAAGAAAGGGGAAGAAGCTGTTTAAGCTAAAGGTTTCTAGTTTAGTTTAGAGATACAGCGTGGAAACAGGCCCTTCGGCCCACCGACTACGCACTGACCAGCGATCCCCGCACATTAACACTACTCTACACACACTAGGAACATTTTTTTTTACATTTATACATTTACACCAAGCCAATTAACATATAAACCTGTACATCTTTGGAGTGTGGGAGGAAACCGAAGATCGTGGAGAAAAACCATGCAGGTCACGTGGAGAACGTACAAACTCAGTACAGACAGCACCCATAGCCAGGTTCAAACCCGGGTCTCTGGTGCTGTAAGGCAGTAGCCTTCAGAGAAGAAGAAATGATCAGGGTGAAAATATTTCTAAAATAAGGAGGAATTAAGATAATTTCATTGCTCTTGGATTGTGCCCATAAGACATGCTTGTATCTACTCCCATTCTTCTGATAATTTGTTTGCAAACTCAGGTGGACACGAAAGATCCCATAACGCTACTTTGAAAAGCCAAGGAGATACTTCCTCTCGTCCCACCCATATTATCCCTCAGCTAATATCTAAGCCAATTGTGTGTAAATTGAGAAACAATGAACTGCAGATACTGAATTGTTATATGGACACTAAGTACTGGAGTTACTCAGCGGGTCAGGCAGCATCTGTGGAGGAAATTAATAGGTGATGTTTTGGGTTGGGACCCTTCTTCAGACGTGATTTCCCCTTCTGTGATTCCATTAGGTTTTAGAAATACAGCGTAGAAACAGGCCTTTCGGCCCAGCGAGTCCGCACCGGCTTGCGATCACACCGTACACTAGCACTATCCTACAATCTAAGGACAATTTACAATTTATAGAAGCAAATTAACCTACAAACCTGCACGTCTTTGGAGTGTGGGAGGAAACTGGAGCACACGAAGAAACCCACGCGGTCACAGTGAGAGCGTACAAACTCCGTACAGACAGCACCCATAGTCAGGATTGAAGCTGTGTCTCTGGTGCTGTAAGACAGCAACTCTACCACTGTGCTACTGTGCTGCCCTGTGCTATCCTGCTGCTTCCCTGTTATTCAACCATGCCCTGGCCCAGAATTATGAAGAAGGGATCGGGCCTGAAACGTCACCAATTCATGTCCTCCAAAGATGCTGCCTGATCTGTCAAATTACTCCAGCACTTTGTGTGCTACTGCGTTTAAATGGATGTATTTTCAATGGCGCAGTAGTGAATGTGCTTGGAAGTGTTTCATTGTTTGTAAGATGCTTTACAATATCCAGAGGTTGTCAAAAGTGTTGCACGGTGGTGCAGCGGTAGAGTTGCTGCCTTACAGCGCCAGAGACCCGGGTTCAATCCTGTCAATACGGATACTGTCTGTACGGAGTTTGTATGTTCACCTTGTGAACACATGGGTTTTCTCCGGGTGCTCTGGTTTCCTCCCACATTCCAAAGATATGCAGGTTTGTAGGTTAATTGGCTTCTGTAAATTGTCCCTAGTGTGTATGATAGAACTAGTGTATGGGTGATCGCTGGCCGGCGCTGACTTGGTGGGCTGAAGGGACTGTTTCCGAGATGTTTCTTTCAACTTTAACTAAACTAAACTAAGATACGTCTTCTTTCTTAACTTTGGTCAAATAAGATTAGTAAAGAAGCCTGTTGTTTACAAACATAATTCACTTAGAATTTCTGACTTAGATTTGTAATAGGGCAGTGTGAAACACATCAATCTTGTTACTTGGACTTGCTTGGTTCAGATAATTAGTTTAGCAGATTATCATGGGGTGTTGTGGACTGCAAACTAATACATATAAAAGGAATGGGCCCTGCAGGGGAGATGTATTGAAGAAGGAAGGCACAAATCATATCTCTGCTATCAAAATGTGCAGACAAGGGAACAGAAATATTGTAATACTTAGTAACTGCGTTTTGATGACACAGAGGCAGAATGAATGGCCTTGCGTAGAATTTCAATGACCAGAAACAAACATTTTGATGTTAATCGCATTGATGAATCATCAGAAATGTTGAACACTGGTGCTGAGTCCCAGCCATCTTCAGAGAATGAGAACCAGTGGACAATAGTTATCCTTATCAAGAAATTGAGGGTTTGATGATACAGACAGGAGAAGACTTGTGTGAAGCATGAACTCTATTGTAGACACCTCGGTCTGGATAAGCAGTTATGTTTCGTGTAGAAAGCAAACCGCTGGAGGTACTCAGCGGGTCCAGTGGCATCTGTGGTGGGGAAGGAACTGTTGATTTTTCAGGTTGAGACCCTGCATCAATACCTGCAGCAGGTTGTTTTTTGCTCCAGATTCCAGTACCTGCAGTCGCTTATGTCTCTGTGTCGTGTGTCTGGGTAACAAGAAGGCAGCTTTGCGGGTGTTGAATGAATGCGGGAGAGACAGCGCAGAAACAGGCCCTTCGGCCCACCCAGTCTGTGCCGACCAGCGGTCACCCTACACGAACACTGTCCTACACACTAGGGACAATTTTACAACCTTACCAAAGCCAAACAACCTACAAACCTGTATGCCTTTGCAAAGTAGGAAGAAACAGGAGAACCCAGAGAAAGCCCATGCGGTCACAGGGAGAACGTACAAACTCCGTACAGATAGCACCCATGGTCTGGATCAAACCGGGGTTTCTGGTGCTGTGAGGCAGCAGCTCGAATGCTGCGCCACTGTGCCATGTCCTCATTCAGTTTGCTGCCATTACCCTTATTACAGAGTTAGAGAGTCACGTAACACAAATAACAGGCCATTTGACCCACCGAGTCAGTGCCAACTACGAAGGACCCATTCCTACTAATGGTACACTAATCCTATTTTGTTCTCCCCACACTGCCATCAACCACCTTCTCCCATTCAGCTCTGGATTGGGAGAAGTTTACAGTGTTCAGTTAAACTAGTAACTACTTCATGAAGAAGATTCCCTTCATCACAGTCCAAAATCTCCAAACCCTCATTCTGAGATTATTCGGCTTCTGGACTCATCGCCCCCAGGAGAAACATTGTCTCTTCAACAATCACTTTGAGCCCAGTTACAATTTAGTTTAAATGAGATTTTCTCTTATTCTTCTAAAGTCTGGAGAATATCTATTCAATCTTTCCTTAGACGGTAAATCTGCCTTCCTAGGAACCGCCTGGTAAATCTTCAAGAGAGTCAGGAGCTTGGCAGCCCAGCGGCCGAGCCTCATGCCATGCAGCACCAGAGACCCAGGTTTGATCCTGACTGCTGGTGCAGTCTGTGCGGAGGTTGTACATTTCCCCTGTGACTGCGTGGGATTTCTCTGGGTGCTCCATATATGAAAATGGGATGACATAGAACTAGTGAGAACGGGTCATAGATGGCCGGCGTGGATTCGGTGGACCGAAGGGCCTGTTTCCAAACTCTATCTCTAAACTCTACAAGAAGGATCAGTGGCAAACCATTCTTGTGACAAGCCCCGAATGAATAATGGTGAAAAAGAAATCAGGAAAAGCTTACATGAGGGGGATTGTGGTTTCTACATGCATCAACTCTTGTCTTCTCTGATACATGTTGTGCTACCAGTCATTGATGAGGAGCCTTGGTGCTGTGACCTTGTCCTGAAAACTTGTCTCTTAATATATTAGCCTTGGTGTTGCTGTATCCTGTTCTGGTTGAGCAGACTGATCAGTCAATGGCAGTGAAGAATTTCACAGCACGCATCAACCACAACTGTGAAGAATTACGTTCGAGATTTTCAAGTGATGGATGGTTAAATCACAGTGAAAAGTTATCACCAAATGACCACTGACAGATATCCATCACAGCTGTTTTCCAGAGTTGAGGTTGAATGCTTAAACACTATAATCACTTGCCATGTCCCTTTTATGATACTTTCAGGTTCTCTGTCAACCAATGATAGAAATATTCTTTGGAACTGGTGCATTAATTTACACTGTACCTTCTTGGATTGTTATGCTGTTTTGATGAATTAACTGTTTGAGAGGCCTAGGAATTCATAGAGATGCTGTGACTCTCCATCCAGTACATAGTTTTTGTTTAGCTTAGCGATACAGTGCGGAAACAGGCCCTTTGACCCACGAAGTGTGCACTGACCCGCGATCCCCGTACTATTTTTACCGAAGCCAATTAACCTACAAACCTGTGCATCTTTGGAGTGTGGGAGGAAACCGGAACACCCGGAGGAAATCCACGCAGGTCACGGGGAGAACGTACAAAC
Organism: Amblyraja radiata; assembly: GCF_010909765.2. NCBI lineage: Eukaryota > Metazoa > Chordata > Chondrichthyes > Rajiformes > Rajidae > Amblyraja > Amblyraja radiata. The sequence goes on along the minus strand of NC_045970.1, from coordinate 34,685,088 downwards.
TCCGTATAGACAATACGCATAGTCAGGATTGACCATGGGTCTTTGGTGCTGTAAGTCAGCAAATCTACTGCTGTGCACCCGTGCCACCCAATATTATTTTATTGACATATGTCCCAAAATGGAACAATAATATTCTTGCTTGCATCAGCATAACAGATATGTAAACTGTACAAGAAACAGTGAAAAGCGTTTTGTTGCGTGCTACCCAGTCAGCAGAAAGTCTATATAAAAATAACAGACAAATAAACAAACAAAAATTGTGCAAGCCATAATTAATAACCCAAGTCTATATAGTTCAGAACCTATTTGGAGGTTGCAGTGTTTAATAGCCGATGGTTGTAAGGAAGAAGCTGCTCGTGAATCTGAACATTACAGTTTTCGGGCTCCTATACCTCCGCCCCATTGGCAGGGGTGAAATGAGAGCATGGCCAGAGTGGTGTGGGTTTCTGATGTTGGTGGCTGCCTTATTGAGGCAGTGACTCTTGTAGATTCCCTAGATTTGTGGGGAAGTCAGTACCCATGATGGATACTCATACAATGTCAGTTGAGTGGTGAGCACTTGTTTCTGAAGGTTGTGACTTTATTTTAGTTATAGGAGCAGAATAAGGCCATTCAATCGTGGCTGATCTATCTTTCACTCTCCACCCCATTCTCCTGCCTTCGTGGCTTTGTTGTCTGAAGAGCACATTACGTTTTTCTCTGAATGGCACAAGATATGTTAAATTTAAATTGGAACATTTTATTTATGTTCAAAACAAAATGGAAGCCTTATTTATTTTCTTTATTGGATATAAACTGGAGTGATGGTGTAGTGGTGAAGGGTTCTGTGCTGATGTGGTGATGGGTGAAGTGGTGGGCCGATCATAATATATGATCTCAGTATTTCGATATTTGGGATGTTGAAGAGTTCCTGTCAGTGTGGAGTTTGCACAATCTAAAGAGGATGATGATACATTATTGTCACATGTACCTATGAACCAAGGTACAGTCAAAATCTTTTGCATACAATCAAATAAAATCATGCAATAGATGAGCACAATAATCAAAAAGTACTTTTGCACAAATTTACTTGATTGCATACAATCACTTGCCATGTCCCTTTTATAATACTCTAGGTACTGCCGCAGTGAAGTCTACGATTACCCTATTGTAGTGTCATAGTAGACTTCACTGAGGCAGTACCTAAAGAGTTGCCATGTTTCTGGCGCAAATAAAGTTTCACATTTCTTAACAGTGTAGATTTATCTTGGCCTTAAAGGCCTGTTGTCCTGGTGCTACTGATCCTCTCCTCCGTCCAATGCCATCTTGAAAACAGCCCTGTGTCTGGCATCCATGGTTGGAAGATGTAGGTAGGCTCAAGAAAGGCCCTCCATCCAACTCCTTCCACTCTGGGCTGGAACTGGGCCTTCTGGACGATTCCCGGTCAGCGGCATGGGTCCGCGGCACGGGTCCGGTCCATGACCGGCCAGCTGGGCCTTCCAGGCAGGTCCTCCGTCTGTGGTCCGCGGCATGGGTCCGGTCCATGACCAGCCAGCTGAGCCTTCCAGGCAGGTCCTCCGTCTGTGGTCCGCGGCATGGGTCCGGTCCATGACCGGCCAGCTGGGCCTTCCAGGCAGGTCCTCCGTCTGTGGTCCACGGCATGGGTCCGGTCCATGACCAGCCAGCTGAGCCTTCCAGGCAGGTCCTCCGTATGTGGTCCGCGGCATGGGTCCGGTCCATGACCGGCCAGCTGGGCCTTCCAGGCAGGTCCTCCGTCTGTGGTCCGCGGCATGGGTCCGGTCCATGACCAGCCAGCTGAGCCTTCCAGGCAGGTCCTCCGTATGTGGTCCGCGGCATGGGTCCGGTCCATGACCGGCCAGCTGGGCCTTCCAGGCAGGTCCTCCGTATGTGGTCCGCGGCATGGGTCCGGTCCATGACCAGCCAGCTGGGCCTTCCAGGCAGGTCCTCCGTCTGTGGTCCGCGGCGGGTGAGTCCTCGGTCCACTCCGCGCAAGTCCCCAGTTGGGGGGGTTGGGCCTTCCAGGTGGATTCTCCATCCACAGATTCCTGTGATAGCATGGGTTCCTCTGCCTTCCTCCCACATCGCAAAAACGTGCAGGTTTGAAGGTTAATTGGCTTCTGTAAATGTGCCCCCAATGTGTAGGGAGTGAGTGAGAAAGTGGGATAACATAGAACTGGGTGATCGATGGTTGGCGTGGACTCGGTGGATGAAGGGCTATATCTCTCAACTTAACTCAACTATCTGATTTAATTTGATGGCACACATAAAAAAGTTATTCACTATATCTTGGTACACAGGACAATTATAAACCAACCTCAAGCCAATAACAATACCAACTCCCACAAAATTGAAAACATTGCAGCAGAGGTGAGCATCTGCTGATAACTTGGGTTAGATTGGGTGTGGAATAGATCAGGTAAACGCACAGAGTCTCTTGCCCAGAGTAGGGGATTTGAGAACCATAGGACATAGGTTTAATATGAGAGGGATAGATTTAATTGGATCTGAGGGGTCACTTATTTTTGCATAAAGGGTGGTGGGTGTATGGAACGAGCTGCTGGAGGAGGTACTGTAGTTGAGGCAGGACCGAGGAAGTGGCGGCGCTGCCCTGGCAGCAGCGGCTCACCTGCAGTCCGTTTGCTTTTGCTTTTTTGTGTTGTTTTTTTCGTTTTGGTTAGTCTAGTTTTTGGTTTTTAGTTTGTGTTTGGGGGGTGGGGGGGGGTTGAAACAGGGCTTGCTGTCTCTCCCTGCGGGGGGAATGCGACCTTTTTGTCATATTCCCCTTCTCTGCCTCCGTCTGCGCTGAGGCCTAATGGCGGAGCTGGTGACCTCGAGGCTCAGGAGGCAGAGCCCGCCAGGACTCGCCCTGAGCTCGCTCTCGTGAGGACGGTCCGGCTCGGGGCTGGAACAGGGCTTCCGTGAGGGACTGTGACGATCCCGTGAGGGCGGCCAGCACGAGGGAGGAACGGTGCTCCCGTCGGAGTGGCCGAGCTCGGGGAGGTACGGCACTCCCAGCCCGAGGGAGGAGCGGCGCCCATGTTGGGGCGGCCCAGCCCGAGGGAGAAGCGGTGCCCAGTCGGGGCGTCCCAGCCCGAGGGAGAAGCGGTGCCCAGTTGGGGCGGCCCAGCCCGAGGGAGGAGCGGCGCCCAGTCGGGGCGGCCCAGCCCGAGGGAGAAGCGGTGCCCAGTCGGGGCGGCCCAGCCCGAGGGAGGAGCGGCGCCCAGTCGGGGCGGCCCAGCCCGAGGGAGAAGCGGTGCCCAGTCGGGGCGGCCCAGCCCGATGGAGGAGCGGCGCCCAGTCGGGGCGGCCCAGCCCGAGGGAGAAGCGGTGCCCAGTCGGGGCGGCCCAGCCCGAGGGAGGAGCGGCGCCCAGTCGGGGCGGCCCAGCCCGAGGGAGAAGCGGTCCCCATGTCGGGGCGGCCCAGCCCGAGGGAGGAGCGGTGCCCAGTCGGGGCGGCCCAGCCCGAGGGAGGAGCGGTGCCCAGTCGGGGCGGCCCAGCCCGAGGGAGAAGCGGTGCCCAGTCGGGGCGGCCTGGCGCGAGGCTGAGACGGTGGCGGTACTCACGTGAGGGCGATCCGGCTCGGGGCTGGAGCGGTGGTCCGGTGGCTGGGACGGCATTCTGGTGGCGGTGACCTGAGTCCGGGGTTCGGCCGCGAGCCAGCGGTTGCGTCGGCGGGACTGGTGGGCGGCAGCTTCGACCACCCCGGGCCGCGGTGATTGAGCCGCGAGACTGTTTTTAACATCGCCCGGTGGGGTATCGCCTCAGCGCAGAAGGAGAAGAGGAGGGAAGAGACTGCAGACCTAAGACTTTTGCCTCCATCACAGTGAGGAGGTGCTAGGTGGACTCACTGTGGTGGATGTTAATATGTGTTTATTGCTGTTTTTTATTGTATTGTATGTATGACTGCAGGCACGAAATTTCGTTCAGACTTCGGTCTGAATGACAATAAAGGAAACCCTGTAACCCTGTAACCCTGTACTATCGCAACATTTAAGAAACATTTAGACAGGTACATGGATAAGATAGTTTTAAAGGGATATGGGCCAAATGCAGGCAGGCGGGACTAGTGTAGATGGGGCATGTTGGTCATTGTGGGCCGAAGTTGGGCCGAAGGACCTGTTTCCACACTGTGTCACTCGATGTTACCACGGGACCACCTTGCCCTTCTTTGCTGGGTTACACCAGAGCTCCATTGAGAGCGCTAGTGACTACCTACCCACATTTAAACAACAGCAAACAATAATTGTCCACAGGTTTGTATAATCCCACTGCTCAGAAACATGGCACTGACATGTTGCAACACAGTTATTAACAAAAGTGTCGCAGCATTGTGTCATGTGCCGTGTTCTTGGCATTATTCTTGCCGTTTAATTATTGTCTTCCCACTCAAAATTTCATTCATTCAATATTAATGTGACAGAATGACTGGCTTCAACGCCGCTGGCTCTCTGAATGCAATCATTAGTTTGTGCAGCTGGCATAGTTTTAACTGACTTAAATCACCTCTCTGTGACGAGTGGAGTTTTACTTAGCCGGCGACAGGACTCAAGACTGCAACCTCCAATAAATGTCCCCTCTTTGGATCAATTTTAGGAATTTATTAAATCGGCTTCAATGCAATATAAAGGGCGAGAGTGTTAACCATTTACTTCCCAGTTTAATATTAAGTCACTTCAAATTCTTCTGGTCCATCGATACATCTTGCTCAGATCTATTTGCAGTCGTCACTCCTTATTCAATCCAAACCAACCTCACATTTTTCTTTCTCACGCTAATCTGACTCGCGTTAATCTCTGGAGATTTGTAATCCTTGCAAGTAACTTTTCTTCACATATGATACAACAATGTGAAATACTATCAGGGAGTCATACAGTCCTGCAAGTTGGAAACAGGC